>NC_092631.1:13479804-13797304 GCF_039555335.1 Amphiura filiformis
TAGGTATTTGCACCGCTTCGATATTATGAATGTGATGTAGAAACATGTCAGGATAGGCCTAAATTCAAATGGTAGGCCTATAAAGGGAATATTTTGGCATGTCAAAATATTTTGATGTATAGGCCTAGCCATGATAATCTTTACCTAGTATTAAAACCAAAAAGAAACTGTCTTTGGGTCACTATGTTTGAAAAAAAATCGTTTTGATTAACAAAAGTTGTAGCTTCGGAATACTAAAAAAATGCCATTTTGCCGAATTTAATAAAAGTAAATGAGATATGTCAATTTTTCTCTTGAAAACATTAGTCAAGTTACATAAATTAGTGCAAAATATGGGTTCGAATTTGATTGCAAAGATGGTTTCTAGAAAAGGGGTAAATTAATTTTGTAGCAAAAGCCCTTACAAAAGGCACGATATAAACGAAATAATAAAATAAATAGGAAGGCTTGAAAATTGTACCAAACCTATTCTTTTAGTTTCTATTTATCAACACTTTATTCAAAACCAAAATGAATCAAATCGAACTAGTAATAATTGAACAATTTTTGAAAAAGCTGTTTTTCTCAAAAAGTCAAAAAGTAGATGTATAAAGGGCTTTTGCAACAAAACTCTTTATATATTAATATCATCTGTATTATTAATATTAGAAAGATTGACTATTATTTTTGTTGATATATTATAAGTACTGAATTTACTAGTATTACTATCACCAAGTCAATAGTAGGCCTATATTGTTATAATTCAATGTTAATTAAAATGTCAGCAGTAGCCTAGGCACATCAACAATATTTGGTGGGTATGTTCCCCCGGAATGTTTAGGTGGTGGTTCTTTGGGAGATGCGGGCGTACCAGTAAAAGGGGGGTCTTTTGGAGCTGCGAACAAGTAAAATATGGGGACGTCAAAATCAAGGGTCTTTCTTGGCTTGTTGCTTGAAAATCCCAGAAATATGAGGAATGAACAATTTGGGGGTCTTTTAGAGCTAAATATTTATTTATCAAAATCAAGGGTCTTTTCGGAGTTCTATTTTGGTCAAATATAGGGGTCTTTCGAGCTGCGAAATCCAAAAGGGGGGTCTTTCCGGGAGCATACCCGTATGGTCATTTGTGTTAAGTGCCCTTCCCCGTGAGTATAATGCATTTGCCACTTCCGAAATTTTTTTACTGATAAGCATAGGAACCGCATAGTCAGAGGCAAGGTTCATTATTGATTGGAGATTCAGTAGGCTATAAAGAGACAAGTGCGGTAATAGTATTTCAAGTGTATAATACGCGCTTAATTTCAGAATCAATAAGAGCTAATGAACAAAATCATTTCTGACAGAACTGCTAGCGCAGTTGTGTAAGCGCCGACTGTGAAACCGGAGGTTGTGGGTTCGAACCCGTCAGAATTTTAATTCAGATAATTTTCTTTTCTTTCGTGAAGAAGAAATAATAATTGAATCCGTCTTTGTAAAATTTAACATAGTATAGTAGAATCATGTAGGCCTATGTGTTATCAGATAAGATCTTCTGTAGATTACCATATCAAAAGAATTTCGAATTTTGTCAAGCAAGTTTCTAAGTGTGCCCCTAATCGTGGTTTGTATAGAATTGAGGTGATAGCTTTGTTTGATAATAACCAATGACAGAGCCGCTACGATTTTAAATTAAAAACAGGTCACCGCTTGAGGCGCTGCATTTAAGACGCAGCCTAAAAAGTTTATTACGGGACAAAATAGACGTGAATTAACCTCATATTATTTTAGCACCAAAAGCACAAATTCCTGTGTGCTTTGCGCGAATTTATTCTAATTTTGCACAATATTTCACCAGTTTAGCTTCAATATGGCAAACTTTTTTCGTGCACTTTTACGAACCTTTTACGTCGCCAAAAGGTGCTGGATCACATATACTTCCAAAACTTTTTTTCCAACCCAATCCCCCCCCCCCCAATGTCAAAAAGAAATCTACGCCACTGATCAGATTGCATCAACTAGGCAGGTTGCAGCTGAATCCAAAATGGCAGAATCACCATCTTTATTTTGTGCAAAAACAAATTGTACAATATTGTGAGAAATTGCCAGGGCAATCAGAAAAATTCAATTAATTGGTCAAGTGTGCTTGTATATTGAATTAGAAAATATTGAATTTTACAAAATCATCATTGATCCTTGATTATTTCTCGGAAAAACAATTTAATTTGATATCAATATTTTTTTTTCATCATAAAATGCTATCAATATGTGATAGTACAATTAATTTAAAGTTGATTAAAGTCTTTATTTGGTAAATAAGCCTTGATCTTTGCCCAATTATTAAAACAATTGTCCTCCACAGTGCATTTACATTTATAGTGTTAGTAAATTGGCTATAGATTACTTTATATGTATATGCAGATCTGTGAATTTCAATCCTGCAAATTATGTACAATTGGCGTAACTAGGGGTTGTGGCGTAGCTTGGGGTTGTGGCGTCCAGGGCTAAGGATACATAATGCCCCCCCCCCAATTCTGGAAATTTTGGACAAAAAAGGCCTACCACTAATTCATTTTGGTTACTAGAAGTTGAATATCGGTCTTAAAATGTTCTTTTAATTGATTTTGCGCTGAAATGCGCACGAACATTTTGACTTTCATCGCTTAGAGGGGCACAGAATCAGTGCTGGATTGGTGTACAATTTGGAACCCCCCTAAGGGTGGTGTCCGGGGCATGTTGTTGCTGCCCCCCCCCCTAGTTACTCCACTGATTTTACTACACATGCGAGTTACTCAAAAGACTTTCCCATAAGCTTGAAAAAATAAGGGTGCACCCCTTTTTTTGAGCGTAGTAAGCCAGAAATTTTGTTTGACTTGGCCGAAATATGGGCTGGGTTCACATGAAATTTGTCTTGGACCGAGTTAATTTATTCATGTAATAATAACATCTGCTCTTGTATAATTTCTATAAAAGTACAGCCAAGAAATATATGAACAAACAAACAAAAACGATACATTTAATGCATTGCAAGACTGCAGCATCTTTTGTATCAGTCCATATGGGAGCACGGTGGCCTAGCGGAATGGGCTCAGACTCGTATTTGGAAGGTTGCGGGTTCGAGCCCCGGCGATGCCATCGAGTTGTGCCCTTGAGTAAGACACTTTATTTCGATTACTCCTCTCCACCCTGCAGGTGTATAAATGGGTACCGGCATTCTTAAATGCTGGGAAGGAAACAGACTTGCTGTGTGGAGCAGGTGTAACGATCCCCCTAGAGCAACATTAACTCTCTTCACGCGGGTGTCGACTGCATACGACAAGTTTCAAAAAAATTGTAGAATTTCAAAAATTTCAGAAATGTAAATTTTCATGACTATATTTGGAATCAGCACGCAAAATGCATTAAAATGAGTACAAACAAGCCTAGTATTGATTCAGTAGTTCTTATTAAATAAAGATAACTTTTGTTATTTTGAGAAAATATTTCAAAACTTGAACTTTTTCCATTGAAGCGCATGGCTAGCATGCATAGCATTAATATATGGAGGAGTCTGGCCCAATCGCCAATGAAAGAGAGATGGTCACTCCGATCACTGTGTATGTACAGGATCCTTTACCTACCTTTACCTTACCATATGGACTATAATGTACAAATATAGACACAAAATGTAAGAAATTTATTGATGACTTGCAGAGGAAGGAAACCAGTCCTGGTTGAGAGACAGACTATTCTGTTAAGATGTGCACCATGTTCATCGCGTCCCACAATACATCATGTGCTGTGCGTAGCTGTCTAGTCTGACCTTTACTGGACACCTCAGGGTACGGAGTGGTCATTGTCATCTATACATAGGACATTGTTCACTCTGGTTTACTGTCAATTTAAGTACTGTAAAGTGCAATATTTTTGTGGCACAAAATGTTTGCAATTTGAACAGAACCGTCATTGTTGCAGCATTTAATTTTAACACAATTGACATATTTCTTAAAGAAAAAGAAGTATTTGCATGATAAAAATATTTTGCTAATCTATGTCTCTCACAAAAATAGTCACAATCATTTCATTGTTTATAGTATTCATGGTCAAAGACCTTGAATTAAAATTTTACTATTTCCGCAATGAAATAAAAGGTACTGGACTATAAAATTGGCCCAAGTTCAAGTCAAGTAATTAAAAAACACCTGCTACATTATAAATGTTCACAAGTTCAATTCCAGGTAATTCAACTATGATTTTAAGATATTCTCGCAACTTCCAACATGGAAAGCTTTTGTTTGTGTTGATATTTTTGCAAAATTCATGCCATCCAAATGTTATCATAATGACTAAATTTCATATTCCCATGTTGTTAAATTTAGGGTATAACCTCTATTCATGAAATTTGTGACAAACAGCATTGCATTGTGGGATACCATAATGCATTTTCTTTGGCTATTCAGTGGCTAATGAGAGAAATCAAAACTAATAAAGGAACAATGAGAACAAGACATATTTTCTAAGACATATTGTCACATGAGTGATAGGACAGTATATATTAGATGCAACAAAATAATGCATAACATATTAGCATATGGTTTCATTCTAGTTTTATTACACAAGGAGCTCACAAGTTGACCTTGAGCAATGTAGGGTAACGTTTTGTGTTGATTATGAGATATTGCAGTTGTCGTACATAGATGGTATTTATTAGTAAATTGCTATCAGCAGATGATTTATCGGTAACTTGTCATAATAAGCAATATGCTGTATTTTTCAGTCTAATCAAATCTCTCTAGATTCTGTGTAAAATAACATCTTTAACAATTTGTAGGCACATGCATCCAGAAACATGCCAAATTTGACCCGCTCATATCTATGTTAAGAGTATATCTTGCTATCGGCTGTAGATAGCATTAATAAGTAACTGACATCACTACCAAACTTGTAGTGAAGATATGAAATGAGTATAGCTTGCTATCAGCAGTAGATAGCATTGGTAGATTGCTATCAGCAGTAGATAGCATTGGTAGATTGCTATCAGTAGCAGATAGCATTGGTAGACTGCTATCAGCAGTAGATAGCATTGGTAGCTTGCTATCAGCAGTAGATAGCATTGGTACCTTGCTATCAGCCGTAGATAGCATTGGTAGCTTGCTATCAGCAGTAGATAGCATTGGTAGATTGCTATCAGCAGTAGATAGCATTGGTAGATTGCTATAAGCAGTAGATCATTGGTAGATTGCTATCAGCAGTAGACAGCACCGGGTAGCTTGGTATCAGCAGTATATAGCATTGGTAGATTGCTATCAGCAGTACATAGCACTGGTAGCTTGCTATCAGCAGTACATAGCATTGGTAGATTGCTATCAGTAGTAGACAGCACCGGGTAGCTTGGTATCAGCAGTATATAGCATTGGTAGATTGCTATCAGCAGTAGATAGCATTGGTAGATTGCTATCAGCAGTAGATAGCAATGGTAGATTGCTATCAGCAGTAGATAGCATTGGTAGATTGCTATCAGCAGTAGATAGCATTGGTAGATTGCTATCAGCAGTAGACAGCATTAGTAGATTGCTATCAGCAGCAGATAGCACTGGTAGCTTGCTATCAGCAGTAGATAGCACTGGTAACTTGCTATCAGCAGTAGATAGCACTGGTAGCTTGCTATCAGCAGTAGATAGCACTGGTAGATTGCTATCAGCAGTAGATAGCATTGGTAGATTGCTATCAGCAGTAGATAGCAATGGTAGATTGCTATCAGCAGTAGATAGCATTGGTAGATTGCTATCAGCAGTAGATAGCATTGGTAGATTGCTATCAGCAGTAGACAGCATTAGTAGATTGCTATCAGCAGCAGATAGCACTGGTAGCTTGCTATCAGCAGTAGATAGCACTGGTAACTTGCTATCAGCAGTAGATAGCACTGGTAGCTTGCTATCAGCAGTAGATAGCACTGGTAGCTTGTTATCAGCAGTAGATAGCACTGGTAGCTTGCTATCAGCAGTAGATAGCATTGGTAGCTTGCTATCAGCAGCAGATATCATTGGTAGATTGCTATCAGTAGTACATAGCACTGGTAGCTTGCTATCAGCAATAGATAGCATTGGTAGATTGCTATTAGCAGCAGATAGCATTGGTAGATTGCTATCAGTAGTAGATAGCATTGGTAGATTGCTATCAGCAGTAGATAGCATTGGTAGATTGCTATCAGCAGTAGATAGCACTGGTAGCTTGCTATCAGCAGCAGATAGCATTGGTATATTGCTATCAGCAGTAGACAGCACCGGGTAGCTTGGTATCAGCAGTAGATAACATGTATTGATGAAGCAGTCTTTCGTCAGTTACTTTCTATTGGTATACTAGTTCTCAACTGTAGATAAAGTCCTGAGTACTGAGTAACATACTATGAACAGTAGATAGTACCATTTGTAACTTGATAAAATACCGGTATCAGCGGGAGGTACCTGCAACTTGATAAAATACCGGTATCAGCGGGAGGTACCTGCAACTTGATAAAATACCGGTATCAGCGGGAGGTACCTGCAACTTTTGAGACTTGTTCAGCACACACCTGTTGAAGTGTGGCTGTAAATTGACCTTTTACATTGAGTGTTATCATTGCAGTAACCAGAGTAGAGAAGGCTTAGCCTGCATAATAATAGCCATATATAGGTCATGAAACTGTGTCCCTTGGGATGAGAGATATGTCAGCTTAACATGTTAAGCTCTTGTTCCAATTCACTGCAACATGCTCACCTGCCATAAACACTACTTTGTTCGGTACAAGAAAAGCAAGTGTGATGACTTGTTGTTAATCAATACATTTAGAAAGAGGTGCTATGCCACCATTTCAAAATATTGCTACAGAATTTCCTAACGTGTTTAGAAACAATCAAACAGTAGTTGTTATATTACTGTCCTAATAAATTGTGTAACCAAATGATACCAAGTTGATGACAGTCAGCAGATCAAGTAGCATTTGTGTTGCCGTAGAGACAGTTCGCAACTGAATGTGCCAAAAAAACCTGTTAAGATTGTAAATAATTAAGCTAAAAAATGCATGTACGAAGCATCGATGACATGGGTTTTGTAGGAATTGATGAGTTCTGGGTGTGTGATATTTGTCACATAAATTTTACCGTGTGGAGGCTTTAGGAAGGAAAGATCATCTTGTTTGTTACGTGAAAGTATTATGGATTGTATGAGCCAGCGTGTCTTATGGAAACTATGATGATGAATTCTTATAACATACAGATGAATTTATAAGGCAAAGAAAGTTTGTTTCCTGTAGCACGCATTACATTTTTAACAGCTTATTTCTTTTTTCACTTTTCAAAGAAAAAAACCAACAAAAACAGAAAAATCACAAAAAATAATACAAAACATTACTGGAGTAAACATTTACACATTACACAACAAACAAACATAGTGAAAAACTACTGGAAAAAACATCACACATTTTTTTAATACCTTTTTTAATCTGCAGGTTGAAAAGAGATCATAAATTTTCTTGAATATGATTTTTTTGTATGTGTGTCGGAGAGACCCACTGTAAATTCCCATTCCAATTTGCAGAAAAAAAAAGATATTTTTGTCATTTGAAGACATGGATTTAAAAAAAACACATTTCGCATTTGACTTTTTTGACCTGCTACAGGAAACAAACATGTTTTTTTTGCCTAACATCAATTATTATATCACATCAGAAATGCTGCTGTTGGGCTATTCCAGATGAAATCCATACACCCCATATATGCTGTATCAAAATGATTGGTACCCATCAATTTTGATGTTTATTGAAAAGCCTGACAATTTTGTACCATTTTCGACAAATCTTGCCCCTCATTGAAAGTTGCCTCCTCCCTCTGGAAAATTCTAATCATGCTACTGACTGCATTAGTATGTAATGAAACAGAATGGTAGTATCAGTTTTGTGCGCATTAACATAAAGGACATTTGAAGATTTATGATGAAGATAAATTATTACACCAAAAAGTGACTTGCCTGGGAAGCTACAAGGCACCATCATTATAGACAGGTATAAATTAACATATCACTATCATCCATATCTCTAGCATAATGTGCTTGCAATATGCTTTCTGTCAAGTCATCAATTGTATTTTTGAAAATGTAGATTTGTTTCAAAAAGATATACTGTAAAACCTTGTCTACAAGCATATAGAGTGATTTTGATGAAGGCTATATTAAAACGAAGCACTCAGCCATAAATATCCCAATGCAAATAGATTGGTCTTACAATAGTACTTGTTTGTATATGCTTTTATCTGTAATTTATTTGCTAAATATCCATAATGTTGTAATTTTGTCGATGTATGGCACCTGGATTAATTTAGCTTTCATCAAAAACACTCTATATGCTTATAGACGAGGTTTTATGGTATTAATACCCCCTTCCACCTCCTTGACAAACGGCCATAACAGACACTTTTGTCAAACTTGAGTTTTGACCACAGATGAGTCTAGGTAATATCTACCCATAGTCAATGTCCAAAATGCCCCATAATCCCAAATCATATAAATTTAACCCTTTTGACATTTAGATCATTTTGAAAGTAATTGACAAAAAACGTGATCAATCTGTGAAGACATTTACATAAAAATACAATTTTGAGTGGGTGTTGAGATTTCTGGAACACAGCTGAGGTGTTTCATTACTATGAGTGGGCAGGCTATAAGTCAATTTGGACAAAACTGTCATTTATGCCCATTTTTTGTGGGTGGCATTATAGAATTTTAGTAGGTTCAGTTGGGAGAGATTTGTTGTTGTCAAAATCCACTCTAGTTAATTAATTAGACAATAAATTGTATACTTCTATGTCAGAGTAGTAAGTTACTTACAGCCTATAGAATTAAAACCAGAGAACCAGGACACGGCCGCCATCTTGATATACAACCAGAGAACCAGGACACGGCCGCCATCTTGATACACAAGCAGAGAACCAGGACACGGCCGCCATCTTGATATACAACCAGAGAACCAGGACACGGCCGCCATCTTGATACACAAGCAGAGAACCAGGACACGGCCGCCATCTTGATATACAACCAGAGAACCAGGACACGGCCGCCATCTTGATACACAACCAGAGAACCAGGACACGGCCGCCATCTTGATACACAACCAGAGAACCAGGACACGGCCGCCATCTTGATACACACATGGGCCACAAATTCTCGCTATTACGCAATAAGGGCGCCGCCAGCGTTTGCGATGTAATCGTGATGTATCATGGGAAAATCGTGATGTATCATGGGAAAAGGTGACATCCAAGTCCAGCGCAATCTGAATATTACCATGCTATTACATAGGAACACGTGACAATATTTTTAGTTTGTCAATATAACGGTATTACACGCAAATCGATAGAGAAAAATTAATTGTGCACATTTCAAATCACATTATTAAGTATTATTGAGTATCGATTCGCGTGTAACACCTTTATTTTGACAAACTAAAAATATTGTCACGTGTTCCTATGTAATAGCATGGTAATATTCGTATTGGGCGAACTTGAATGTCGACCTTTTCCCATGATACATCACGATTACATCGCAAACCGCTGGCGGCGCCCTTATTGTGAATAGCGAGAATTGCTTGTATTCATGTTTTGCCCAAAACTAATCGGCACTTGCATGCTACTAGACATGCTTCATGGCAAGGTGCACTGATGGTGTTAGAGGAGTGAAGCAATGCGTTATTATGTATGATTATCAAGCAGTTTTCGTTTGTTTCCACATACCATTGGCAAGGACCTGAATGCCCACAATTTTGTCCTCATAACTGACCGTGCTATTGCATGTGGTGGTATCTCTTCTATCCAGCCGTGATGGGACCAGGCATTGAATGGTTGAAAAATCTGGATAAGTGAATGATGTATAATTCTGCATTGGCCTGAGTTCTACAAAAAAGATAACTAATATGGGTAATAAACACTGAAAGATGGTATTTGAGTGATATATGCAACATAAATTATTTTTATTTATATATAAATTCCCATTGATCATGCCACTGTTTTCCCATGATATGCAATGTATAGGCTATATGTCCTAAATGCTGCAGATACTGAAATTTTAGTGCCAAAATGTTTCCCTATGAAGATCATATGACCAGATAACAGAGACAGAGATCTGTATGAAAGGGGTATGAATGAACAGAATGTTGGACTGTATACAAAATAGGCCATTCCATTTGAACTCCATATACCCCCTATGGAAGACATGAACTTAATCTCCCAGGGGGTGTAGATTTCAAATGAAATCACCAATTCAGTTAACCCCATTTAAAATTCACACTCCATGTATGGGAGATTAAGGTCATGTCTTCCATAGGGGTGTATGGATTTCAACTGGAATAGCATATTGTAACAGCCCAGCCTATATAAATATACAAACCATGTCAGTTCAAGAATTCAACAGGCATGAAGGACAATACATTTTAACCATTATAATTTTAGATATTCATCTAAAGGAAAAAAGTTTCAGGAATTATATATATGTGGGCTGATAAACTAGGTCGAGATCCTGAAAAATTAAGCGGAGAATACCACAAACATGATAGATGAGAAGCATTAATGCCAAAAAAGGTGTCAGATTTGGTATAATTGATGATGTATGCAACAAAATGCTAGCATATATTGCACGAACAGTGTTTTAAGGATGTGTGTGTTATTGAATTGAAGATCGAATGCCATCTGAAGCATGAAAGGTAGAAGTTAAAAATGTTTTATGATATATGTTACATTTGTTACTTTTGTGCATAAGAGTAGGTTTGTGTCTGGTTAAGTTTTTGATGTAGTTCAAGTGTGTATGATCCACTCAGACATAGTAGTAGGACATTTTTGCCGACTTTAGCCTGATTGTATCCAATCTGGTCACATAATTATGATAAGCATGATTTCAAAATTCAACTACTTTGCTCATGCTAGAAAAACATAATGTTGTTGTATATGTCAGTTTGCATTTTAGATAACTTTTACATAAAATTGGTTTATAGTAAGCACCAACTGGGCTATTCCAGTTGAAATCCATACACCCCTATGGAAACCATGACCTAATCTTCTTCACAGGGAGTGTAGATTTTGATGGAGTCACCCATTCAGGTAACCCCATTTGAAATTCATCCTCCCGCATGGGGGAGATTAAGGTAATGTCATCCATAGGAGGTGTATGAATTTCAAATGGAATAGTCCAATATGTGCACAGGATTTGCACAGGATTCCACAAAACAAGGAGCCAAAGTCTTGCTTCCTGTGAGTAGATTATGATGAAAAAAGCCCAGCATGTCCCCAAATTTTTACAAGTCCTCGACTGGCAAAGAAAAGGAAACAGCCGTTGTTTAAAAAATTCAAAATTTTGACAATTTTATTTTGTCAAGCAAATCAGTTATCACTGCTTGTTTTGAAATCCTGGTGTAGCATACAGATCAGCAGTGAAATATGAGCAGACAATTCTGTTTTGAAACATGGTTAGAAAATGTGTAAAATTACCCGTTTCAATACCAGATCTAATATTTCTTAGGTCCCAGTTCAGTATGTGTCATCAGACAGGTGAAGACACAAGGCTTTACTGTCACTATGGACTACAATAGCCTCATCCCAATACCATAGTTCAATAACCTCAATTAAATAATCATAGTGCAAAATTTGACCTCAAGTAGCAGAGTATTAGTTTTTGTATTCAAATTTTCCAAGTTCATTCAATGAATGTGCAACTATATTGGGGTTAAAGAACTGTGCCCTGATAGATGAGCATGTTGTGAATCCTAGTGTGTGCCATATGATCATTGAATCCTCCCTGAAGACAACACTCTGCTAGTCAATCCTGCTAGAAATCCTTGGCACAAGGAGGCTTATGTTGTACAATTGATAAGAGAAAATATGTTCAAAGGCTCCTGTGTGTATTTTTGTATTAATGCTCTGCGTGCTAGCTGTAGACAAAAACGTACAAATTAAAAGTTTTGAGATATTTTCTCTAAAATACAAACCCTTTGACTTGAGTTACCTCCTCGTGACTATACGAGTCGAAGTCTTGGACCACTGCGCTACCATATGCTATAGCTATACGATGACTACATTATTAAAAGGCCTTGTTTATTGAATGTTAAAATATATATATAACACATCACCACTACTTCAAAAATTATACTGGTTGCCTATTATTCAATGTATTGCCTTTAAAGTTTGTCTGTTTGTCTTTGAATCAGTTGCTCATCAGCCACCACCATCATGCAACAGTCTTCCATTGGTGGTGCCAGGAATTTTTTTTGGGGGGGTGGAGTGAATTTCAGGGGGAATCAACAAATGTGCCGCAAAATTGCAGTCTTCAATATTTAAATCAACAAAATAGCAGTCTTCAGTAGTACCAGTACATCCCTCCATGTTTCCTTCCCTGCGCATATGAGAACTTGCTAATGTGCTTTCTAAGCTACTGCTTCTCATGTGTGGAATTCATTGCCATCAAATTTATGTCATCCAAGTGGACTTCAAATTTAAAAAACTGTCTAAGACTCATTTATTTCCTAATATGTAATTGTTATAACTTCCATCTTGTACATCATGAAGTTGGCTTTGTATTGCAACATGTTCAGGCACTCTGGCAATAGGCACCTATTACAGTCTGTATCAAAACGATGCACTGCAAAGCCTGCTTCATTCAAATGCAACATTGGATCGTTTTGAAATGACCACAATTTATAGTGGACCTTTTTATAACATTGATTAATCTACAAAAGCTTACAAATGAAGTATCAAAACGATTGGTAACCACCAGTTGGCATGTTTACTGCAAAGCCTGCTTCATTCAAATGCAACATTGGATCGTTTTGAAATGACCACAATTGATAGTGGACCTTTTTATATAACATTAATTTTAATATACAAAAGCTTACAAATGAAGTGGATCTCATGTTGCATTTTGATGTCCAATTATCACTGGAAACTGATGGGAACCAATCAGTTTGATACAGCCTGCCTGCATAAATGTTTTCATGCTTGGCTTGTCATAAGGCAGCCTTTGATTATATCAGGTTTTGTGCCCAACTCTTCAATTTTAGCTTACTCCAACTAGAATGCATGTGATTAGACTTACCCAGTTGAGAGAGATGTTGTTAGCATGGTTAGTAGGAGGAGATGAGGAGAGGCGGGCTGAGATTGGGCATGATCCCTAGGCCACAGACAGCTGAGCAAGCAAATTGTTTCAACATTGTGGTAAAAAGATTAATAACATAACAGTGGCTTCTTTATAATAAAAAAAAAAAAGTAATGCAAGCTAAGAAAAATTTGAATATTATTGTCACCATATCTCAATTTTATTGTAATCATCAAAATGGTTATTCTGATGTTCTGATTAATGTCATCACTTTTTGGTTCTTTGGAATGATTTCTGCCCCTGCTCCCCCCAATTCAATGTTGGACAAAGCCTTCCCAAGACAGTGTACAGACAAATACACAACTTTCTTTTTTAATACATTTAATTTTAAGTCAATGACTTTTTAGACATTGACTTTAAAAAGTAAACTCTGTGATATGTTTATGCAAATCATCCATTCTATTAACAATTTTAGAAGCCCCAGATATCATTAGGTTCTATTTTACCAATGTTTTAGCTGGGGAAAATGGCCAAATGTGCTTCCAACATGACACCTGTTACCAACTGTCAACATTTGACAACTAATTACCTCAGGCAAAAGTCACTTCCTGGAAAGCAGGACTGGTCTAATTCACTTCTTGTCCTTCCTTGGCTGTATGACAAAATTGGTAAACTGTTCATTTTAGGGACAGGGAAAATTATTCCTTTAGGAACTTATGCTACCAGGAAAAATGGCGAAAAACTTTTAAGAGAACCTGTAGCCTAACATTCTCAGAAACTTCAGAATAACACAGCTTCATTTAAAGGCTCTTTATAAGTGTTTGTAATATTGGTATCAGAGAAGAATTATCTACCTTGAAACTGTATACATGATTCATCGATATACTTGGAAATATATGCGATGATATATTCTGGTGAAATAGTTCTGCTTGGCTGAAATTCATTTATACAATGCCAGATGTTTTCCACAGCCTCATAGAATGTGAGATTGGATTTGTTTAGACATATTTCATATGGATATTGACAACGTCAATTCTACGAACAATTCATAATCCATGGCTGTTTATTCATCAAACAGTCAAAAGAATTAAAAGAAGCAATCTGTGCTGGAAATCCATGTCAGGTTTATAGACGAATTTGACTTGAAAAGTACAATCCTGAAAGAAAACAAAATGGCTCTATACAGTGTGTCTCGATCATCTCAAGTTAAGAGTAACGCCATGTTGGATTTCACAATGGCAGATTCGAATTAATGCGTTTACATGGTTGTGTTGCCAGCATATGGACAAATCTCCCTTCTAGTTCTACACATGTGTATACGCCCCATGGGATTAGGTTAGCGCTCAATTCAAATCTGACATTGTGAAATCCAACATGACATTACTGTCAACTTGAAACCAGACAGATTATAGTTTGTGTTACAGGTGAGGAGGATTTGTAACAAGAGCAGATGGGAATTTGAGAAGCAGGAGACTATTTTATAGTTTTATGTGACATACTTTTTTTTTTCTGAAAGAACAATGTGGGAGGTTTGATAACAGTTTTCCTCCCTCTCTCTACTTTCAAGACAGTTATCAGGCCCTGATATTATATTGTCATGTTGCAGACAGCATGATGTGTTTAATGTATGATCACAGAGCGTATCAAGTTTGATGTTAAGTGTTGGACTTATATAGTAATAATGCAGAGAGAGTTAGAAGGGAGTGGCAGTTGTGACATGAATTATCCCTTCAGCCTAAATATGGATCTTTGAAATGCTTTGCATGCTACCCATATAGGCTTCAACATAAAAAGCCCAAGGTTTGAGATATTTTCTCAAAATATCAAGAGCTATCTTAAGAACCACTGAACCAATACTAGTCTTGTTTGTACTCATTTTAGTGCAATTTTCATGCTGATTCCAAATATGGTCATGAAAATTTACAATTCTGATATTTTTTAATTTCTGCGGTCCATACCCTCATGGAGAGGAGAGTCTTGAAATGACTGCAAAATGTTCATCGTTGTAACATACTTGAAAGGAGGAGACAGGAAAAGTTATCTGGCCCTGAATCAAACTCATGGCAAAATGGGAATGAGACATGTGGTAATTGGGGCGAAAAGGGAAATGGACTATGTGGGAATTGGACCAAGTGCCTTATTGGATTAAATGGGAATTGGACTAAGTACCTATTTTTTTTAAAAGTGCAATGATTTATAGTGGGCTATGCACAGGCACAACTCCTAGACATTGATGCACAAGCCTCAGCAAACTGCAGGATGTCACTGACCAATACAGCCCCACATCATTCCATAAACCATTGAACAACAACTCAGGGACTTTGCTGCTTAGAAGTGTACACCCTAGACATTCCATAATTGACCTTTGCAGCTAGGATCAGCCACGGATTTGCTACCTCCCGGGTCCAGCTCCCTGAGTTTCGAACAGGTTACAATGAAACAATTAGCAGTATTCCTTGTCCAGGGGAATTTCATGTTAACTCAATTGTTCCATCTGAACGTAGTAAACTACTGTCAGGGTTCGAACCTGCAACCTCTCATACCATAGTTGAATGCCTGATTGATTTAGCTAACTTGACTGGATAAGGAACAGGGCTAAATGAGCAATGCCATTGATCCATCTTGTAAACTGTGGGAGGGACATTTAGCCTGTAAATTCTTAGTTCTCAATTTTCCTCTTGAATAATTAGCTTCAGTTGTGGCTTAGTTCTTATTCTGGAGACTTAAATTTCCCAAATGGTATAGGAAAAAAATAGATTGTCTCCAAACTCAACTGCATTTAATTTGTATCAAACAGTTAATCATTCAAATGTGTCTGCAGCCAGCTAAGTGCCTCTCATTTCACACCACCACGCACGCACTTACAACACACCAGCATGGCAATAGATCATGAATTCCAGACATGACCATGACAGGTCTGCGTCCCTTTACCTACACATTACGGCCACAAAAATGCCTCATTTATCAACCTAATCGATGCTTACAGGGTTACAATTTTGACATGTCCAACAAGAAAAACCAAGTTAATGTTATTATCAAGCATGATAATCAATGATTAAGTCTGTGTGAAGCTTTTAAGAATTGGCGATAATGTGCAGCCCAAGGTACATTGATCTTATGAAGGTGTAACACGGCCATTAAGTAACTTGTGCTGATGGATATGAGTAGATATTTATCCCATTGGAGAAAGCCTGTTTTAGATAATTCAATACTGCTCACACCTTTATTTTTACCCTGACTGGATTAGTAGGCGTTGTAACCCGTACCCGTACGAAACTCGGGGAGGTGATCCTGGTTGCGATGGTATATGTGTGGTATGTCTAGGGTGTGCACTCTTGAAGCAGCAAAGTCCCTGAATTGTTGTTTAATGGTTTATGGAATGGTGTGGGGCCATAGTGGTCAGCGACAACCTGTAAAGTGTGCTGAGGCTTGTGGATCAACGTCTAGGCGTTGTGCCTGTGCGTAGCGCACTATAAATCACTGTGCTTAGGCTATTTTTCTCTAATGCTTTCAATATGATTCACAATTTTAACTAATTTTGTGAATATTTGCCCAAATTTTGACCTCTTAAAGGTGATGATTCATACACCTATTATGTCTTCATTGGTAAATCCTTGAATAATTTGCTGCATGAAGATTTGTGGTGGATGATTTAAACCATGGTTTTGGTTTGTATGAAGCAGTGGCATACTAAGGTGGGAGCTCTTCCACCCTAAAACATCTTACCCCCTCCCCTAACTTATTTTGCTAGTTCATAGAAAAATATTTCAATATAATCCTACAATACATTCCTATTAATATCCCTTTAAATGGTGATCAGCTATGAAAGTGCATTATGAGCATGAATATTTTGTGCACGTAAGTGCAGGAATGCAGGAATTTTTTTTCAATAACCGCTTATTATGTATGCATGATATAACAAGTCTGCAAACTTGAACAAGATTAGTTATTTTACTCTATAAATTTGTATGTTGTGTAACCAAATTTGTTTTATTACTGGAAGTAGGCTGTACATTTTACTGGTATTAAAATGGAACCAACACATCTGGATTTATTCATCAAGTGTTACAACAAGCTTGGGTTTTATTGACATTTTATGGCAAACAGCAAAACATAATCTTGATAATTGAAGTGTCCAGAACTGCATGGATTGATTTTTAAGTCATGCAAGTGCAATTGTGCACCTTAAATCGCATGTCTGAGTGCAATAGCACATCTCAATTCCTAAACTTCTTACAGAGTGCAATTTAACAGCACACCTGATAGCCCACCTTAACATTTCCAGAAGTGTGATTTGTAGCATGCCTGTTCCTCAACCCCTGGAACTGTGTAAAAACATTCTGGCATGTTAGTAAGGACAAGGTCACTTAAACAATGTATGATGTTAATAAATCAGAAATGTGCTATCTACTGAAGATAGCAATAAATACATGCATGGCTGTACTGCACATACAACATCACAAGTATCGTTTTAATAAAAACACGATGTTTCTGGGAAAAATATGATTCAGTAGGATGGATGCATTTGTTTTGCATATTTTTATACTCAAATAGCACAATATGAATAAATTACTTAAAAAATATCCATTTGAATTTCAAAATGGTAAAAACCCATTGCCTTTGTCAAATATACCAAAACACCATATAAAGCATTTTAAGAACAAGCACTGAAGTAGTATAGTTATTTTTTTTTAATGAAAAAAAAATCTTATTTCTTCTCACTGATGTAAATTGGCATATCAAGGGATATGAAATTCAGTACTATGGTTCTCAAAATGTAGCCTACGGATAATTTTTCCTTCTTTGGAACTCTTTAATTGATCTTGTTTAAAATATTTTGGTCCTTGTATTTGCCCCATTATCAAAACTAGGCACACCAGGTCTGATAGTGTAAAATGGCCTATTTCGGTTGAAATCCACACCAGTCTATAGAAGTCATGACCTTTATCTCCAACACAGGGGATGTAGATTTCAAATGGTACTCCCTGTGTGGAAGATTAAGGTCGTATCTGCCATAGGGGGTGTATGGATATTAAATGGAATAACCCAAGACTGGAAAAGCACATACAGTACTTGTCTTTGCATTCATGTCTGTGTTAGAAATTGGATATGTACGGCCAATTTCAATGCATACATTTGTCTGCAGGCATGTGATGTGAGATTTTGTGATGTATCTTTTTGAGATAAAAGGCTTTCTACTTTTGTTATGGACTGATGTCTCATATTTCTTGTTTACTGTGTTCTTGTCTTTCCTAAATTCAAAATTTCTTTTCAACCACAAGGGTATAATTTTCACATAGTTCTACATAATATCATAATCACAATCACAATCACAATCACTTTAAACTGCTTTAAATGTAAGGGTCATTCAGCTCCTGGAACCAATCCTCCTCAAGCATTCACCCTCCCCCCATTGCTTGTGCATAGAAGGTCAAGCTTCAAATTGCTTTCATCCTTTGCTCACAAATTTAAGATTGAGTTTCACTCTGTAAAACAATATGCAAGCTTGACCAAGCATCAAAATAGTTTTCCATTGTCTCACCATTCATGTGTTTGTTCTTTCACCATCAGTTCCCCATAATGCCTAAAAGCTTAGGCCAAGCTTCACCTTTACCATTCATATAAGAAGGGTGCATGGGTCCAAGATTGATAATGACACCTGCATAAAGGCCAGTATAAAGTACCAGTTGAAGCCTCACCATCTGCAAGATGGTGAAGCTTAATGGCTTGAGGTGGGTGGGCCCAAGATTGATAATGACACCTGCATAAAGGCCTGTATAAAGTACCAGTTTTGTGGCTTGAGGAGGGTGCAGGGGTCAAGATTCCCAATGATGCCCGCATAAAGGCCAGTACTATAAAGTACCACATTTTCAGAGCATTTTTTCGTTATGACAGACGCAGCTTATTCATACACTATTAGTAATAATATCTTAGAAATAACCATGCAAATGGAAAATGTTTATGGGCAAAGATATGAACCTGGGGGCCTTGTATTGTTACTGCATTGTTGATGTTTATGTCTGGTATCCCTACATCCTGCATTGCATGCATGGATTAAATCCATTTGTCAAATGGACACTTGTACTATCTTCAACCAAACTAGCAGACATTTCTTGTCAAGATGCTACGTCACATTGATCACCTCTTGACGCATTCCAGTCATGTCTTACTGGGACCGACATGTAGTTTTGTCATTCTTAAAGCGGCACCATACTGTATGTTAGAGGCACAACTTCCGTTTTGTGAATTGCAATACCAGTATCCAACAGTTTTCAAATCGCAAAATTGCACCCTCATCATGGGCAGATCATTTTTGTAAGCATGAATTTGAAAAATTCAGGGCAAAGCAAAGCTTAAAATTACATGGATTAGTCTGACAAAGTCTTCTCCAAGAAGTTATCCCTTATGAAAATGCCGAGCACATTTTGAGCTTGTATACGAGCTTGTTATGAGCTTGTTATATATGCTCGTTCAGAGCTTGTTACGATCAAGAAAAAGCTCGTAATGATCAAGAAAAAGCTCGTATTTGAAACAGAACGAGCTTATTTTTGAAACATTACGAGCTTGCATTTTGATGAGCTTGCAAATTACAAGCTCGATATTGGAACTGATGAGCTTATTTTGGAACAAAACGAGCTTGCACCCCAAGCGAGCTGAAACAAGCTCGCAGTTTCATTACGAGCTAATATATGCTCACAAATACGAGCTTGTAAATTACAAGCTCAATTTTGAAACAAAACGAGCTTATTTTTGAAACATATCGAGCTTGCAACATTTGTGAGCTGGAAACAAGCTCGCAACAGCAATTTCTATCGAGCTTACACAAGCTTATAAATGTAAGCTCACAAGCTAACTTGTTAACGAGCTTGTAACAAATGCAAGCTTGTTTCAAGCTCAATTGAGCTCCATATCACAAGCCAATATTCGTAATTTCTCGATTGTTGTCTTTTCCAAAAAGCACATTCTGGCTAATATGCAGGTCAGCTGATGGGCATCCTGTTGTCAGGTCAAAGGGCTTCATGTGGTCCTACACCTGTAGGTATATTATGATGTTTAAAAAAAAATTGTGATTGACTATTGTAGTTGCAACAATAACAAGGTAAACAAACATCTGTATAAAGTTAAAGAACATTTAATTTAAAGAACATTTAAAAGGTACATCGAAATACAAAAAAGAGTAGGTGCAATATGCAACCTTTCAGTGCATCACCTACATGACTGATGTACATTTCCAGTTATTGAAATGTTTTTATGATAAAACTTAATAAATGCTTATTTTGCACTAAACTAAACCTATACCTACATTGTGTTTTTAGTTGATATATTCTTATGTGCAGTGACAGATAAAGCTACAGTATCTCAAGCTAGTTTGGGTGTGTAAATCCCGGCGTGTAAATGCACTGGGTGTGAAAATTTAAGATATTTGTGTACAAAGTATAGGCCATGTGGGCAAAATCTGGGTGTGTATTTACAAATTTGAGTGTGTAAAACACACTCCCTACACGGGTTGGCTGCCCACGCCTTTGCATCCAACGACCGACCTCGTTGAATTCACAGTTATGCCCGTACTGATACATGTGACACAGCTAAAATAATCCACCGAAATCAGGGATCATAAAAACGCGTTTAAAAAATCAAAATAAGGAAGTCAGTAAACTCAATGGCGAAGCGGTGCGAATTTTGTCAGCCATACATGCGTGGGCGTGGTGAACAGAACTAGGGCATCCTCGGCGATCCTGACTTTTAGACCACCCGAGCTAAATACTTAGGTTAAAACCGCTAATTTATCAAATTAAAAAAAAAAAAAAAGGTTTTAACTTGCTTTCAACTGTACACACGCACCTGTTATTTCGTCGAACATTACAAGCTTTATTTTGTTCCAAAATTCACGCTTTTATAGAGATATTTTTGACGTTAAGGGGTACTACTGCCCAATTTTGAGTCTATTTTTGCATTTTTCTCAAAATTTAGAGAGGATTGATGACAAGTAAAATATGTATATTATAGGGGCAAGGTCAGGACTACAACTACTGCACTGGAAATTTTATTTCTGCACAAACTTTCATCAAAAAGATTCTGCTAGCAAAAAAAAAAAAAAAAATGGTGTTTCTAGATCTTAGTCTCATGATGATAGCAGCTTTTTTTAATGGAACTGCTATTTATGGAACTGCTATAGGCCTATGGTCAAGTGAAGAATAGAAAACATATTTATGTAGGTTCCTTGACCATGTGACCAGCCTGTACCAATCTGTTCTTTTAAATTTCTATGTAAATATGCATTGTGTTTGGGTCCCGGTCTAGGCGAATTTGGCTGGCTATAGCCAAAATATTAAATTCTCGATCATGAGAGCCAACTTGGGTACGCACAGTTATTTACGCCGAGCGTACTACGCAAATACCGGCGCTTAAGGCGCAAACACAGCTTTTGAGTATTGACCAATCACACGGTCGTTGCTGGGCAAGGTCAAGGTTCGGTCATGCAGGTCGCGCGATCGTGTTATTCTATGGAAAGTACATTGACGCAGAAGGTGCATCCTCTTATGATCGAGAAATTGTTATTTTGGCTATAGCAAATTAGGTTTGCCTCTCATCATCATCATGCTCATACCTACTTTTGACCTTGTTTTTTACCCCATCATAATTTCCTTCATTCTGGTTCTGGTTGAGTCGGCATTGCCAGACATGCTGTAGTGCTTCACCAACTTCGCGGTCAAAGGTCTATGCGCATTTAATGGCGTCGCGTCGCGAAAAGAGCTAATTAATGAAGATTATTTTTGAACATTTCCCCGAAGCCCTGCCCTCGAAGCATTTATCGAAGCCCTGCCCTCTTTCCACATGTTAAAATAAATGATGTTTCCAATACATTTTAACCTTGACTCCAAAGTGTTTGGCACCTTTTTAACCATGATGTAAAACTAAACCTTGATGCAAAAGTAAAAGTTAAATACCGTGCACAATGCGTAGTCCTTTTCACATGTTTATTTGGGTGGTCTACTAATTCAGGATCGATCGCCGCAGTCTCTCAGTTTTCTTCCCCATGTTCCTTCATCTTTTTTCTCAGCTGTCTCCTTCTCTTCTCGATCTTACCCTTCTCTCTCTCTCCTTTCCATGCCCCCCTCCAGCTCTGTCTTTCTCATACCCAACCAATTTTTAATACATGACCAAAGGTGCCAAGGCTGACCAATTCGGCAGTTTTCTTGCGACTGTAATTTCAATTTAGCAAAAAAACCCTTAACATACACCTTACTTTTTACATATTTAGGCAATCGTGTGATTCTTAAATGTCTCGTTAACCATTCCTTTTAAAAATACTCTACACACACCTGTAAATTGGTTGAATTTATGACAAATGCTCTTCAAAATAGTCACATACGTGCGTCGGATTCCATAAACTTCCTATGCAAATCGTTGCTAAAGGCTTGTGCGCATGCGTGGAGGTTAACTTGTCGGCTCGTTCTAAAACTAAGATCTTTCAACATAATATATTTGGTTAGTAATCTTTTATAATGTACAATTGTTGTTTTAAATATTTTTTTTTTTTTATTTAAATATATTTTTTTGTCAAAAATTGTTGCAGTTTTTGTTTATTGTAAATATTTTTTTTTTTTGTAAAAAGATTTGTGACAATGCCAAATTGAAAATCCAAGATGTCAGCGCCCAGTACTGTTGAAAATATTTTGAGCCAATTCAGGTTTGTATATATTGTAAACTCACATTTTCAGGGAAGGTAATGAAATGATGAGTGTTTAAGTAAGAGCTCCTGTACTGGAGCTTGTGTCAATTTGAGAATGAATGCACCATTCATTAATTTAAAGACAGCTGATGTCGAACTTGAAGTAAGCTTAAGCCTTAAAATTGAATTGTGATTGATCATGTGATAAACAACAACTTTTTTTTCTTTAAATGTTTTGTTGCATTTTTAGATAAACAACAACTTGTTGAATTTGAAATGATGCTTAGTACAGGAACCCCGGTCCTGCACTCCGTGCAAGCGCATCCACAGATATATAGATATTCATGCTAGTCGGTGAAAAAACACCTTTTTTAGCGATTTCAGCAATTATTTGCCCTTCGACAATACCCTTATTTCGCTAAAAATGTTAATACATATATTGGAATTAAAAATGTAAAAAGTGATGTGATGACAGCTATGTCTATATGAATCATTCAAAGGAGAAATTGTCACTATCAAGTACAACATTTATGAGCTTACACTTTTACAAGCTCACAAATTATCATAGTAGAAATTTTACAAAAGTACAAAATTTACGAGCTTGTATGCGGTCATGCGAGCTCACATCAAATTTGCAAGCTCACAACATGTTTTAGAAATATGAAGTACAAAATTAATGAGCTTGTATGTGCTCATGCGAGCTCATAAATTTTTGAGCTTACAAATTTAATAGAAATTTTTACTTAAAAATGTACAAGCTTGTGTGAGCTCACATGTAAAGTTTATGAGCTCATGTGTGCTCGTGCAAGCTCACATATAAGAAACGAGCATTTTGAGCTCGTAAGGTTTGTGTGGGCAAGATCGCAATTGACTACTTGTGCTCGTAATTTGTTTGTATTGTGAGCTCGTGTTCGTAAATATGAGCTCGACCTTTCGACCTACGAGCTTGAAGGAGCTCAATGTTGCTTACACAAGCAAAATCAATCACATCTGAGCTCAAAATAAGCTCACTCGAGCTCGAAACAAGCTTATTCGAGCTTGTTTTTATGATTACATTTTCGTAAGGGATGAAATAAACTGGTTTCCCACCAAAACACTGAATTCTGTTTTCTTTACCGTGTTTAGAAGACCAAAAAGGCATTTTCATTAATTTTGTATTTCAAGCGATGTTTAATCTAGTTTTTTACAATTGTAATCGGATCCCCTCCCCCAAAGAAAGGACTTTTGTTTATAGGCTGACTTTGAACGTTTGATTTGTGCCCTTATCCCAGACAAAACCTTAAAGAGAGTATTTCACACTCAAAATGATAATGATATTCATAACACATAATGTATGGAATACTGACGACTGAATAGATTTTGAACCTAAAGTATGAGACTGTGTGATCATAAAATGGGACGAGGATTAAAGTTTCTCAGAAATACCTAAGAGTTTGTTTTCATTTTGTTCATTCTCATCATCATGGTGATGCAAGGTTTGGATTACAAATTATTTGGAAGTAAATGCATGTGCTACATGTCTTGGTTACTGATGGCCTGACTAGCATCGAGTTATGTGAGGTCAAGTAAAGTAAAAAATGAGTTTGTCTCAGAACTTTAAAAAAAATAGCAAGAAAAGCTATGTGATTTGTATATCAACTAAAACAATGCTATGTGCTGTAATGTTTTTCTTTTTTGCCTTTTTGGGTGGGGTGGGAGTTGTGGTTATATTTTGAAGTCCTATGCTATAATGACTTAATTGAAAAGAAAAAAGCGTATTCCACTGCATATCACAAACGCAATCTGTCATGTTAGCATACTTGGTACTTCCACATGCATGCAAGTTTGCTGAAATAGTAATAGGAATATTTTCAGTTATCTACTGAAGATAGTAAAGTGTGAACAGTGAAATCCCAAATCTATACTGAAGACATCGAGTACACTCCACAAAACTATCCACCCAAAATAGCTGCAATTGATTGCTATCTTCAGTAGAAAGTAATAATTCATGCGACTCCCAAATGGAAAGAAAACAGCCGCGGTATACGCAAATATTAATTGAAGCTATAACAAATATTTTGGTTTCTACTGTTTACTTAAGTAGCAATAAAAGCAGAGACATGTAAAGCTTTTCAAGTTCATACATGGTTCATGAAATCCACGAGCTTGACATAACATGAATAATTTTTGAATAGTTTTCGGAAATTGCACTGAATGTGACTCTTGCCTGGACGTATTTCAGAAGTGAACCCATTTATATTCAAGTGATATAGATCCAGCACATCATTTTTGAATCAGAAGCAATGACACTCCGCTGGCTCCTTGAGTACACACATATGGTTTAGGGACTGATCGACTGACTCTATAGTTGAATTTATTCCGTAATCAATCACTTGAAAACATATTATTTGATAGGAAAAAAGGTTGAAGTTGAGCATTTGTGAATCATTATTGATTGCTCTGTGCTGAGTGCAGGTCAATGCCTAGCTGCATGTGTGAATGACATTGGGGAGAGATACTACTGAGCAAGTAGCTGTGAGTCTTGCTGTTTGTGAGTCAATGATAACCTTCTGTAGAGAGGTGTAGTGAGAAATATCTGATTGAATGAATGAATATATGAATGAATGACAGTGATCGATTGAATAAATGAATGAATGAATGAATGAACAAATGAAAGAAAATGAAAGAAGGAAAAGTATGAATAAATAAGACAAATGACTGAACAAACATTCAATAGGACATTGTTCCATGGGCCGGAAATAAAACCATTGTGATTTGCTTTGCAACGTCGCCATCAATTTTTCTTGAATTAAAAACCTCGCGTCGAGGTTTTGCCAAGTTTTAAAAATAACGGTTACTTAATGAAATAACGGTTAGTTCATGAAAAAGAAGAAGTGAAATTTAGCAAAACGCGATGAGGTTTATTTACCCGTAAGAGAGCTCTATTGTTCCGCTATTGTATCCGCTATTGTATCCACTATTGTATTCTATTCATAAAAGCTACTGCAAGAATCGCGGCAATCCCTGATCTTGCAGGTGTCTACCGCCATGCGTTCGCATTTATTAACATTCAAAATGATCCCATACTCTTACATTTATAGACTTATTCCCGCTTTTTATATAATATTCAGAAATTGCAATTATGAAAACTACAAACTTTGAAAGTGAAAATATATTACCATGGAAAATATATCATACTTAAATTCTATAGAATCTATAGAGGCATTGCATGTGACGTATCATCCCGTAAATATGGCAGACTACTCAAATGCATTCAACAAAAGCATGATTGCAATCTACCGTGACAGTTCGTCTCACACACATAACCCTGCACTACGATCAAATAGGTTGATGACAACATTTGATTGAATGGACTGTACTCCGCCATAACTACGGTGAAGGACACCGGTTCAAATTCTTTGTTTGGTGCCAATCAATAATTTCATGCAGGGCCTCTATAGATACCCAACCCAGAAGTGCCCATTTATTTTCTAATTTTTTGTAATCGCGCCCAAATATCCCCGCAAATATCTTATACACGGTTTTATTGATTCATTTTGGGCATTTCAAAAGTTAGAAATCGTCAAAAATGGCAACATCCATTGATGGTTGAGTAAACATTGTCTAAACACTAGATAAAAAGACAGCTTTGTACTACAGAGAAGATGTGAGGAAAAAAATATGTGTGCTGCCGCTCATTCAAAAGTAATCACGCTATTCAGGTTTAACAATAAAATACAATAAGGGTCGGTTCATAGTGAATATTCAAGGCGAATATTCGACTTCAATACTTTTGTGACGTCAAAATGTATCGACAACGAATAAAATATGAGTTGGATCGGATTAAATATCGCTCAACTGATAGCGAGATACTATTGATTTATATGAAAGGCTCGAGGTCACCTGAATATCGTTCGATGAACGATGATTTCAAAAATCCCCAATGATTTTGACATGCTCTCAAGACTGCAAACCCGATTCTGCCATTTTTTAATTCGGGACCTATTTTCTCAATAATTATAAAATGCGACTTTTTTTGTAAAAATGCGACGAATTTATGTATAGGCTTTCCACTTTTATTTAAGCTATAATTCGCCACTCTTTCTGATTAATAAGTCTAAAGACCAGCCCAAAATACCTCAAATAGTTTCTGTATTTTACCGAACTCATTAGGGATACACAAATGGCGCATTGATTTAGTGGTGTGCCCCTTTATATTAGTCTTGGTACAAGTGTACCCATTTTGATATAATATGAAAGTAAGGGAATAATAAGACGTCCAGGAAAAGGAAAATGCCGAGCAGGCAATAGCATTACAATGATGGAGTCATAGTATAAAGTAAAGTTTTATACAAAGAAAATGATATTTAGGCTTACAAACATAACCTAAATGTACAACTCCAAATTCAGATTTATGCCTCCACCCCGGTTCAGAGGACGCTTTTTAAAGCACTTCCCACCACGCCACTGTGTTGACTTGCGGTTAGCACAGCTGTGTGAGTGAACATGGCACCACTGCTCGCACATTGCATTGACGGGCATGGTTAAATTTGAATTTGGACTGATATATTTACAATAAAAACGCATTCAAAATGCTAGCCGATTTCACATTTTATGTTACCTACAGAAGGTGTGAATTATCCTTTATGCATACATCACTTTTGTTCTGAAATTGACCAAGTAATAATGACACACGCACAATATTCTTAAACAACATCTTTTGCACAGAATTCAATGGGATTTGAAAAGTAAAGTGGCAGTTGAAACTCTAGTGATAACATTATTTTTACTCTCGTGAATTTGTTGTGGCGGCCCTCGTCATTTGCTTTTTGCTGTTAGCCAGTTGGTTAGTGCAATGTGTTTCTGCATCTGCTGCTCATTAATCATTCTTTCATTGCATTGCCCATCTTGGTGTTATTGTATTTTTCTTTTATCTTATATTATCTCGTGATTATCTTGTTTTTCATATTAATTTGTTTTTATGATAATGTTATCTGTACTTTTTATTGATGTTTTTATATTTTATCTGTACTATTATATTTTGTTTTAATATTGTTCAGCGCTTTGTGATCTTGTTTGATGTAAATGCGCTTTATAAAAATAAAGTATTATTATTATTATTAACACGTTTGCAGTGGATGTTGGGGGTTCCTTAAATCATCCTCTGACCCCGGTTTTACATAAATAATGTTTGGCCCCAGTTCTAGGTCCCCATATGCATCTGCCCCTGGCAGAGGATGTGTGAGGGTCTGGGGTGGTAAATCATTGGTTATTGATATAAAATGCGTTTGCCACGGAGGTTCACCCATTTTTGTCATCTTTTCCGCACTAGCGGGATTCTTGACGTTTTTGGGCACCTATAAACGATGTTATTTTAGGCGGAATAAAGATGTAATGCGTTCAGTCAAATTCATAATTATAATTAATAATTAAGAGGGCAAAATAAGTAACATGTAGGAATGGATATATAGCGCTTTGCAATGAATATCTTCATAAACTATGCAGAACAACCAAAACCACGAGCGTTGGTACCCTATCATTGCGTGTTCTTTTCAAAAAAATTCTTGTTTATTTCTATAATTTGTGAATCAGGCATTAAAACACACTTAGGCCCTAGCAATGTAGGCCTACACAAGTTCGAACGAGACTTTTATCTTTTGACGCGTATTTCGGTTGAATGCCAAAATTGATTGCTCAATGAATCATGAAATGAGAGCAATACTACTTTGATGATACCGATCTCAAGTGGATATCAGCCAATGAAAAAAGTATTTACTGGAAATATATTTGTGGGAGTTGAATTTTGTTGAACTGGACAGATATATATTTGGTGGGTCACCGTTGGTAGTCTCATATATAACACTTGTGAGGGCTGTCATATTTGTCGTCGCTTCAATCATATCTTATGATATTTATTTATATATATATTTATTTATTTATTTAGTTAGTTAGTTAGTTAGTTAGTTAGTTAGTTAGTTAGTTAGTTAGTTAGTTAGTTAGTTAGTTAGTTAGTTAGTTAGTTAGTTAGTTAGTTAGTTAGTTAGTTAGTTAGTTAGTTAGTTAGTTAGTTAGTTAGTTAGTTAGTTTAGTTAGTTAGTTAGTTAGTTAGTTAGTTAGTTAGTTAGTTAGTTAGTTAGTTAGTTAGTTAGTTAGTTAGTTAGTTAGTTATTGCCTTATTCATTTCTTGACCTGACCTTCCGGGGCAAGATTGAAAAATTTCCCAATTTCTGATCAAAAGTTTTAGTATTTATGTTCGAGAGAAAGCTCGCTTGCCGCGAAGCGTTAAACGGGTGGAGTCGGTGGGGTCCAGGGGCAAAGCCCAGGCGGGGTCAAGGGGCCTGAGCACCATGAAGCTCCTGGTTTTTGGCATATTAGAAAATATCAGTGTTTCAGAGTACAAATTTCACAATGAAAGTAGTAGGCCTATAGATCTTCTTCTCTCTTTCTTTCCCTTTTCTCTTCTCCCTTGAGTCCCCCTCTTCGTCTCGCTTTTTTCTTTTCTTCTTTCCCTTTCTCTTCCCTCTTTTTCCCTTTTTCTCTTCTCCCTTCCCTTTTTCTCTTCTTTCCCTTTCTCTTCCCTCTTTTTTCTTCCCTCTTTTTTTCTCTTTCCCCTTCCCAATTTTTTACTCTTCTTCCAGGTTTTTTGTGTCCGGGGGCAGCTTGCACCCCGGCCCCCACTGGTTACGCCACTGCTCCTATTTAGACCCATTTATACAGACATTAAATCATGACAATAGTTAAATGGAGTTTACCTATTATGATTTTATTAACTTCGTTAAAGAAATTCTCTAAATTTTGCTTACCTTGGTCAACGGGCAATACTTGTTAACAGTCGGGCAACGCTGTGAATTGTAGAAATATATCTTTCTCCGGTTCATAGTTTTATATTCAAGCCGCATATATTTTAACGCCCAAAAGCGTATTGACGTCGAATATTCGCCTTGAATATTCACTTTGAACCAGCCTTAAAGGGGTTCGAACCCATGGTGGGTGTGATACACAACTTGCTGCTTAATAGTTTTAGGGAAAGGTCAGTGTCTGTATATCATCATACTATGCATACCATGCATGCAGACCCTAACATCCAGTTATATTTCAAATGAAAATATGACCAAGTTCCATGGCAAATTATAATTTCTGGCGCTTGTTGACTCTTTCAACCTCTACGATTTATGATACAGACTATTTTCAATTATCAAAATATCTTTATTAGGTTTGCAGGAAATGACAGGAAAATACATACAACAATAAAATAAACATGATCAACAATCATCCCTTTTCTAACAAAATCCTAAAACACTCTCCCTAAATAATTATAATTCAAATAATAACACCTATTCATTTATTCATTATAAACCTCTACGCAAACTGGAATGTGTATGTGGTGAATTGTAATTTTAATAACCGATATGGAAACAAACAGGTACTATAATATTATTCAAAATACTCGAACAGTACACTTAATTTAGGCCCGGGATTTAGGCCTGCATTATGATTATAGACCTAAGGTAAAAATACTTGAAGAGATAACAAGAAACCTTTCGTGCTTGGCCACTGTAGTGCTTGGCTGATCCTTGCTGGATGAAGGTCAATATTGATCTATTATGTGAGTGAAATCAAACACCGTGTCCTCGTTGCTACTCCCATGTAATCGAAGGTCGTAAAAATTAATCCGATAACAATAGAGGGTATTCATTACTACATCATTGATGTGGTTGCTCAATGCTCATGCATAAAATTCTTCCATGGGCTGTTTAGCTTAATCATGTTAATCGGGAAGTGACCTCTTGAAATGATATCATCACAAAGTGAACGATGTTATAACTTGGAGGGCTAACAAACCAACGCCGCCAAATTCGACTGACGTGTGTACAACGTGAGAAGCTATGAGGAAATGGAACACTCGTTGTCTGATAATGCATGTGTTTATGGTTAGGATAGCGGTTACTTAGCAGCTCTCGTTCCGCTTGGGTTTAATGGATGCACTCTATATATAGTCATCAATATGTCGTTTCCAGTCCCTGGCTGAACTATAGGGTTCAGCTATTATTTTTTTAAATAATTCTTTTACCCCATGCAGCTGATTGGGGTGGTTACAGGTCGTTTAAAACCACTAACCGCGCAATGAGGATATCGAACATAGGCCCCGCGAGGGCTACAAAAAACTGCTAACCGCGAAATATGGATATCCAACTAGTTTGCCCTCGAAGCTGTAAAAACCACTCACCGCGAAATATGGATATCCAACTAGTTTGCCCAAGAGGGCTACAAAGAACCACAAACCGCGAAATATGGATATCCAACAAGTTTGCCCGAGGGTTACAAAGAACTGCTAACCGAAATATGGATATCCAACTAGTTTGCCCTCGAAGCTTCAAAAACCACTCATCGCGAAATATGGATATCCAACTAGTTTGCCCAAGAGGGCTACAAAGAACCATTAACCGCGAAATATGGATATCCAACTACTTAGCCTCGCATGGCTACAAAGAACCACTTACGCGCGCAATATCTTTTTACCTCAAAAAAAAGAATTAATATGTACCAAAACACGTTTCAAAAGCGTAAAAAGGGGCCAAGTTTAAAAATCTTTCCTGTGTGGCTTTTCACCCTTTTTAAACTTGGTCCCATTTATGAAAGTTTCTAAAGACCCATACTGAAGTCATCTTTAGGCTACTTGTTTGTTTTCTTAGTTGTCAGTGTTCATTTTGTAGAGTAAATTAATTAATGTTCGTTTTTTGATTGAAGTTTTTCCGTAAAGACGTTATAATGTATTTTGATTTAAGCAAAAGTAGCAAATACTCACTTTGTTAAATTCTTCATCGTCTTGTGCGATCCTGCGCCTTATGTACAGATGTAGGGCCTATAATATGTAACAGGTTGACAGACAGTCAATTTGCTAAGTATATATAATACTCTACTACTCTTTATGAACACGCAATATAAGGAAACATAAACCTTCAAATGTTTTTGATAATACATAGCCTACGTCATATTGCACCGCTTTCGAACAGTCTTAAACCTAATTGTTGCATGTAGAAATTAGGACTCATTCTTCATGTTATTACGGTACCACTTTACTGAATGGGACCAAGTTTAAAAAAGGGTGAAAAGCCACACAGGAAAGATTTTTTAAACTTGGCCCCTTTTTACGTTTTGAAACGTGTTTTGGTAGATTTCTAATTTTTGCATGATTGCAATGCCCAATGGTGTACTAAAATACTGTGTGAAAGACTCAGCCTGAAGTGCTTCAATTACAGTAAAATTTAAGATTTTATATTCAATCTGGAGATCTCCAGTTTTATTCCAAGTTCACTGATCAATTGATGTCTCATACATGTGTGTATCATTGAATCAGTGACGTATAAACTGTGAGCATATATCTATTCCTCTTGCATCTTATGTCCCAGCATTTATGAAGCTCTGCTCAATAATAGTACAATAGGCCACTTAAAACACACAGGTGCGACTTCTTCATTTTACTTCATTGGTTTGGCTTGATACTAAAAAGCAATTAGCAATTTTCGCTTGACAAAACCAGTAAGTTTTTACTTACTCTAATATTTCGTCCTACATGTCGGAGGACTTCATCAGATGTGACCATCTGATCCACTTTCCCTTAACACATTGATGTGATTTACAAACCTGATGAATCTATTCACTGATACTAAACCGCTTTGAAAGGGAACAATGTGATCAGTGAAAACTAACATTTAGATAGGAATTTATTCATAATGCAAATCACATATTATTTCGTTAAGTTCTAATGTATTTGAAGATTTTTGGTGCCGAAAATGAGGAAAAACCAATATTTGATCAATAAATCAATAACTACTTGCTTTGAGCTGCTGAATTTTTCAGTACAGTAGTCCTTGCCCCCTATAATATACATATCTTACTTGTCACCAATTTGCTATAATTTTTGAGAAAAATGCAAAAATAGGCACAAAATTGGGCAGGGTGTAGTATCCCTTAAAGTCGGCACCAAAAATGTGACGATGTGACATATCCAATTCCCATGAAATAACTTATCCTGCATAAACAGTGTGACACAGTCCACTGTACTAACTCATAATATCTAACACATTGAAAATTAAACAGTTTAATTATTACTTAAATGCAAACTTTCCTGTCGTGTCTGACATGAAAAATGGCAACTTTTCCCGGCGGCATTTCATTTATTGTAAGTTATATGGAAGAGTAATACTAATGCTATCCTGAGGTGGTAATTTATCATGGGCAAATATGAAACATGGTTTGATGCCCTGCAACTGACATTTCGTTGGTCACAACACATAGTGGCTTATGTGAAGGACTAAATATGTTTCCGAGCAAAACGTGTTTGAAGGATATGCTTCTAATAACGGAGTTGAGTCTCCTCCAATGTTATCTCCCAGTGGCCCAATTCCAGGGTTGGCGATATTTTTGATTTTTTTTTAAATCAAAAAAAATCGATTTATTTGATTTAAATCAGATTTTTTTTATTTAAATCAATTTTTTTATTTTTTTTTATTCCAAGAACTGCTATACCCCATGATAAAGTCAAAAGAGACCAGTGGAATGCTAGACATATGCACAATCCTATCAGGTATTTACAAAAAATCAAAACGTGTTTTCAGATGTAAAAATTTCAAAGAAAAAATTTAGTAAAATCATGGGAAAAAACCTCTGTACCTTGAAAATGATTTTTTTAGCAATAGATAAAATGACATCATAGAGGTATTTAATTGTATCCAAAAGGTGTAGAAGCATTACAAATGAAGTAAAACAGTCAATTCAAGAAAGAAATTAACTTAAATTTATCAAAAATGGTAACAACTGAAAAATTTGATTTAAATCAGTGATTTAAAACAAAAATCATTTGATTTAAATCGTGATTTAAATCAATTGATTTAAATCGCGCCAACCCTGCTCAATTCCATTTGAAATTAAACTTAATCTATTGAACTGTATCTTTAATAGTTAAAAAGGAATAACTCAAGAACTATTATAGGATATAGCTAGCGCTAAACCTTTACGCCACTATGTGAAACAGAAAATTTGGAAAAACTGCCCTATGCCATGTGTTGCAAGTGACGATTTGTAAGAGATGATGATGAAGAATTGTGGCTAGGCCTGTGAGATAAAAAAAAACTTCTGAGGAACGTATTAGCCAACTTTTCTTCCATTTCCTCTTTATTTGCTTCATTCATAAGTAAAGAAATGACATTTGTGATATTATGATCAGTATTTTTAAAATTAGCTTAGGCCTAAAAAAAAATTGTTGTGTTGCCCTCAACCGCCCGGTCCTAAATCCTGAAAAATCAGGGTTGGCATTTTTGTTGTTTTTTGAATGATGATTTTTACAGATTTGTTCAAAAAATCTATGTTTTTCACTTAAAATTAATATTTTATTGAAAGACTAGTCTTTAATTGATGTCTAACAGGTATCCAGAAGTCAGAATTGACAAATATCCCCGAGTTGAAGAAGCATTATTTAATATTTGAGGAGATTTTTAAGAACTGAAGGTTTGAAAAAAAAAAAAAAAAAAAAAAAAAGAAATCCGACCGTCCGCCCCAACTTTCCCATTTTCTCACTTTTCTACAACAATATTTTTTTTTGGCCTTATGGATGGCAGCTTTGATGGTTGTTGTTTGTGTGTTTGTTTGTATTCTTTTAAGTTAAATAATTTGATTAAAGTTGTTTTATATTTTATCTTTAAAAATGTTTTTTTCTTTCTGTTCCCTTTCATATTGCTGTTTGTTTAACTCACTCATGGTGGATGAAAATACTTTGCATCATCTGATTCTTCTGGTTTTGTTCAACACATAGGTAAGTGTGTACTTATAACTAATAAAGGTAGTTTATGGTTAAACATTAGGGGTACATGATTAGAACTAAGGGCATCAATAAACCACCATACCTGAACTCCAGTGGTAAAGCCCATTTCTATATAGCCAAGTTGAGTTATCGTCAACATGCTGTGCTCCTAGCACAGCAACTCACAGTACTCCTAAAGCACAATACTCCTAAACAGAGCACACACAGTAATTACTGGAGCACAAAAGTACATACGTGGTTTTTCCCGCCCAGTGACGATATTCATTATTACTATTGTAACCATTATTGAATTATTAATAGTAATAAACTATTTGGTGACTCTGGTGATTCCTGCACAGGTACCCCCCTACTCGCCTTCACCGACAACCGTGGACCCTTTTTGTGTGTGTGGTTGTTAACAGTGAAACCGTGGACCCACACACACAGACATATCATAATCCAAACGTGGACTTCTTTGATATTTCACCGCTAACCGTGGTCCTGGTATTACACCTACCGTAGAGGACCCTACCCCATATGCAAAGATATGCTGTATAGCACCCTCTGCCGCTGTCCTACTACCGTGGACGTCCATGTTTCACAGTTTCTGGTTTTTCACTACATAAGTGTGGACTCAAAGTCCACGTTTGTAGGTGAAAACAAGCGCACTGTCGCCAACTTGTGGTACTTGCTGGTACAGTGCAGCAGCAGGGGAGTACCAGTGTAGTACCAGTGCAGTACCACTCTACAGTAGCAGCATTGGTACGGTGTAGGTACTCTGTGTGTACCTGTCAGGTACCTTGGTGATGGTGTACCTGTTCAGGCAGCCACAATAGAAATCTTGTAGTGAACACATGACCCATGTGATCTATCACTGACCAGGTACGGTATTCATCTGTGTAATAAGTAAGACTATTTGAATTCTGTTAATGTGCTAAACATTTAAACTGCCGGGGAACAAATTTGAATTTACCATATTTGTAGGATATGTATAAACATTTAATACAGACACCTTCAGTAATATAAAAATAATATTTTTGTGTTAAAAAAACAAATTGAGAACTTTTCGATTTCATTGGCAAAATAAAGAATACGATTGAGCTAGTGCCGACAGATTTAAAAACCATGAATGCTTAACACATAATGCAAGTAGACAGCACTTGGAAACGCTGTTGACATTTGCTGAAGGAGATTAATAGAGTTGCTTTACGAAAAGTGAGATATCATGAACAAATTTATCTATTTATTCTTATTGAATATTTTTGTATTACATAAAACATGTGTATGTTCCTTGCACAGCATTTTAGAATCATTCAAACATAAAATTTAGGCCCAAGGTCATAATTTTTTTTTTTAATGAAGTAACATTGAACATGACATTCAAAATTATATTACGCCAGTTTTGCTGTGCTCCATGTGACACCAGTACATCATATCGAATCAAGCAGCCATAGAACAGGATTGCCAGAAAGACCGCACATTTGGGTTCTTTTCAAATAGCTTCCTCAGAAAAGTCACTACACTTTGTTGAAAATATGTCTGTTCTTACAAGTTTAGGGCTTTATATTCCTTTTATTTGATGATTTTCAAAGTTGAATTGCCAAAAAGCTGAACTGCCAATTTCAAATGATTTGAACCACTTCAATGGTCCATTCCAATTGAAATCCATCCACCCACTATATGAGACGTGACCTTAATCTCCCACACAGGCGGTGTAGATTTCAAATGGAGTCACCCATTCAGGTAACTCCATCTGAAATTCACACCCCCTGTGTGGGAGATTAAGGTCACATCTCATATAGGGGGTGGATGGATTGCAACTGGAATAACCCAATTGAAGTGTAGTCAAACAGTGATCATTATCTCAATTGGGTGATTTAAATAAATATAATAAATAGATTTAAGTGAATGAATGAATGAATGTCAGCATTTTTATAGTGCCTTTCCAGTGAACTTGTACAAAACACTTTTACAAAGTTGAAATTGGGCTACTCGAGCATCAACCACCACTGCCTTGGCACAGTGCTCACTATGTCCTTTCTTGTACTGAAAAAATTGTGGCAATCCTACACTATGGAGCAGCTCAACAGTATTAGACTCATATAGCAGGATTCAGTCTTTCATGGCGCTGATATTGCTTCTCATTGTCTATTGTGAGATAATAACTAGAAGCTAGGATATTGCACATTTTCTCATGTTACATATTCTTTATGTAACAAGGCCCGTGTTTCCAATTTCAATGCGTACCAGATGTGCACCACGCAACCTACTGTTTAGATTATTGCAGACAGTTTAGAAGCTGGGCTCAACGATTTTTGCGGCACATAATCCCACATCGTAAAATATCCCACGCAGTTTGATGTTGCTTTGCCTGGATCGATGTTCTTCCTTAAGGGCTGGGGTATGAGCGTTTGGACAGTATTTATTTTGGGACATTAGAGCACATCAGACATATCGAATTGCATTCTGAATACTGAAGAATGTCATTCTGATATCAAATAATTTTGATTTTTTGAAATTCGCAATTTAATACACATTTTATGGCAAATCATTAAAAGTTGATATTTTTGATATTTAACAGTACTTGATGTATGTAGGTGGGATGAAAAGCCGACGATCAATTGCAAATTTTGACCTTTCAGTATTGAAGATATGGATTTTTTTCCCAAAACACAAAAAAAAAATCAGGTCTTTTGGGAAAAAATCCATATCTTCAATATGAAAGGTCAAAATTTTCAATTGACCGTCGGCATTTCAAAGCTATTCCAGTTGAAATCCATACACCCCCCTAAGAAAGACATTAACTTAATCTCTGACACAGAGGGTGTAGATTTGTCACTCATTCAGGTAAACCCTATTTGAAATTTACACTCCCTGTGTGTGAGATTAAGGTAACGTCTTCCATAGAGGGTGTATGGATTTCAACTGGATATGGAATGGCTAATGCGCCATTTTGATATTTTGCCAAATTATGTTGTTATAAGGATTAAGATAATCGATAATGAATGGAACATGTACATGTATGGGAAGTATAGCTACTCTGCTTAGAGAATCAAACCCAGAACCTTCAGTTTATGATACATGTCTGTGGTATCATAAATATATAAGAATATTATTTAGAAACTTTTTTTCACCCCCTCCCCGATGCCTCTCAGTCAAAACCCAAAATTACAAAAAATTTCGCTTTGCCCCGAAAAATTATTTCTGGTATTGCCACTGACTATTAAAGGACATTCAAAACACCCCATTATATCAGTTCCAAATGTATTTATCTACAAATTGCACTTTTGTAGAAATAGAAAATATAGACTAGAATTCCTCTATCATTGTACACAGCATGAATTTGATAATATCTAGGACTGCTAAGAATGCGCAATTTGGCCTCCAAATATGCGTATTCTTAGCAGGCCTAATTATATATACCTCTGGTCTATTTGGACTGCAAACATTTCCTCCTCCTCTTCAACAAATGGGGCACAAAAGATAGTACAGTAGGAGGTGCTATACAAATAGCCCGCTACCATTGTATTTGTTACAGGTCTCACCACCCAATTAATTGATGACTTTTGGTTAATTATTGGCTAATTTGCTAATGTGGGAACTCTGTGAAAATAGCCTGGATTCAAAGAATGGTGTGTTCGATTTGAAACCCATACACCCCCTATCGTAGACATGACCTTAATCTTCCACACAGTCACAACATTTACAGAGAGTGTGACTTTCAAATGGGGTTACCTGAATGAGTGACTCCATTTGAAATCTGTACACCCCCTATGGACGTCATGACCTTAATCTTCCACACAGTCACAGAGAGTGTGAATTTCAAATGGGGTTACCTAAATGGATGACTCCATTTGAAATCGGCACCCCCTGTGTGGAAGACTAAGGGTCATGTCTTCCATAGTAGGGATGTATGGATTCAAATTGAATAGAGCAATTGGTGGCAACTTTAAGATAAATGTGACAGGCATTGGCAGCCATCTTGTGACCTCAAGGCTCACTGCAAGGTGCCAACTTGGTAACTTGATTTATGGAAAGTGACCTCTCCCTCTGTTCTCGTTAATTGTTTCTTTTATTTCTTAATTTGTAAGAGAGTCACTTTGAGAGCTTGCTTTTAAAAGCAATTGCTAAAGATATATCACCTCGTATATAAATCTTTTCATTGTTTCTTTTATTTCTTAATATGTAAGAGAGTCACTTTGAGAGCTTGCTTTTAAAAGCAATTGCATCTTCAAGTTGATAAAGATATATCGCCTCAAATAAATCTTTTTAATTCTACTGCGGTGTGTGCTGTGCGTCAAGCGGAGCGTATACGAGCATGAATGAAGAAGTGATAAACAATCATGTTGATCATCATTTATCTCTGGTTTAAAGGGGGATTTTAAACATCTGTATAATTTTCTTAAAAACTTTGTGTTTATATTTGAGGTGGCTACATATATTTCCATATATGTCCATACCCTATTTTCTCATAGTTGTTGACTTATGTCCATCGCTGAGGAAGATGCTTTTGATTTCAAAAGTCTGATCATAAAATACTGCAAAAACTAAGGTTTCAGGTGTTTTGTTGAAAATTCTGAGATTTTGAGTAAAACGATGAAATTTATTTCATACAATAGAAATATTAGTCAAGTGTGTATGTGATGTTCACAACAGCGTACGTATATAGAGCTGACCTTATAGTCACAATCAATGGAATGATGCGCATTGGCAACATCGGTGCTTGAATTAAGTTGCGATTTTCTTTGTGATACCTCATTTGTTTGGCTCAAAATTAAAAAAGGACATAAAATGACAGTGAAAACATTTTGCTGATAAGAAATACATAAATCTATTTTTATGGAAACGTTACAATATGGCTTTAATGGAGCAATGCGGAAATTATTAAAAAACAAATATATAAAAACAAGACCATCTGGATGCAGTTATCTTACCCAAAATATTAACAATTATGTATATTTAATTAACCTATAAAATATTGTTTGTGAGCAATTTTATATATTGATGCTGACATAAAATGAAGCGTGCCACTTCTGACTGACCAATACAATATGTGTACTGGAGTGGCCGGCCATGGCAATCCATACTAACGAAATCATGGCCGGCCACGGACCGCAATATTTCGAATACGTTCAAGTAGAACCATTTTGATTTTTGAGGGTCTGGCTGTCATTTTGTATAAACATCATGGAGTAGCCATAGGAAAACTGATAGCTTTGGCTAGCCATTAAAGTAGTAGGATGCATTAGGTAGAAGTAAACCGGGTGAATATAGGAGGTTATACATGCTATATCTGCCATGTAGTATTGCACACAAGAGTCCCTGTTGATTCTTCCTACGCTACGGGTTACTTATATTTTGAGGTGGATATAAATCTATGTAAAAAGAGTAATATTTCACCGGCAAGCGATATACGCACGTTGGGGTTTTTTTGTTGTCAAAAATTTCAAAAATCAAAAAAAGTGTATGTTTGAAAGGGCTGTGAATATGAAACATCAAAATATTATGTAAGGGTAGTAAATATGACCAAAATATATCTTAAAAGCATTATAGAAACTGCGCAAAAATACTTGTTTTAATGAGTATGATATCCCCCTCAGAATACAAGTGTACACCATTTCCACCCCACCCTTTCCCCATGTAAACTGATTTTAACCTGTATAAATCTTTTAATGCTTTTAGCCTTTTTTTATCGCAAACAATACCTAAAAATACCTGTTACTACTGTTAGCATTTGACTCTTTTTGAGCAGGTGTCCAAATATCCAGACACTGGACCACAGAAGGCAGCCATTTGGCTGGCAAACCTCTTGTCGTCTCACAACTTGTAGCATGTCCATCACAGTCTCTGCAATAATTAGGTCAAAGCATCAGTATGATGGGAGAGAATCAATTCAAATACTTGACACAAAATCTGAAGTCTGATGATGCAGCATGGTCAGGCAAGTGTATTATATAGATAACCATAGCAACATCCTTAGTACATCTATCCTGGGAAAATTGGTTACTCTCTAAATAAATGGACTATTGCAGTTGAAATCCATGCTGCATATGAAACGTAGCTGCAAGTGATATTTGTAAGAAATGAAGAATTGGGACATTCTGGTTGAAATCCATACACCCCCTATGGAAGACATGACCTTAATGATCTCACACCACCAAATCAGAGTCCCATAGAGATATGTGCTAAATTTGCCTTAAGAAAAGCGTCATTTTTTCTTCACAGGAGCGACTCAGTTTTAAGCGACAGCTATCATGGTTGAAATCAGCCCTTGCCTGATCCCACTGGCTGGGAAAAAATATAGGTTGACCGTCATTATTTTTTACGACTGGCCCTCGAAGTCTCGATGTCTGGGAATTGCCTATTTTACAGGCAAAACCATGCCAGTGTTTCTGTAAAGAAAAGGCTGCTTAAAATCATTAAAAGTTATTTGATCTCTCCCCATCTGTGGTACACTTGCAGGAAATAATATTACTAATCATGACCAATCCAAATTTGGCTAAAATTATGCAAATTTCTGCTCATTTTAATGCTTAAATTGAGAATACATGGGTTTTTCTAAGAAGTGAAATTAAGGGTGCACAACGATATAATTCTATTTGGTGGTGTGAAATCTAATCTTCCGCACAGGGAGTGCAAATTCCAAATTGGGTTATCTGAATGGGTGATCCCATTTGAAATCTACACTCCCTGTGTGGGGCATTACGGTCATAACAGAAAGTTTGAATGTCAAATTGGGTAACCTTAATGGGTGACTCCATTTGAAATCTACACCCTGTGAGTTGGAGGTTATTAAGACCATGTCTTCCAAACAGGGGGTGTATGGATTTCAACTGGAATAGCCCAATGCATGAGAGTGGAGGAATAAGAGTAAACTCTTTTTGGAGCGGTGAAGATTCAATCCTGAAATTCTACTATTTTATTCTGTAAAGTATTACTGAACACATTTGCAGAATTTCCGACCTTGAACATTTTTGGAAGAAGAAGAGAATTCTTACCTATGCCAAGCTCAAATTCTCATTGATTGTATTATCATGGCCAATAACACAACACTCCACCATCATTCCACAAAGATGGCAACTTAACGAGTGGCTTTTCGGAGCTTTTATTGAGTAACATGTAAAATTCTATAAGTTTATTACACCATTCAAAGTCAACACGTTCTCAAGTGCAATCTAAATTTTTTAGTTAAAGTTGTGTCATTTACTCTAGATCAAAACAGCGACCTCCTCCTCCTCCTTCTCCTTAACTTGACAAAAACAAACACAAGCTTTCCAGAGCCTGCAATTTGATGTTTTCAATATATAACTTATTTAGAGGCTTGGGCATTTTGATCCAGTTACAGAATGTGAACAGAATCTATTGACCTCATCTAAAACGTTACATCGTGTCAATACTGTCAGCCAGACAGTTAAATCCACATGCAAGATTAAGGCAACGGAGTGTCAAGAGCAAGCCAAAACAATTTGTTTTGTAACTCCAATACAGATCTTCAAGGATCTACTCAGGGCTTTTAGTTAAACTCGGTTTCAATTTGTTTGTCTCAAAAATGTTGCCTGATTTATGAAAAAACATAACCGACCTTGTGTGTTATTTGTGGAAGTATATCACGCTCCAGACAAACTTTGATATTAAATGTGTGCTTCATTGTGATATGCGTGGGCCATTAAAATGATGCACTTAATGCTACATGTTTAACCTTTTGTAACATGAATAAGCTGTACGACATCAACTGTTGTTTGATTTCAGACCTGTTATGCCCAAAATGGTTAAGTACTATTTTGATACCCAAATGACAAAACTATACTGTGTTTGTGCCCATTTGGGAAAATTTGCAGGCTTTTTGACAGATTATATTTTGATGTTATGATAAACCATTGAATGTGTTTCAGCAATAATTATTCAAATATTTCAGGTTTGATTTGTGGCTGCTGGCCCTATGATAGTTTGGTAAAATCCATAGAGCAAAATCTATATTCTGCTTAAGTTTGCTGAAGATGTTTTAAGGGAAAGTGAACAAAGAAATATGAACAGGAGGCTTTCTTATTTTCATCTACCAAGATTGGCCTAAAGAAATTATCACACATAAAATATAATACTGGTAGGGATCGTGTGGGCATGGTGGCACAGCAGTTTTAGACTTTTACTCAAAATCGCAAGGTAGTGGGAGGCAGTGGGTTCAAATCACAGTGGGGTCAGTGTGTTGTGCACTTTGGCAATGCTCTTCATCCCTATTGTCTCTCCGCCACCCAGGTGTACAAAAGGGTACCAGCTTAATTCAATGTTAGGAAGGTAACAGACTCACTGCGCTGGAGGTAACAGACTCGCTGTGGAGGAGATGTTAGTGCGTGGATGTAGTATTCCCTCCATAGCAGCATGCACAGAAGAGCCTGGCCCAATCACTTTGAAAGCTCTGAGCACAGGTTGGTCCCCTTTTTAGGGATCATAAATGTGCCACCAGTATCGGTTAACTCATCTTACTTTGACAAGGGCCTCATCAATTTGAAGCAGCTGATGATGCACCACACACGCCGTGTAATTTTTCATAGACAGTAGACATGAATAGCTTGTATCATTTCTCATAGTTTGGTCACATAGTAATATACAGAGTCGGGTTACCAGTAAACACCTTGGCAGACACATAAACCCTAGGGATGATGCATTTATGAATAACATTTAATCCTACTGATGGTTTCATTTCCACAGATGCCACTTTTCAGGATTAATATAAGCCTGATTTTTTTTTTTTTTTTTTCCAAATTTGCTATTTTATATTTATTTTCCAAATATTTCCAATTTTGAGTTGCATTGCTTCAGCGGTTTTGATATGAGAAACAAAAATGTGTATAATAATGCCCCATAAGTACAGTACTTCTGCTTGTGGTTACTACAGTTCATCACATTTTTGTTCACACCATCCAAACAACACATTTCGGGAGTTAAATTATACTGGGGTAGTGATGCCAAAATCGCAGTTTTGATGAAGAAAAATGGGTCACACCCTTTTAAAGATGTTGTTGTAGTTTCTGTTGTAACAATTTCAATGTCCCTTGATCTAGTTGAGAAGGTGCAGATGGTGGGGTGCAATACCTATGAGAACAAAAACATTTGGGACACCCTGTCTACTGAAGATAGCTAATAAACCATTAACTTATGGCTTATATTTATTGAATCAAAAAGAGTATAGTTTTTGAATACTTGCGAAAAATGTAATGCATGCAGCTCATTTGTATGGAGCCAATCAGAGATGTTTACCTCTAAAAGAATTTTAAGAAACATGTCTTTGATCAAATAGAAAGTAAAGAAGATTTAAATGCTGAGATATATTTCTCGCACACAAATCACAGTTTGTATTGTAACAAGCTATCCCGTTTGAAATCCATACACCTCCTGTGGAAGACATGTCCTTAATCTTCCACACACGGAGAGTGAATTTCAAATGGGGGTTACCTGAATGGGTGACTCCATTTGAAATCTATACCCCCCTGTGTAATAGATTAGGGTCATGTCTTCCATAGGGAGTATGGATTTAAACTGGAATAGCCCAATAATGAATGTGTAACAAGATTTCATGGCCTTTGGCCTATCATATTCGTAATTACCACCCGCTATTTGTATTTTAATTCATTTTATTTCTTCTCTGATGCATTTTAATTTATTTAGCACACATTATATTCTACTTGGGTGCATTTGAATTCTTATTCTGCTGATTAATTCTTGCTTAATTCTCTCTAAACCTTGTTTAAATAGGTTGTTATTCTGTCTGCTGGTTTTGAGAAATACATGCACATTGCCACATGAGTCTGATAAGAATAACCCCAATAGCCAAATTCTTATCACTCTTGTTGCAATTTGCAACTTTTTAGAACTGTAACAAAATACAGAAATAAGAGGCTATTTAAGTTGAATTCCATACCCCCTATGGAAGACATGACCTTAATCTTCACCACAGGGTGTGAATTTCAAATGGGGTTATGTGAATAGATGACTCCATTTGAAATCTACACTCCCTGTGCAGGAGATTAAGGTCATGTCTTCCATAGGGGGTGTATGGATTTCAACTGGGATGGTCCATTTTCCCTTTTTACCTCACTGCCCTTACCCCACCTCTGGTTAGCAGGTCTGGAAGATATTGCAAAATTCAAGCATTCCTTTTTAAGAATCACTACTTACATATTATCCTGGGCATATTATACATGCAAAACTGTTCACACTCTACTGCTATTGTCAATTTTGAAAAAAGCAAAGATCTGAAAGACTTCCCAAAATGGACTAACACCTTGGCATTAGTTAAATGTGTTAAAAGGGTAAAAAAGTAGTCCAGTGTTTTAGCGCTTAGAGTGTTGCTTGCAGGAAATGTCAGGCGAGTTGTTTAAAACAAAGATGACCCAAAAATTCTTGGAAATGTGTTACTAACTAGCAGTATAACAACAGTCAGGGTACAAAGTTTAGAAGCTGTGACAGATTATGATCTATGGTGGCAAAATAACCAAGAGCATTACAGGAACCGTTTGGTTTTCAAAACAAAGCTGATGCATTTTGTATAAATGATTTGCCACTAGCTAATAAATAATAAACCAATGCTGAAAGAGATTCATGATTCTATCACGAACAATTTACCTTATTACATTTATTCAGTATCAATTTGATGCTTCATTCATATGGCAGATCTAGAGCAGTCAACTTGAGAAAAATTGTGAACATTTAAAAATCACAATGCCCAATTGAAGCCATTTGTTGACAATTTTATAGACCTACATTATTGCTTTCAACATACAATGTGTACAGGTGTCTAAACCAGAAGCAAAAAAAGTGACTCGTTTATCCATATGTGGTTTGGACACTATTATTGAGTAAAATTTTAGTTGGAAAAAATTTGAAAATGTGTGAAAATGAAGGCCCAATTGAAGTCATTAATGGACTATTTTTCACTATTATACTGTAATGATTGGTTCAAACCTAAAGTGTCCACAACAGATGCGAAAACAGCATACTAGTCCACTGATACTTTATAAGACTTCAGATTGATGTTGAAGTCAGCATCGAGTCTGTCTATAATACTGACTTTGGTAACAACAATTCATGGGCCTGTGTATCTGGTGGACCCGCATTCATTTCCACAGTCTTTTGGGCCAAAGAAATAAATATAAATGAATGAAAGAATTTCTTGTGGAAAAAACCCTACCCACTGTAAAAACAGCACATCTACATAAATGTGAAATGGTTTAGTATCATTCTGTTTCTTTTTGTATATCAAATGGCACAGATCATTAAAGTGCTAGAGTGTCATAATATAACATGGCTTTGTTTTGCCAAGGAAGTCCATTAATGCGAATAGTTCTCTTCTGTCACCGGGCCAAACCAGTAAACGTGCCATGTTGTATTTGAGCTTGCCATACACCATAAGAAAATCAATGTTAACATATGTATCTTTTTTAAAAGGATTTTTTGTTTGTCTTTTCATGATTAAATACAGATTTTTATGATGTTTTAATAGTATTGATTTCCAAATCAAAAAGTTTGTCTGTGAATAAGCTATGAATCAGATTTGCCAGGCAGCTGTGTGTCATCTGTGCATTTGAGGTCTTCTGTGTTATTAAATATTAGAGAAAAAGTGGAGTGACAAAAAAGTATAGCACGTAGCGTGTTTGCAAAATATTTCTGAAGCAAACCTTTTCTCTTTCTCTTTGCATTAGGGTCTGATCAATATTTAAACCAGATGGAGTAGAGGAATTCACTTTTGTGCTTAAATATTGAGTCCCCTTACTTTTTTTCGAAGATAATGTTTTCCTCCAGTCCTGTCACAATCAGTGCAGCAGGGATTTTCCATGAACAATTGGTGTCAGACATATTATTCATACTAATTCCACACTATATAATCATGCTAATACTATTAGGGGCGCACCATTAGATTTCCAGGGGGGCATGGGAGTTTTTTGAAGAAAAAAAACTTCGGTGAGACGAAAAAAAACAACTTTGCCCACTAGTGAGACGAAAAAAAACAATTGCCTCACTGATGAGTAAAAAAAATAAATTCCCCCACCCAACTTTGTATAAAGGTAAACATTAAAATTGAAAAATAAATACTGCGAAAACAAAAATTCTGCCTTTGGAGGCAAAAAAAAAAATTCTGCCGCACCCAAACTCCCATGCCCCCCCCTGAGAATCTAAGGGTGCGTCCCTTACTTACATTTCCATTGAAATAGTTCAGTTTCAAAAACATTTCCAAACAGTAGCTTCAGAACCTGGGGGGTTGGCATAGCCAGTGGGAGGGATCCAAACAGTAGCTTCAGAACCTGGGGGGTTGGCATAGCCAGTGGGAGGGATCCAAAAAATGATGCGGGCAGGGAGAAGAAATACTGCCTTAGTGTGTTTTCGTACACCCTTCCCTCACCTTGCTGGCCCTGTCACCAAACATTTTCTTTTTCTCTTCATCTTGGCAAATTGCAGCATAGGTATAAACAAGACAAAATCTGCTTTAACTCTCTCCATGTGGGGGTCGACTGCAGATGACAAGTTTTGATTTTTTTGTTAATTCAAATATTACAGAATTGTAAATTTTCATGACCATATTTGGAATTGGCATGAAAAATACATTAAAATGAATACAAACAAGCCTAGTATTGGTTCAGTGGTTCTTAAGATAGCTTTTGATATTTTGAGTAAATATCTCAAAACTTGAGACTTTTTATGTTGAAGACTATAAGGCTATATCATGCAGAGCATTAATATTCTATTAATATGCAGATGACACTGCCTTGTGTAGAATCCACTACAGTAGAGTGCAACTTACTTTTACAGTCTGCCCTTTTTGAACCTGTAAAAAACAATCTTCTATTAAAAAGTACAAGGTACCCTTTAATGGATTCCTAGAGAGGGAGAGAGAAGGCTTTGGGCACCATATTTAACGCTACATGTGCTCATGTTGGGGCAGCCCACAACCCAAAATATTTTGAAGGACAAGAAAGAAATACACAAACATGGTGGACATTTTCAAAAACCAATCCATAAGTGAATTTATGTTAAGATGTATAGATATGGTCCTATTGCCTATATGTTCTTAATAAAAGATGTAATAATTTGTAGAAGTGTATGATTCTGATGATGAAACAAGACACAGTGTTAACTCGCAATGTACATGATTGTGTCATGAACAGGACCCAGATTTAAGCTAGTAAAAACTAGAATGAAGATGTACAATTTAACATAAAAATGGCATCAACTATCCCACCTGACATATTTAATAGTGGCAAATAACACTTGCCAAGTAAATAGCAGATAAATTCACAACTCTAATATACAAGTATACATAACATACATGTAACATAACATACATTATCAGTCATACAAACTTGCAAAGTATTCTACTTCTGAGTTATTCAGATGCGATTTATCCAAATGCTGCCGTGTACATTTTTGTATTAGTATTGTTACTTTTATTTAGAGAGAACCAGGGGATACTCAAGTTTGGTTTGGGTAGGGATGTGCCACTGAGATTATGAAAGTGGACCATATATACCAATTTTATCATTATTATGATTAAAGAGTTTAACTTCAACACTACACTATTTTTCGCTCACCTGGAACGTTTTCACTAGTTCGACTAGCGTCTTCAGCAGATGGTGATGCTGTGATGATATCTTGTCTACAATCGGGATATCTCTCACTGATGACATCATATGATTGACAGGATGACGTCATAGGATGTTACGATATAGCGCCGCCCCCCCCCCCCCCCCTGGGCATCAGCAAGTTATCCCAGATGGGGTCTATTTCTAGATCTTTGTCACGATTCAGTCTTGGTTTCTGAGTCCTTATGTGTATTGCTTCCACAACTCTACGGGAATATTCCTTTTGCTCCCGTTCAAGAACTTTTACATTTTCCCAGTCAATCTGGTGTCCTTTTGATCTTACGACGTGCTCCCTGACAGCTGATTTGGAACTGCCAGCGGTGGATTTATGTTCACTGATCCTTTTCTCGAGCTTCCTGGCCGACTCGCCTATAGGCCTATAACTAGCATCACAATCAGCGCAAGTGATCTCGTACACAATACCAGACTGTTTAATGGGTTCTGTCTTGTCTTTAGGGGCTACTAAAGCACTCCTAAGCGTATTTTGAGGTTTGAAGCTGGTAGATACTGCCCAGGGGGGCGGCGTTACATGATGCCCAGGGGGGGCGGCGCTACATCGTAACATCCTATGACGTCATCCTGTCAATCATATGACATCATCAGTGAGAGATATCCCGATTGTAGACAAGATATCATCACAGCATCACCATCTGCTGAAGATGCTAGTCAAACTAGTGAAAACGTTCCAGGTGAGCGAAAAATAGTGTAGTGTTGAAGTTAAACTCTTTAATCATTTTATCTACCAATACGTATGAATATCCACTGGTATATCATTATTATGTTTTGGATCCAATATTTTCACACACTTGGATTCATCAAAACATAATAATACAAAAAAATTCGCTATACCAACAAAATTTTCAACAAAATTTAAGGCAAATTGCCAAAATTGTTGGAGAATTTGGCTACAGTTAGGCAAAATTGAGAGAAATTTTGATAATTTTGAAAAATGACCCATCCATATAAAAAATTGGCCTAGAAAAAATGACCCATCTATATACCAAAAAATGGGTCATTGATATACCAAATGGCTGAAAATGCTACCCATGTTTGCAGCACATTGACATATGCTCATTTGTACTGAGTAACTCCCTGTGAGATGTACACACTTGGAATGTTTAAGGGGAACTAATATTATAGTGAATAACAGATTAAAATAAGATCCATTCAACAACAATTATGTACACTAGAATCCAATACATCAAATAAATTGATCAATGACAATTTAATTAAAACAAAATAATATATAGCAGCACGCGGTATACATCGCATTTTAGTCTTGAACTCTTCATCATTGCCTTATCTACACAAAGGCCAATATCCGCCACGAGGTGGACATTGATTTTGTCAATGTATTCAATGCTTCCTAGCACTCTCCAATGACCACAGAATCAAAGCCAAGTCAATGGGTGTACAATAGCTGCTGGCCTAATTGGGAAACTTTATACGGTAACCATAGCGATGCGAAGGCAGCTGTGTGTTATTTTGCCTTGCCATTTTTCCCTAAATAAAAAAACTTGTAGGGTAAATAATGATGAAGTAACTTGAACTAAATTATATTTTTAGGGAAAACATTGGTGGCATGACAAGCTTGACAATGCATTGTACACTGGTTCCCTTTTATTTGTGTAAAATGGATGATTTGTACAATGGGATGAGAGGTTAAAAACTCTCGGAACCACAAAGTTGGCTTCTTGGGATTTAGGCTGCACTGTGCCAATTTTGTTGGAAACCATGGTATTACGCAGCTGAAATGCATGTTGGAAAGGTGCGCTAGACACAGGTGATAAAACAAGATGGCCGACATTTGAGATAACTTGTCTGTCCTACATTTCTGATCACAGTCATAGGTGAAATATATATGCAATATATTTTTTATGGATCAATTTGCATTCTTATATCTTATAAATTGGTAATTGTAAACTTGGTACTGATTTATGATAGTAACTAAACACTTTAGCATTCTTGGGGTTGTACACACAGCAGCAGATATATTTTCATACCGTGCAAGTATTAGGCTGTCCCAGTTGAAATCCATACACCCTCTGTGGAAAACATGTCCTTACATTTCCATACAGGGAGTGTGAGTTTCAAATGGGGTTACCTGAATGGGTGACTCCATTTGAAATCTATACCCCCTGTGTGGGAAATTAAGGTCATGTCTTCCATAGGGTGCATGGATTTCAACTGGAATAACCCATTTTGGAGCAGACGACACTGAATGGGTGACTCTATTTGAAATCTACACCCCCTGTGTGGGAGATAAAGGTCATATCTTCCATAGGGGGGATGGATTTCAAGTGGAATATCCTATTTTCCCTCCATTTTCTTTCAATGTTTCGCAATCACACTGCTCATGTTTCCATGTAGTGCTAAAGAATATAGAACAGGTCTTGCTATCGATTCTTGTATGCAATTCAAATTGAAAATTGCATATTAAAATATACAAGATGTGCCTGAATACAGAAGCTGATGTGTGTTGTTGATGAAGAAAGTGTCGGCCATTATGTATTGGAAAATCTCAAATGAGAACAGTGACATTTGGGTTAAATGTTTTGTTGTAATGAATTCCCTGGTGAAAGTTTACTAGGTCAAAACAACACACAACATACTGTAATTTTGTCAGTGGTGACTTTTTGTGTGTGATTAATTTTTTGCACTTTGCCAGTTTCTACCTGTTTCCATTGTTTTTAAATTTGCAATTTTTAGCTGCCTTATATCGATGTATACACAGAGGGAATATATTCGGGAGTTATTATGTTTGCGGTAGCTGTTTGGAATGCAAAAAACGCGGGAAAATGCAGCGTAAAAATTGTCACTTTTACGGTACTTTCAAACAAGTTAGGCCTAACATGATGCAGTCATGTCTACAGTAGAATTCATCTCGACCTTTGCAGGACTTAACCCCATTAAAAGCTATTAAACCAAGATAACACTCATTGAAACAGCTCAACTGATTAAATCGGATCTTCTCTGGTTGTGCACAAGTGACTGTTTTCATGTGCGATATCGCAATAAAGCTGGTATTCATAGCTTCAGTTGGGTAACCGATTATAAAGGAAACGAAAGGAAACAATGGTATGTGTGGCTTTGTTCACGAAATCAGACAATGGCGTGCTTTTTGTAAACCAGCATTCTTGAAAATGAGCAACATAATGATTGTTGACTTAACACGGTTTGGAAATAATTTCTTCATATTTTTGGTGTTATCTGTCGCTTACATGTCCTTCCTAAAACACAAAAGTACGACCTCTCCAAACACCTAAATTAGCTAAAAATTTAGGACATGTTACAAAACTATATTGTCTAGAATTTTAGAAGAGTACTTTTAATATTGGCCGGTTATTTTTCACACAGCGACGTTAACTAGGCAATGTACTATTACCTATAACATTAACTAAAACACCAAAGTACGAATATTTCCAAACATCTAAATTAGCTTAAAAAAACCAAAAAAACTATATTTTCTAGAACTTTAGAAGAGTACTTTTAATATTGGCCGGTTATTTTTCACACAGCGACGTTAACTAGTCATATCCCCATACTTTTAACGTAGGGCTATTTGTAAAGGTCACGCGTCAATGGGAAAGAGCACTGTGTATTGTGTATAGGAAAACGGACAGTAACTGCAGTATGATGAATAAGAATTGAAAAAGGTGCATAAATTTGTGGTGCTTTTTAGCATATAATTTCAAATTTATATCTTGACTTTAAGAAAGCTGTTTTGAACCATTTGTCTTCAGCAAAAAGGAAATCAATTATTTTCTCATGTGATTTTTTATGAGAACAAGAAAATAGAATTATAGAATTCTAGCCAACATAATGAATGTTAAAGCCATAATGTACAATCTTATAATATGAAATTGGCGGGGAAATTGGTTCATTTGTTTTCAAACCTGATTTTTTTGGCATATTTGTAATGTTTACACATGTCCCAACTTGCACCTAAATGGACTCGGCCAAATTTGTTGTGTTTGTAGGTCAACAGAGCAAAGTTCAAAGGATTTGAAGGAAATTATACATTATGGCTTTAAGAAGAACTTGTTTGTGTTGGTATAGCACATTATTTCTTAGTGGTTTAAACTGACTTCCTGGGACTGACTTTCAGCAGATAACACATGGGATATTTGATGCATTTTATACATCCTCAATGGTTGTTTGGATCAAGACAACACTACAAAATCCAAGGTCAGGCCATTAAAAAAAAATCTCAATCCATTTAAACCACTCATGGTATATTAAGAGCCTGGTAGTATGTGACTTATGTTTATAAGTTATGTAACTGACATTAAAATGATCAAAACAATGCGCAAAACAATTTATCTAAGTACTTTTGAATCAGAAATGCAAAAGCACTGTACTACAGATACAATCAACTATTCCAGTTGAAATCCATACACCCCCTATGGAAGATGCAACATATTAGTCTTTCCCATAGGGGGTGTAGATTTCAAATGGAGTCAACCATTCAGGTAACCCCATTTGTAGTTCACACTCCTTGTGTGGAAGATTAAGGTCATGTCTTCTACAGGGGGTATATGGGTTTAAACTGGAATAGCCCAATACAGTAAACCAAATTGTGTCTAAACCTTGCCAGGTAGAATGAGTGGTACATTACTAGCTTTGATAGGAAGTCAGTATTGTTGTCTTGAAGGTCAGATCTATCTTAACTCTCTCCATGCGGGTGTTGATTGCAGACGACAGTTTAAAAAAAAATTTAAAACTTCAAATTTTCAGAAATGTAAATTTTCATGACCATATTTTGAATCAGCATGAAAAATGCATTAAAATGAGTACAAACAAGCCTAGTATTGGTTCAGTGGTTCTTTAGAAAGCTCTTGATATTTTGAGAAAAATATCTCTAAACTTGGATTTTTTAAAGTTAAAGCCTATGGCTAGCATGCAGAGCATTAAGTAGCGTGTAATGGTCCATTAGTTTACACATTGTCATACAGAAAGAGAGCACCATTAATGCACATTGTGCTTGCTTAATTGACACGTTGTTTTGAGTCATCAATCATTTTGATGTGAATCACAATGAGACTTTTTTTTGTGCTTAACAGTGAAGTAATCGATACTGTCAATTGTAAACACAATCTAGCAAACACAAAATGTTTTACATAAAATGTTTAAATGTCAGGATATATAAAGGGTATCAAACGTTTTAATGACATTCAGGAACATTTGTGAATACTTGGTGCAAAACATTCTAACATGAAAATATTAAATTTAAGTGGTGATAAAATATTTTGGAAAATTGTTTGTGTAACCCTATTTTACAAAGACATTTTCATGGCCTTCATATAACCAAACCTACATTAAATGTTACCCAAATGTTTTGACCAAAACCAAAATATGTTTATGGCTGTCATTTATGTATGTGGAAACTTAAAATCTTTTCTCATATTTATAACATGTTTAAAACAAATTGTGTTTGCTGGGAAGTCTTGTATGTATAAATTAGAATTAAGATGGGTGGCAGACTTGCAATTTCTTTGTGAATTTTGACCAGTCAAGAATAGAATTGGGTAACATTTCAACATTTTATCAATCTGATACAATAGCATTTCAACATAAAGAATAATAAACCCATTGCAAAGATTTTGTGGATGTGGAAAGATTTTACTATCTACTGAAGATAGCTGCTGTGAATTTTATGTAAAGCAGTGTTTTATTTTTAAAAGTGTTTTATCAGTCTGGATAACACTTCAACATATTATAAAGAACTCATTTACCCTGAAAATTTGTGGATGTGGAAACATTTTACTATCTACTGAAGATAGCTGTTGTAACTGTTTATTTCCAGAATATAATGAATCATACAAGAGAAAAGACAGAACACTTAAGTTGCATAATACAACTATTGCCATTTTACATGGGATACAAAACCTGCTAACTGTTCAAAGATGTTATTTTTTATTAGTTAAGTGTATTTGATGGCCCATGCAAAATAAAAATACCTTCAAATTTAACATTCTGTACTGTTTCCGGTTTTGCCAAATGAGTAACAGTGAAAATTGACATCGGAGGTTTTTCCTGCCCAGCAACGATGTGTAAAATGTGTCAAAGATAGATGCCAGTACTTCTATGTGGATTAACCTATATTGTAAATGTGCATATTTTATGATCATATTCAAACATAGCTGAAGACTCAAATTAAATTAAAAATTCAAAACCCACAGGGTTCGTGCAGAATTTCAAAAGCTACAAAAGTCCTTGAAAAAGTACTTGACAACAAAGTACACATTTTAAGGCCTTGAAAGTTGTCAAGTGTCCTTGAACTTCATGAAAGGGTCCTCAAGATAACAAGTTTATTTCATTTTTATCAGTCTGAGACAATGGCACTCCAACATACGTTATTATAAAGGATAATTAACTTATTACCCTGAGCATTTGTGAATTTGAAAAGTTTACTTTCTACTGAAGATAGCAGTTGTGAATTTTATGGGTAAAGCAACTTTTTATCAGTCTGATATAATAACATCCAATGTACACTATTGCCAAGAATAATAAACTCATTACCCTGAACGTTTGTGGATGTGAGATCTTTACTATCTACTGAAGATAGCTGTTGTAAATTTCATGTAAAGTAACTGTTTGTTTCATTTTTATCAGTCTGAGACAATGTCACTCCAACCGCATTATGCCTGAATGTTTGTGGATGTGGGAACTTTATGTTTAATATATGCAAGTATAGTTGACAAAGAATCAACATATGCTGCTAGGTGTTTTATCTTGCTTTACTTCAGTGTTGCAACATGGGGATATAGTAACATAGAAATTGACAACATAGCGTCCATAATAAGTTGACTTGCGGTTGACATAGTTGCGTTGACATAGTTGTTAACTGCAACACATATGGTCCCATTCCCACACTAATGATTATTTCTTTGTTGATGTGTCAAAAATAGATGTCAGTACTTTTTGTATGATGATTAACCTACATCGTAAATGTGCATATTTTATGATCATATACTACCAGATGTCTCAAATTAAATTAAAAATTCAAAACCTAACCAATTCAGGAATACACTTTTGAACTTCAAATTTCTTCTCCTGGCTCAGGGGCATAGCCAGGGAGAGCCAGTGGGTTGCACCCAGTAATTTTCTGGGATAAAATGGGGATGGCAAAGAGTAAAGTGTTCTTAAAATAACTAAAAATTAGACAAAATATGACAAATGGGGATGAAAATTTGCCCCCCCACACACACACTAAAAAATCCTGGTTACACTACTATCCTGGCTAACTTTTATTGTTATGGTTGATGGTCTGATGTACTATGTTTAGAAAAAATTTAAGACAAAAATCTTGTAAATTTAGGAATCTTAAAAGTTGACCAGCAGAACTGGAGTCACCCAATGTCCCACTTGATCATAAAAATTACACTAGAAGTGTGGAAACCAGAACTTGTCCAGGAGTTAATAAGTAGTCTACAAAGTAGGCTGATTATGCATCAATTGGTAGGATATATGGGGCATATACACCACATGGGTGTATATGAAAGAGAGCATAAATGATTGATGAGTTTGGCATCATCTTCCTCATAATATTCTTACAATGCTGAACACAAGATGTGTCTGCTCTAATTGACTCAGCACATCGGGTTATTCCAGTTAAAATCCATACACCCACTATGCATTGCACACCCTGAGTACACCAATGTGATATTTAGTCTGCACCAAATAGTCGTGTGGTAGACTATATTCAAGCTTATTCACCTGTGTAAAAACGGCCTTGAGTATGTGAAATACGGAATAGCATAACAAAGAGCAAGCTAGAAATCTCAATGTAAAAGCTACGGAGCGTAAACTTTCTCATTTGCATAACAACAAGGAACAACTTAATAAGAGCCAACGCCCGGTCGCTCCTTCATGTAATTATTTTGTGTAAGCTAATCCTAACCCTATAAAGCCTAATCCTAATTATAACCCTAATCCTAATCCTAACCCTAGTAACTATAATTCTAATCCTAACCATAAACTAACCCTATAATCTTAACCCTAACCCTAATTTCATGTAAAATTACATGAAGGAATAACCCAACACCATTTATATCAATTTAGTTGATACCTGGTTTCTCATAGGAAGACATGACCTTAATCTCCCACACAGGAGGTGTAGATTTCAAATGGATTCACCCATTCAGGTAACCTCAGTTTGAAATTCGCACCCCCTGTGTAGACGATTAAGGTTATGTCTTCCATTAGGGGAGTATGGATTTCAACTTGAATACCCTATTTCAGGGTTCAACTGATATCATTAATGATCTCTATCGAACCACAGAAAAAAAAAACATTAATTCTATAGAAAACATACTCTATTCACTATATTTTTACGAAGGAAAAGCTGTCAATTCTGTTTATTCTCTAACAAGTTCACACATGCAAGATTAATGTTTGTAAGGAGGTAAATTTGGAGAAACATGCATGGGGAGGTAACGTCGTTTAAAAACGATGTTTTGACTTGTCGCTTTGACTTTAATATGACACCTATGGCACTGCGGTATATACTAGCAAGATAATTTAATTGATCCATTTTGGTAATCATTCAAATGGTTTACAGTTTTAAACTAAATTTTGATTCAATTAGAAATAATTGAGTTAATTTTTGAAACCTAGGATGCGGTGTATAGTTACAATTTCATATTTATAGATTATTATTCAGCATGTTGTAATAGAAAAAATGATTTGAAGCACAACATCGTTAACGCTATGCGCTAAATTCAATCGACACGGAATAGACACTGTCTGAATTATATATCAAAAAGTCTGGAGTAAATTTGATATGTGAATATCATTAATAATTCGTTAGGAAGGTGTGCTAATTTGTGCTAAAAGGCAGGTGTGGTAAATAGAGATAATTGAATGTCTCATTGGGTTGTGAGTATGTAGCGGATCGAATTACACAGAATTAAGTACATTAATGTTGTACTTAACAGTTGTCTACAACTTTGGATCTGGCTGACTGCACTCAGATATGATATGTTACACTTACCACAATGCATTTTGTTTTTCAGTTTTCTGTGCTTGCCAGCTATGTAGTTCAACGTAGGCCCAGAACGTGGGTCTTTAGTAACAAAAAGTACCTTATGATACTTTATTGACTTAAAACCCCTGTTTAGCCCACCTATTCTGATCATGAAAAATGCTTGCTTTACAGAGAGCTTGTACACAGAAATAGGAGTGTCATTTGATTGCATGAGATGGTATTACATGTTGCAAAGTATTCTGGGAAGGGTAACATATTTTCTTTGGACTATAATGAAAGACAGAGATAAAAAAAGACTAGTTCGCGTCTGAAATTCTGACAACTGGACAGAAAATGCCGTACTGCACAGGTCGGCAACCAATCACGGCGTGCCTTTGTCCTGACATCAGATGCGAATTAGTCTTTTTATCTCTATCTTTCATTATACACTAAAATGCCTAAACAAGTGGCTTTTGGGTTTGTGGAGGAGTCGGAGACAGAAAGGTGCCAACTTAAGGAGAAAGGTTTTGAATAGTAGTAGAATGAAACATCTAGGACATAGGGCCTACTCTAAACATACTCTGAAGTTTTTTAGGTTATGTAGCTCTTGACCGAGTCAAAAGAAAAGTTCCAAAATTAGCACGGAAAATTTTTGTAATTTACACTATTTTGGCCCTGAATTTTGCTAGAAAAGGGGCTCCTTGCCCTTTTTCTTTTCCTTTGCCCTTCTGATTTTCTCTTTCATTTTTTTTTTTTTTTGGCACTTTTTCTTTCATTTTTTGTCAGGGTGCCCCCTGGCTACGCTTACTGGCCAAAAGACACATTAGCAGTTTGAACAGTAATATATTGATCTTATTGTAGATTCTATTCTCTTGCACTTTCTGTTCATCAGCAGGTTGTATAGATTTAATCCAAAAGTGCCCTCTGACAAAAAAAATGAAAGAGAAAATCAGGAGGGCAAAGGAAAAGAAAAGGGCAAGGAGCCCTTTTCTAGCAAAATTCAGGGCCAAAATAGTGTAAAATACAACATTTTTCCGCTACTACACGCCATGACATTGTAACAATAAAGCCCTTTTTTAGCCGGATAATGAGCGAAAATAGTGTAAAATACCATTTTTTTCGCGCTACGTGCACACATCATCCCAATAAGGCCCTTTTCGGGAAGCTTGAAAACATACAGTCTCTATGTATTGTATGATGCAACTGCAATTTTTTTCGTCTGTGCCCCCAAAATTTTATTTTGCCCCCCCTGACCAAGAAAGCTGGCTACGCCCCTGCTTTTGGCAAATATCCTAATAGCTTGTACTCTCTTGCTATGTCCTTGCTCAGGTGCAGGGGGCTGGATGCAATATCACCATTTTTTATGTCGCTGTTGAATGAGCACATAATCATGAAATCTTCACAAACAATTTGAAATGTGTTTCGTGTTGTCAAAGCAAAAAAATTATGTTATTCTAAAACTGTTGAAGCTCGAGAACGTACTCCACTGTAAATGTTGTTTTTCAATTTGTAATTGATAACAATCTATTTTGAATGGGCTCTCAACTCTGTAGTAGGCCAGGCTCGTAAGTCACTTTATGTGTATCCTATACCGCCTGCTCAGGTGAACAGCCTCAGTGAACAGCGCACTCACAGTGGACACAAAACTACATCAAGCGTATGACGTGATTACCACTAGGCAGCTATTACACTTGACATCATTCTATTGCCCTCATTAATATAAAGTAACCACTTCAGAAGCAAATAGGCAGAAACTGTATCAGGGCAGCTTTTTAATAACTATATTTTCTTTTTCTCTGCTGTTTTTCATAAAATCTCACCATTTTATTTATCCACGGGCTATGACAGAACAAGTAGGTAGCTATAACCCGACCCACATATCATAGGAAATCAATGAGGGTATAATATTCACCGTTTCTTGAGATGGTTATTAAGGGTTGTAGGAATTGTATTATCAATGCAATTTTAATATGTCATGTGAAAATGTGAGTTAATGATTTAGTGCTGTGTCAAAAAGGTGTGTTTTGTTTCATGTGATTATGTTATATACGCCATTGATGTATGATCATGTCATATACTCCTGGCATAGGTAAAGCTTAATATAGTTTGTAGGGCAAACCTTGCCATATAGATGGTGAAGTTAGTAATCCAAGACATAATTAACAAAGTGAGTGCAGGTGTAATGCCAGGATTTTGGTGTGAGGGGGCAAAGCCAAATTTTTGTCACCATTTAGGGGGTAAAGCCAGATTTTCATCCCCATTTGTCAATTTTTTGTCCCATTTTTGGTCATTTTAAGGACATCTTGCTCTTGAGCATCCCCATTTTGTCCTTGAAAATTTTCTGTGGAGGGCACTCTGCCCCTTCCCCATGGCTATGCCACTGGTAATGCAATATAATAATACTATATACTTGGTAGACTATGCTGATTAATAATCACTGGACCCAGAAGATCTGTGACCAAATGAACAGAGTACATCGAGAGCTTACAAAATGATGTTTATGAGATGACGTATCATGTTGCAAAGGATTATGGGAAGGGCAAGATATCTTCTCTGTGAATATAAAATCAAATTAAAATTATATACAACTTTCAAAACATCTTTTGTTTCTGACTTTTTCCACGAAGTATATAATATAATGTTTCATATCTGAATATTGTTTACTTGCATTTTGGGTCACAAAATAACAGTATACAAAGAATCAAATCCCATGGCTTTGCTGACTGAGCCTATGATCTTTTAAAAGATGCAATTTATACAAGACAAACCCATTGCAATGTGTCAACCAGATGGCCCTGGTTTATTGTTACCTTTGTCATTTTTACTGACTTATTTGGTAATGGGAATCCTCAAAGCACATGCATTTGGTAGTTTGACTGCAAGGTGCCAGAAGTGGGTAAGAGAAATAGCTGTCATGCATAGATGAGCACAATATACTGTATGTAAATTGCAAAGTGTTCACAGGACAGCTATTGCGCTTACCCATTTTTGGCACTGAGCAGTGGTAATTGATTTATCCCATTAGGGTAGTCTCCTCCTCCGCCAGCCGCCAATGATAACATCACAAACCCTTCTTGATAGGCTAAAATCTTTCCCACAATAGGCCTACTCTCAAAGTTAATCAGCTACTTATTATGAATTGTAACTATAGTAACATGGCGCGCATACTGTCACATACACCAAAAAGTTCCTAGTCCATCGAGAAATGACCAACGAGTATGTTAGCATGACGACAACGGCTGATGGCGTGGATTGTTGTGATACCTCATGGGTTCTTCCTAGATGGACTAGGAGCCAACTGTTTCATGTATCATATGATAGCCAATCAGAAACAGTATTGTTATATGATAGCCAATCAGAAATGGCATTACATGTTACAATTGGCAGATGTTTTGTGTGGACGAGTGGAATCAAACCAGTGGTGGAGAAGACTACACATTGGGCTATTCCAGTTGAAATACATAACCCCTATGGAAGACATGACCTTAATCTCCAACACAGGGAGTGTGAATTTCAAATGGGGCTACCTGAATGGGTGACTCCATTTAAAATATACACCCCATGTGTGGAAGACTTAGGTTGTATCTTCCACAGGGGATGTATGAATTTCAACTGGAATGGCCTATTAGGGTTTATTTCCAAGAAATATATCCAGCGCCAGGTGGGTATCTAATCAATGTTATTGAGTGGGTTAACAAATCAGTTTGCATGCCCAGTCTATTGAAAAATTTGCCCAAACCAACCAGTTGGTTTGTACAATGTAATTTCTGACACTTTCTGTCAAATCAATATGCTGGCTATGGCAAGCAGGCTATGTCATAACATGCAGCTAACTGCTCTTAGAATATTTTTAAGCTATGTGCAGCTATTTGACCAATCAGAAATGTCATATTAATCACATGAGTAGTGAGCTTACTATCCTCTGTCACTATTATTTTGATGTTACTAGTAATTATATATGAGTGAAAATGTAGTGAATGTAATAACAAGGTTAGTGGCTTGCATGTCAAGTTAACATACTATTTACAAATATACGTCTAGCCCTTTTCTATTCACAGATTATCCATTGTATTTCTTTTGTTTAAGGTTCGCTGCCCACACCATTACCTAGAGTAATGGAGGTGGCTAGCTGCCCAGAGACCATTATCAACACAATAGCTCAAGATAACGGTCTCGGGCTGCGAGCTAAACAAAAAGGAATACCATGGACATTCTAGAAACACTATGGAAAGGATCACAACATACATGTAGAATCTGAGTTTGTTACTAGTCTCAGGTAGACTTAGAAAAAATGCATTTACAGCTCAATTTAAATGCAAATGTTACATGGCAAGAAAAAATTATAGAGGGCTACTGCAGTCCGTATAACATTAACAATACTATTTTATAGAACACCACTGGTGCTCAATTAATAAAGATAGTTAAATTTATGCAAATTAAAATTTAATTAGCATAACGAGGTAATACTCATAAATGAAAAGTAACCGCTTTAGCTTGAATGTATACTCAGTACATGTATATAAACTTGCCATTAGTTTCTAGAAGGGAATCTGTCTTTATCCTTGCCCAACCCAAAAACGCTCAGCGGTCCATGCTAATTAGCTACTAGGCAAGAACCCCCGGGATACTACCCGACCAGGGGAGCTTCGCAACTAACCTGCGGTACTCATTACAAGTCAAGAGGCTGTGAGTGCAAAGCCTTACTGTGACCTACCCATAATGGGGAGCACCATTGGACACACGTTACTAGGTGTTTCAAATATCTGGTTACTCACATTTTTCTAAAATATAAATTTCATGGTGTTGAAACCCTAGAACAAACGTTGACAACTCTTTGCATTATTCACTAATCATTTGAATAACAACGGTCACGGGTGAATACACTCCAGCGGATTAATAACCTACCAAACCACTTCAAATACAAATGTAAATTGAGATCAATAACTATTATTGATTTGATAATGCTGGCGCCTGAGGTGTTAGTGTTTTTAATTCAAGAAAGTACAGTTTGGCATTAAACTTATTTTAAACAATTATATATACATATTTTGATGCAAACAATTTAATTTTGCTTCGCCAGATATGTAAGATAACGGTTCAAAACAGATCATTACCAGAAATAATGGGTGTGTTGTTCATGACTGGCTCAATGTTAGTTGGTTTGAGGTTTCGACTCTATCGGGTCTCAACCTCAAACCAACTAACATCTCACCAGTCATGAACAACACGCCCATTATTTCTGATAATGGTCTGTTTCTCACCCTTTATCTACTACATAAATGTTACATAACCCATGTGTTCAAAGAATATGCAATACAAATTCAGGGTTATGGAGGTAATGAAGATGCAGGTATTTGTAATTCATTACGCTCCATTTTTGGTTGTTTAAAAATTAACAATCTAATAACTGTTAAAGAGTGTAGCACACAGTACATTCCGTGTTACAATGGAGCACCAGGAAAAGGTAAAAGAGATTTGGACATCGGCCATTGTCTTATACCGATCTCTTCCTATAAACTGCATAGTATGAAGTCAGAGAGCTTTTCAATTGTTATTCATAACCTCATTAATATACGCAGCAAGTGCGATCCAATCACAGATAATAACTTTTAAATACGCGGACGCAAATGCAGGTCATTGAAAAAGTATAATGACCGCGTCTCGTAACGTAGCTAAAAGTACGCTCTACAATGACGGCGTTACGTGACGTGTTACGCGTTCGAACAATTTAGGCGGACGCTGGCCGCCGTATTTGGACATCGCATGATTGCGTGCTAGTGTGATTGGTCGCTAGCGGTATTTCCTTAATGGAATATTCAATTTTTTACAGGGAAAACAACAGATAAAGTTAAAATTGCGTTCTGCTTTTAAATTAAAAAAAGAAAATGTGACGTAAATTGAATTTACAAAAGTGACGGTTATGAAAGAGGTTAATGACTTTGCATCAGTTATTTTTCGGAATATCCCTCGGGGCTGCGCCCCTCGGGCTATTCCTCGGTTCCAAAGCACAATGTTTAGATATTTCACAATACCCTCAAAACAACTGATGCACAGTCATTAACCTCTAAATAATACTGTACAAAAATAAAGGTTACTCAGAACGAATGTGCAGCGTATAATAGTTTACTACTATGTGCAGCTCACGCTCAATCATGTGATTAATACAACAAATCTCATTGGTCATATAGCTGCACGTAAATTGAAATAAGCGGTGCGCAGCTAGCTGCACATTATGACATGGTTGGCTCATCATACATTTGGCTACGTGCAGTATGTGTCAAGATGTGTTGCTTCATAGTTTGTGTATAATGGGTTTCGAAGTTAAGAAAGCTTGCCAGGAAACATGTTTGAAATTGGGAATCTCATATGCAAGTTTGTTAATAAAATTACAGTTTATGTATAAAGTGCGAGAAACTCTCACAATTGCCAATCTTCACAGTTAGACAATATACAGCATTATATTTGTCACAAAAATCTATTACAATATTCATCAATGCCTGAGAATCACTGAAAAGATACAAGCTTTTAAGAAATCACCAGTTCCGATATTCAGCGTGTCTTGTGCATTGTTAGTATTTTTACTTTTTCAGGAATGATACACTTCTGCAGTTCATTTTCTTTTGTTCCATTGTGATTTTGGTTGAGACTTGTGTGTAATGCATTTTTTGCCACAGGGTTGAAATATTCCACAGTAATCCTCAATTATTTCATAAAATAATTATATGCAATATAGTATAATACAAATGGGCTATTCCAGTTGAAACCCATACACCCTGAGACACTGAGACATGACCGTAATCTTCCACATGGGGCGGGGGGTGAAGATTTCAAATGGATTCAACCATTCAGGTAACCCCATTTGAAATTCACACTCCCTGTGTTGGAAGATTAAGGTCATGTGATACTCCCCGTATGGAAGACATGAGTCATGTCTTCCATACGGGGAGTATAGATTTCACCAGGAATAGCCTAATATTCCATGGTAATCCTTAATTATTTCATCAAATAATTTTTATGCAATATATTACAATACAATGGGATATAGATAAGGCCATGACAAATGAATTTGCTCAAAGGTGTTCAGAATAAGCAGTCAAAAATAAGTGAGTTTTCGATGTTTTTTCCTCTAATGTACTGAAACATGTCAATAGAGTTTGTCGATATTATGTTTTTACAATTTTGTCCCTTCGGATACAGGGTAGATATTTCTTCCTATGATGAAGGCAACAGATATCCCTGTTGTATGTTGTTGAAATCAGACAACGAACTTCATGAGAGCCATGATTTTTATTTTGTTTGGTAAACTAATTATTCTGGAGCTATTTGATGGATAATGGTATGACCTTTTATGATCAAATAAATTTGTTTATGCTTGGTAATCAAAAGAAGTAGTGAATTAATTTGTTTACATCAAATCTGTTTGTTCAATACTCATGCAATCAAGCAAAAACAATGAATTGTTTAGAGGTTAATGACTGCACATCAGTTGAGGGTACACCTGTCGCATACTACGTCACTCATCCTCATTTAAACACAATTCCCCCCTTGGCTATACCACTCACCTGATTTATTCAAATCCTTGTGACAATTGTCAGTAGCGTAACCAGCAGGGGGAGCAGAGTACCCCTGATAAAAAATTAAAGAGAAAAGTGCCTCCGTGAAATAAAATGAAGAGTAAATCGGGAAGGCAAAGGAGAATAAAAGGGGCATGAAACCTGTTTCGCACCATACCAATCATGGGTCAAAATAGTGTAAAATATCAAATTTGTGCAATTTTTTGTTTGTTTTTGATTAGGTCACCTGAATATTTCGCAGGCCCTTAACCCTAACCCTCCTGAATACTACAAAATACTACTTGATATATGCGCTGTTCGTGCATGCATCCCAGGTGGTGTGATGACGCAATCGCCCTAAGTGATATATAGGCACGGTTTCGCTGGCCAGCGAAGCCCAAGACCCGTGGCAAAGTGTCGCCGACTGAGTGCTTGGCATGCGAGGGGTCTCGGGTTCAATCCCACCCAGAGCAAACAACTTCTTTCCTTCTTTTCTCTCTTTATTCTTTCCTTCTTTCCTTCCGTCGCTAAAAGCCCCTAGGCGGTTAGGGTTAGGTTACCACTATCGAAACTCAGTATAGGCTTCCTTAACCCTAACCCTCCTGAATACTACAAAATACTACTTGATATATGTGCTGTTCGTGCATGCATCCCAGGTGGTGTGATGACGCAATCACCCTAAGTGATATATAGGCACGGTTTCGCTGCCTAGCGAAGCCCAAGACCCATGGCAAAGTGTCGCCGACTGAGTGTTTGGCATGCGAGGGGTCTCGGGTTCGAATCCCACCCAGAGCAAACAACTTCTTTCCTTCTTTTCTCTCGTTATTCTTTCCTTCTTTCCCTTCCCGTCGCCAAAAAGCCCCTAGGCGGTTAGGGTTAATGATATCATCATAAGTAAAAGGTGGACTGGTTTCAATGAATGTCTATGTAACATTAATGTGCACAGTATTGTCAACATTTATTGCATTAACGCATGTCAGTATGCATTACCAAGAATCCTGGCCACTATCTGCTTGAGTGTAAGTTTAATTATGTTGTTTGTAAATAAGATTTAGATCTGAATGGGATAATTTAAATATCAACTATAGAGGAAGATGCCAAGAGAATGTCTGCAGATACAGTGTGTTGAAATTGATGGGTTTTTGTTTGCATATCATATATATATATATAATTACCATGTTTACATTTAGTAATTGTAAATTGGGCCCGCAGCAATTAATAGGCAAAGGGTCAGCTTTGCCGGTAAAAAATACAAACTTGGGCCAAAAATGTCACAGGTTTTATTATAGATAAGTATACCCCAAATTGAGAACTTTCTGTGAGATTTGTCTAAAATAAGAGGCTCCAAAAATCAGTTGTAGAGGGGGTGAACAGGCCCCCACCCAAATTTGTCAAAGTGTACAAAAAGTCCTAAAATTTCAGAACTTGTGAGCGTAGCAAGCAAAAAAATCAGGTTTTTACAGGTTTTTCTTCAAAAATGGTCCAAATTTTGGAAAGAAAGTCCACTTTTCACAAAATTGCCCCACCAAAAAAAAAAAAGTCCACTTTTTCAAAATCAGCACCTCTCCCAAAAAAAAAATCCATGCGTAAGGGCCTGGGGTGAAGGTCTACTTTTGGCCAGAATGAAGATTTTTCTTGAAAATTTAGAATATCCACACCCCTTCAACAAATCCGGGGTACGGGCCTGTTGTGACTTCTGTGGTAAAACATAGGGGTGTGAAAAGTTGTGGGCTATGCAGCTTCAACAAAATCTGAGTGCACAAAAATGAATGTCTTTCTTACTATTTAGATTTGATTCTTGCATTTTACAACTAATATTAGGAACTCTCTCTTACAAGTTCGTGTTATCTTGTAACTATAAACATTTATTAAATGTTCTGTGTGATACACATGTAACCATGCGGGCTGCCATCTTGGAAAAGCCCTTATTATTGGTGTTGCCGGTTCATTAGCATATTGATAATCTATCACTAAGTATGGATACTAGAAATCCCTAACCTTGCAACATCCTTTCCTTTTTATAACTTTGTTTGAAATGATTAATAAACGATTCATCATTGAAATAACAAAGAGTTCCTTTATAGTCTCTGTCTTTAGTGTCTCTGAATGTTCTTTACAAGATATGCTATATATCTATATGATCTTTGAAATTTTACTAAAAACAATTTCCAAAATTAAGTATCCTTTTCAGATTCAAAATCTTTAAGATTAATTTGGAATTTGGAAACTTTCAACTTTGGTAACTCACAACACATTAACTCTTAACTGATTAGAGTTTAAACTTAAACTACAACTCTCAGACTAAGGAGTAGACTTTCCTTAATCTGCACAAACAGCTAAGGGATTATTCTGCCCTTGTCACAGCTTGTTTGTGATCTACATGGTGTGACTAACTGCTTGATTCCATCTTCTTTCTTCACACACCATTTTGGTTGCATGTAATTGCTTTGTTGATTTCAGACAATATTATGAACTTTCATGGGTTACCTTTTGTAGCGCATGAAAATGTAGCCAATAGGCCTCAACAGCATTTAATTAGCGCAAAATTTTGGTATTCAAAACAAAATTATGAAGTTCTTATGTCTGTTACAATACATTTTCATGTGTGCTATGTAGAGATGTGGGTGGACAACCACATCCTGTGTTCTGAAGATTGAGCAATGTGCATCCGATTGCTCTACACCTAGATAGAAGAGTATTATTCTGACTCTTCAAGAAAAAATAACATAACAACAACAATTTCAACACTTGGACTGCAACTTAACTTTATACACTGCATGTGTGACAACTACATGCACATGGCATAACTTTGCTTGTCTGGCACAATTCAAAACATTTTTTCTGATTGCTTCATTTTTTTTTCTGAAGCTGAATAGCAAACAAACTTTTGAAAAAAAAAAAACAGTGCCATACTCTGACTTTTGCTGATCAAAATTTTGTCTTGAATTTTGGATCCTCATGAAAACACTACCAAACCAAATTCACTTTGAAAAATATATTTTTATAAGCATATTTTCTATTATGCAACATAAAAAAAATTCATGTTAAATTGCAGTCTCAAAATACATGTATTTATACACTTTCTAATAACTGAGTCTGTAAGTCCCTATGATGCACAGATTCACATTCACAAATCCAGTGGCTTTCTTGTCTTGATTTCTCTGCCAAATCTGGAGAATTTCTTCTGTTGTGGTGAATTCAGATCTTGATCTTGTCCTGCAGCTGCTGGTATTTGCGGAGCGGTGTTATTTTCTGTGTCAGGCTTGAAACTGCTGCTGCTGTCTAAATCTGGATCATCGTCGCCTTGTTGACTTTCTTGTGTTTTCTTCAGATGTCTTCTGTTACGACGCAAAAGTTGTCCTTGATCTGTCTGTACTTCATAGGATTTAAAGTTCAATTTCTTCTTTACTGTTGCTGGTTTCCACTTTTTGTTGTGTCCAATTGGTTGAACTCTAACTCTATCACCAACATTCAAGGGTTTCAAATTCTTTGCTCCTTGATTATAGTACTTTTGTTGTCTTTGCTGGTTGTTCTGTATTTCTTTGTTTACAGCTTTTGTCACTTTTGGTTTAAGCAACTTTGATGCTGTCGGCAAGAGAGTCTTTGTTCGGCGACTCATCAACTTCTGTACTGGGCTTGTTTCAGATCCTTGTGTTGGACTGTTACGATAGTCTAGCATAGCCAAATACGGATCACTCTTGGATGCTTTAGCTTTCATCAGCAGGTGCTTTGCTGTCTTAACATTGATTCAGCCTTACCATTTGACTGAGGGTAGGCTGGGGAAGACGTTATGTGTTTGAATTCCCATTTCTTGGCAAATTCTTCAAATTTCGATGAAGAGTATGGTGGTCCGTTGTCACTAATGACTATATCTGGTATGCCGTGTCTTGCAAACTGAGATTTCATCTTGCCAATTACGATGTCTGCAGTTGCTTCAGAAAGGTAATCAACCTCCCAATAGTTGGAATAGTAGTCTACAATTATGACATACTTTCTGCCATCTATTTCAAATAAGTCTGTGCCCACTTTCGACCAAGGTCTATCTGGTACTTCATGACTCTGAAGCTCTTCTTTGCTCTGTGCTGTTGGTTTTGCTGAGCACACACTGCATTTTGATATGTAGTCTATCATATCTTTGTTCATATTCACCCAATACACAGCTTCTCTTGCTTTTCTTAGGCATGTTTCTTGTCCTAAGTGGCTGGCATGTATTCTGTTTTTCATGTCTGGTATTAGATCATGAGGTATGACAACTCTATTTCCTTTGAATATGATGTCATCCACTACTACCATTTCTTCTCTGAAGTTGTAGTATGGTTTGATCTCATTGGGTACTGTGTTCTTCTCTGGCCATCCAGTCTTGATGACATTTTGCAACTTTTGAAGTGTCTTGTCTTCTCTTGTCTTCTCTTTGATTTCTTTCAGTCTTTCTTCTGAAATTGGTAGGTATTTCAGTATGTTCATTTCTTCGAACTGTCTAACCTCACCATAGTTACTGTCTTCTGTATCAGTGTTCAGATACGCATTTAACTTAACGTGTCTCACGATATACATGTGACGTCCTGGTTGGTATGTAACTTGTAGGTGATGCTTGTGGAGTCGCATCATCATGCCTTGTAGCCTTTTTGGCGCTTTGTATAACGGCTGTTTCATTAGCGTGTCCAACGGCTTGTGGTCTGACTCAACTTTAACTGTTTGTCCATACAAATACTGGTCAAATCGCTCACAGCCATATACTATAGCAAGCATTTCCTTTTCAATTTATGCATATCTTTGTTCTGTTTCTGTCAGCGCTCTTGAGGCGAATGCTATTGGTTGACCACTCTGTAGGATTGTTGCTCCTAGTCCGCTTTGGGACGATCACACTGTAGCGTAACCTGTTCTGCCACATTGTAGTACCGTAGCACTGGTTCGCTTGTGATTAGCGACTTAATCTTTGATATCGCTTTATCATGTTGTTCTTCCCACACAAACACGACATCCTTCTCCTCCAGCTTTCTTAGACACTCAGTGGTTGTCGATAAGTTCGGAAGAAATTTGGAGAGATAGTTTACCATTCCCAAGAATCTCTTCAAGGCTGGTAGGTCTGTGGGAGTTGGCATATTAACTATGGCTTCTATCTTCTTTGGGTCCGGTTTCAACCCGTTGCTTGTCAGTAGATGTCCAATATATGACACCTCCGTTAATCGTAGTTTGACTTTGTCTTTGTTCAGCTTTAATTGTCTCTCTCTAGCTCTCTCTAGTAATTTAGTCAGGTTCTGATCATGATCTTTTATGGCTGTGTCCATGTCAGATCCTCTTCCTATTACTAGTATATCATCAGCGATAACCTCTACTCCTTCCAATCCTTCTAATGCTTCATGAATTCTTCTCTGGAATTCTTCGGGAGCGGAGCAAAGTCCAAATGGAAGTCGATTCCAATAATACCTTCCAAATGGTGTATGAAATGTTGTCAGTTCAGCTGATTCTTGATCAAGTTCAACCTGCCAAAATCCATCCTTGGCATCAAGAACAGAAAATACTTTGGCATCTGTCAACCGTGTGGCAACATCTTCAATTGTTGGCAGTTGGTAGTGTGGTCGCGTGATTGCTTTATTGAGTGGTTTAGGATCTAGGCATATCCTAAGCTTGTCCTTTTTGTCCTTTTTGTGCACTATAACCACACTTGACACCCATTGAGTGTGTTTCTTTATTGGACTTATTATTCCTTTTTGTTCCAACTCATCCAACTTGTCTTTTAGTGGTTTTCTTAATGCCGCTGGTACACGACGCGGTGGTTGCGCCGACTGGTGGGACTGTTTTGTCAACTTGTATCTTGTACTGTCCCGGCAGATGTCCAAGTCCATCAAAGACATCTGTGTACTCCTCGAGTATCTGGTTTGCTGCTTCTACCAGTTGTATGTTCTCATACTTGATTTCTACCAATCCCATGTATTCGGCTGCTTTCTTGCCAATAATTGGTTTGTATGGCTCTTTGATGACTGTAACTGTCATCAAGTATTTCTTTCCATTGGCTGGATTTCTGACTTTTAGTTTCGTGTGTCCCAATGGTCTCATTTTGCTTTGGTTATACATTTTTAGTTCCTCATCTTTGTTACTTGGTTCAATCATGCTTTTTGATTCATTGTCCAAATCTTGGAAACTCATAACATTGCAACTTGCTCCAGTGTCTATTTGAAACTTTCTTCTTCTTCTTTTACTTCCAATTTCCATTGTAGCATACACTTGTTTTTCATCTTTCTTACTTCTACAAGCACATATCTCATCATAATCATCTTCATACTCATCAGTTTCCTCATCAACTTCTTCAAATTGTTTAACTCTTCCAGTTGACTTCTTTGTTCTACACTGATCGTAAAAATGATTCATTCCACCACATTTGTTACATCTTTTTCCCATGGCTGGGCATTTGTTTCCTTCTTTGTGTTGCGGTCTTCCACATCTGGAACAACCTTCTTCCGCTTTTCTGGAATTGCGACTTGAACTTGCGGCGTAGCATCGTAGGATTGCGGTTTGCGGCGTAGTACTGGCATACTGTGTCTGTGACTTGCAAGCGAGTATCAAATTTCTTCATTGCATGTATGGACTTGTCAGCACTATTTTCTTCAATTTTCTTCATTTGTTTTCTTGTTGCTTCGTGCGCGTTGATTTCCTCAATTGCTGTTTGCAATGTGAGGTCTGATTTCTTTAAAAGTCTTTCTCTGAGCTTCACTGTACGTAGGCCCAACACTACACGATCCCTTATTAGCGACTCTTCCAAATCCCCATAATCACAATGTTCTGCTAGAGTGCGTAGTTTGGTGACATATTGCTCAATACTTTCCCCTTCACTTTGGGTGCTGGTGTTGAACATATATCTTTGGTAAATTATATTGGTCTTTTGTTTGCAAAAATCCTCAAATTTTTGTATGACAAGCTTAATTTTGTTTTCATCTCCCGCTTTTGTCCAGTTGAACTTATTATATTCTGTAAGTGCATCGTCTCCAATTATTGTTAATAATGTAGCGACCTGTTTATCATCTTGTTCTTCATTTACCCCAGTAGCTCTTGCAAAATTTGTCCATTTCTGTTTGAACTTTTTCCAGTTTGCAGGGCGTTTTGTATATCTCTAATGGTTCAGGCGGTGGGAGGGTAAGGTTAGTTGCCATTGCTAACTAATAAGCTTACTTCACTAAGTACTGTTTATAGTCTCTTGTAACGGCTCCAATTCTCTTCTTTTGAGCTCACTCACCCTTCACTTTCTTCTTTAATGCTTACTGCATTTACCACTTCTGTACATCATCTTACAAGTTCGTGTTATCTTGTAACTATAAACATTTATTAAATGTTCTGTGTGATACACATGTAACCATGCGGGCTGCCATCTTGGAAAAGCCCTTATTATTGGTGTTGCCGGTTCATTAGCATATTGATAATCTATCACTAAGTATGGATACTAGAAATCCCTAACCTTGCAACACTCTCCACAGTTTGACCTTGGAAAGTAAGCAGATGTATTATTCCATGGCTGGAGGCATATATGTATATTACGGAGAACCCGGGGGAAATTGGCAAGGATGTTTGGAATGGGGAATCAATCCTGGGCCACAGTGGTGAGATAAAAGTACGCAAACCGCTATTCACCCTCCTTCCCCCACTCCTTCCAGATGGGTTGGTACTATTGTTTGACTGAGGAGGAGCTGAGGAAAAGCCAAGTTGGTTGAAATGCACCCACTAAGCCCCCAGTACTGGCACTGGGTTTGATCTTTCTCATGTTTCATGTCAAGTTGGTATAGTCTCTTATGTTTGGCTTCAGGTTCAACAACACAGGGTATCGTTCTCTTGGAATACCACATTTCACCGAATATTTCATGATGCATATGGATTCAAACACATTGACGGGTGTAACTTACAGGAATGGAAGTTGAATAACCGCATCAATCACTCTACCAAATGAGCATCCCTTCCGTCTCATGGTAGTACTCTACTCCATGAGATGAAATCAATGAGCTCATATCAATATAATAGTAGGTGGCTGGCTCCGTTGATTTTCAACAGATTCATCACGCCACTAAACTCAAAAGTTTAGATCAAGATATGGATGTTTAGCTCATAAAGTTGAAATCTTATCCTGCGTATAGATCTGAGCCAATCAAAAAATCAGCGTGACGATAGATTTTTTCGCAAACGTCTGCAACAGTTGCAGTGCATTGAACTGAGGTTATACGATGTGCTTATACATTGTAATTCAATGACATTAAAGCATAGATAATAAGCTTGAAAAATACTCTGTGTGGTATCATTTTACCAATTTATTAATTGAATAAAGTGTTGCCAAAGGAGGCACACACACACACAAAACAGATCATTTTTGCAATGAAAAAAATTAGATTTCAACACCTGACATGCAAATACTCCTGAAAAGTTGAATCATTAAATACTGTATAGTTATTAAGCTCAATCAATTATTCACCTGTTTTGCCAAATGTTTGGCTTTCAAAGTTATCAATCAATAAAGAACGTCATTTCGTGGTTTTTATCTTCAAATACAGCACATGTCTTCACTTATAATGTTGATGAGAAGTCTTGAATAAAAGTTACATCAAAAATAAGGGTTATTGACTTTTCAATTTTGTACTGAAAGTATGTTAAATATTGGCTATTCCAGTTGAAATTCATATACCCTCTATGGAAGACATGACCTTAATCTCCCACATAGGGTGTGTAGATTTCAAATGGAGTCATCCATTTTAGGTAACCCCCATTTGAAATTCAGTGTTTGCAGTGTGGAGCATTTGCCTGGTATTTTATCAAAGTAAAAAAACACTTTCAGCTGCTATTTTCCAGTTTACTTCTCATCCAGAATAATACCATATATGACCAATAGAAAAATATGAAAGGCTTCAAAAACTTGTTCTACCTTACCTTAAAAATAATGTGTTGCTCAAAGCATTATAAAAACCACCTGCTCAAGTGTTTGAGATCGTCTCCTGGAACTGACACTGACATGAGCAACCAAAATGGGTCATTTATTGAGCAAAAGAATTTTAAATTTTCCATTTCACATTTGTGCCTTTTGAATAATGACAGTATAATGAAAACCCCATTGAAATCAGAGTTGGAGTTTGTTAGATATGGCTTCAATAAAAAAAATAGACAAAATTGAAGACATCTTTTGGCCGTATCTTGGGAGTATTTTTGTGTAGATTCATTTTGCTTGATCTTGTCTTTTTGATTTTACTCCATAACCTCAGATTGCCTACAGAGATATTTCTTATAACTAACTCTATGCAGTCATCACTTCAGGCCATTATGGTAACAAAAATCAGTTTTGAATCCAGTAAACCTCCACTTAAAAAAAAAAAGAATGGTACTACTCCCCTACTGAAATAAAAATTGATTGAATGCTCTAGGCCGGGAAAATTCCTGCGTTCTTTTATATGACATCGTATACACTTGTCATAGTTCATGAAGTCTCTGGTGTTAACCTTCACTTAACAAATGTATATTTGTACACAGAATATATATAGAGTGGGAAAAAAGACCACATTTCAACATAAAGTATATTTACAAGTTGCCCAATTGATTCAATAAAAGCATCACTATTGAAACATCTGATAGACCTTTAAATGGTTTCCTGTAGATCAACCTCCAATAACTTGACACTTTGTAAGATTTACTTTCAGACTCCATATTGCATATTATTTCCTTTAAAAAGGTGTGCGAGACTGGGGGTGGATGGTGTAAAGATCGTTCAGGTTGCCTCATTTCCCCCGTTGCCCCCGGCAACACTTGCCAGCCAATATCAATGTATGACTGGTCATTTACCCCCACATTCAATGCGTCATTTTGCTCCTTTACATGTAGTTTCTGATGCGTTAGTTAAGAGTTTTGAAGCTTTTTGACAACATCAATATATATCAGAATGCAGTGTCTTATTTCATTGTGTTGAGCGTATAAAAAACACCTACTCCACGCTTCGGGATGCTCTCCTTGAACTAAAAGCCTTTTACTTGGCAATGTTTTAAGACACATTTCTGTCTAGAATGCTTAACATGAAAATCGACAAGACATTGGAATGTTGTACGTATGACAAGGCTATTGTATGTGAATTCATTGGATGTTGGTAAAATTGAATATGCAAACATATTCAGGAGCATAGCTATAGGGGAAAGGGGGATACCATTGGACTAATTCCAATCAGCCGTCTACACTTTGCATGCGACTTTGGTTGTGCATCGTAGCGCGACTGACTAGCGGCGCCCGTGTACCGCATCGCTGTACCGCGCCACTGTGACAAGATCGCGCTCTGAACTTCTAAAAACAACAAACTCGGTCAAAAGGTCAATTTGGACACAACTGCCCATGCTCTATGCCACAGGAATCCTGTTGCAAAATCCGTCACTTTTTTTCCACATAGTTTTCTCAGTCGTCAATCCAGACGGTTGACGACTGAGGGCAGCAGTCTAGGAGACCATGTAGTGCTGTGTTGGAGAGGCACTGAAATATGTCTGAAACACCAATTACACCATAATATGTTATATGTGATGCTTTAAAAAGTTGGCAGCAGTTGGTGTAACCCATTCTAATTAAGAGGAAGTGGTAGTATTTGAATGACGAAGAAAAGCTTGCATGTACCTCACTTTATCATGTCCCAATGGGTTAGTGGAGTCACACCCCCTTGCTGACATTAGGCAGAATTAGATCTTCACATGTGGGTGTGTTACGTGGCATCGATTTGATGTGATTCAAGAGTGCTGAGGGGTTAGTGATATCAAATTGATGTCACACAGTCATGTACCATGTCCATGTGCGAAAATCTAATCCTGTGTAGTGTCTTGATGCCTCTGAAACTTCTAATGGTCAAGTATATTCTAAAAACTTTGGATATAAAAAGAAATGGATCACTCTCTATGTATGGCAACATCTTATGTGCAAGAGCACCGGTATAAAGTATGCATAGAACAGGTGGATTGCATCCATACAAGATACAGCAGGTGCTCAACAACCCAAAATAGTCTGAACCTATAAACAAAGTATTTACCTGAATATCTAGATGGATGAGAAGTTTGTATAAGTATGTATACTATATAGTGTGTCTCATCTCAAGTTGAGAGTAACACCATGATGGATTTCACAGTGGCAGATTCGAATCAGTGCGTTTACAGGCTGCATCACCACCAATGGACAAACACCTGTGCATATGCCCGATGAGATTAGGTTAACCTCAGTTCAGTTTTTTTTCTTTTTTTTTTTTTTGCTTCTTGATTTATTTTTTTATGTCTTCATATCCTGTCCACCCACCTGATCTGTGCATGATAATATCAGATTACTACCTCTCTTCGTTGTCATGGTTCTGAGAAAATAACCAGAGAAAATTGCTGATTCCAACCAGTTTTTATGTCTTACTCACAATGCTGTAAAGTTCTCAGTGTATTGTAGGCTCCTTCTAATTCTTTCTTGATGTGAGGGCAGCAGACATACGCCTCGAACCAAGGCTAGGATTAGGTTAGCACCTATATTTGAATCTGCCACTGCAAAATTCAACGGACTCTCAACTTGAGATGAGACACACTATACGCCATCATCCATCTGTACATTGTATAGCTCAGGCAATGCACACTGGTGCTAACCACACTGCTGCTAAGCATGGAATGAACAATGTGAATGGAGAATAGTACTTGAGGCAATACATAAAGAATGATGTCACATTAGACCATGACAGGTTCCCTGATACACATGTATTGAAATGACAAAATACTATTGTAACGTTGAGAACATCTTTGAGATTAATGCTCTGCGTGCTTGCCATAGGCTTCAATATAAAAAGTCCAAGTTTTGAGATATTTTCTCACAATTTTAAAGAGCTATCTGAAGAACTACTGAACCAATACTAGGCTTGTTTGTACTCATTGTAATGCATTTTTCATGCTGATTCCAAATATGGACATTGAAATTTACAATTCTGAAATTTTTGAATTTTTAAACAAAAATTTGGACTTGTTGTCTGCAGTCGACACCCGCACATGGAGAAAGTTAAAACATGGAGATGTAAACAATTGACATGACAGTAATATTGATGCCCTATGATACATTACAATGGCTGGATAACATGTCACTTATACATGGATATAGGTGAATGGCATTGACCACATGAAATACTGGATTTATATATTTAGACTTATATTGGTCAATAGCATACATATGAGATATATAAATGAACGAGGATGAAATTCATCCTAAGAGCAATTCATCATGACCATCTAATGCAGCAATAAGTGAAACGTGATTGCAATTCTACATTAAATAGAGTGATAAACAAAAGTATTGACTTTCCCTTCTGCAGGAAAATTGGGGCTACAGAATATATAAATGGGCTATTCCAGTTGAAATCCATACACCCCCATGGAAGACATGACATTAATCTCCCACACATGGGGGTATAGACTTCAAAAGGGGTCACCAATTCAGGTAACCCCACTTTGAAATTCATACTCCTTGTGTGCGAGATTAAGGGGGTGTAAGCATTTCAACTGGAATAGCCCAATAATCCCATGATGAGAATACATATTGTCATACATTCCCATCAAATTCACAGTCTATATACACTCCCAAATGGTAACCATGCTAGGAAAAACTATTATTGTTGTTACCCGAGTATCAATACCTATTAATGTGTTCCATCAGAGACGAGTATTGTTTTTCCTGATTATGGATGCTCAATCATGTGCGATATCAGACACTAATGTTGTTTTTTCAGAACTTGGGTGCCCAATGATATGTACCATTAATAGGCAAGTAGTTTTTCCTGATTGTGGATGCTCAATCATGTGCAATATCACCAAACACTAATGTTGTTTTTCCAGAACTTGGATGCCCAATGATATGTACCAATATAGGCAAGTAGTTTTTGCCTAGATTGTAGCTCAAAATATTATTATTGTTTACTACCTGGATGAATGATAATCTTCTTGAACATGTTAACATGGATTTTATGAAGAAAAAATGATATGGTTTAAAAGGGGAGATATTGAAAGTATGATTTTCTGCAATTTTTTTTTTCAACACCTTGATGACTATTTTTGGCTATACAGTAAATATGTAGTTGCTGACATCAGTCTCATCCACTGGCGTTGAGAGACTTACGGAAAAACATCTTGTAAAAGAATTGCTACATTTTCTCAACTCACTGCGTTTCTGATCCTTTAAACTTTATACTAACCCTTGTTTACTGTACCTCTTATGGATTTTAAGACTACTGTTGTCTTTCCTGAACTTGAGTGTCCAATAATATGTTATTTCGGAGCCTGTCAGTGTGCAATATCAAACACTAATGTTGTTTTTCCAGAACGTGGGTTGTACATGAGTACGTAGCCGCAGACAAGTAGTGTTGTTTGTCATGATCACAAGTGCCTAATAACATTCAGTATCAGGCACAGATGTTGTTTTTACAGAACTTGACTGGCCAATAATATGTTACAATAGACACTTGTAGTGTTGGCTCATTTAGGAAGAATCAACAATTGAAGTTCCAATTGTACTCCTTTGAATATTCTTATTTTCAATGCATCTGAACATGTGTGCTTAAAATAAACAAACTATATATATCGACTGCTCAGTGCCAGAAGTGGGTAAGTGCAATAGCTGCCATGTGTAGATGAGTACAATATACTGTGCGTAAATTGCCAAATGTCCACAGGGCAGCTATAATTGCGCGTACCCGTTTTTGGCACTGAGCAGTCGATATGTTTACTAAACTGGTTTCAAGCATTCATAAAAATAAAATAAAACTCAGCTGCTAATGCTTTTCCAGAATTTGGATGGCCCTAGTGTGTTAAAAATGGAGACTAGTAATGTTTTTCCAGAGCATGGGTGCCAGAAAAATTGGGCAATTCCAGTGAAATTCAACAACTCTTCCTATATACCTTTGTCAAATAATGTTCAGCATTGGGCACAAATGTTGTTTTTCCAGAACTTTACTGGCCAGTGGTATGTTATAACTTATAATAGAGACTACTGGTGTCCCAGTCAGGAAGAAACAACAATCAAAGCTTCTAATGTACATGTAAGTGCCCTTTAGTATTGCTTATGAACATCCAGGGTTATTGGCACAATATTATTACATGTTCACTAACTAGTTTAAGGATGCTGCAGTTGACATATCAAAACCACAAATTCAAATACTCCAAAAATAGATTCTATATATAATGTTGTTTTCTAAAATTAGAATGCCCAAAGACATTTACACACTAGAGACTAGAATTTCTGTTTTTCCTGCCCCAAAATGAGCAATAACAGCCACTAATGTTGTTTTTCCTGAAACTGGTTAACTGTTGTATGCAACATTAGAGACTAACAGTGACTGAAGATTCAATGTACACATTAATATTAGTTGTAGTTTGCTATCTGGTGTAAGGACCAGCATTGTTGTATAGCCCATAATTACCAATAATTGAAGCATTTCACAGAACTTGATCAGTTCCCTCAGATCGTGATGTCCAAACAGGAGACGCACACAGCGCCAATACGACCCATGCCAAGATAAGAAGAGGTGCTAATGTCTGGCCAGCGAAAGACCCTTGGCTAAGTGTCGCCGACCTAGTGATTGGCATGCGAGGGGTCTCGGGTTTGAATCCCACCCAGAGCAAGCAGCTTCTTTGTTTGTTTCTCTCTTTATTCCTTCCTTCTTTCCCTTCCAGTTGCCAAAAGGCCTTTGGGGTGTTAGGGTTAAGCCAATCAAGAGATGGTAAGACAGTAGGACTGAGGGATATTAAGTTTTAAATTGCTAGGAGATCTAAAAGCTCTATTTTGATTGGCTCCTCAGATCCTGTAATTAACCAATCCGAGGCATTATAAGAAAGGCATATTTTCAAACAGAAATGACTCTCATAGCTTCTTTATTGCACAGGTTGCAGGTTCTTTAACAGAGAGTATTCAAATCACACACACAGAGAAGTCTGCAGTGCTGTCACATTGACCTGTCACTATCCCCCCAATATCTCCCATGATCAGTGTTAAGCTTACTGGATTTACATGTCATTAGACTTTAATGTGCAGGCTTTCATACCAGTTACTGATGGAAGGCTATACGTAACCAAACCGCTTGGGATGAAATATAACCAGTACTTGTGAACAGTGGAAATGAGTTGTAGGATTGGGATCTTGCTAATTTGAAACCTGATTGCGGTGATCAATCTATACTTGTCATGATTTGGCAAGCTACCTGCATTTAATGCCTTGTAGTGAAATCATTTTGTTGTATTTCAGAAATGAGTTATTACTTTTTGGCCAATGAACTCGGCCATAAAGTTTTACAATAAAAAGTAAAATCCCCTCTGATGGGTCAGTAATCAATTACCCCATTTGCTCTTTAGCCAATGAACTGCTCTGTAGTTTTCAGCATAAGAACTGACAGTCCCCCTGATTGGTCAATTATTAATAATTTATCACCAGTGAAGCTGCACTCCTCCATATACATTTTTATGGTCTCAACAATTAGTGTTGTTGAGAACTTTCCACTGCTACCTTTATTTTTATGTTACAAAGAATGGTTCTGAAGAAATTTATTGGTGAATTTTTTTTTCAAAATATGTTTCTTTGACAGGCCCTACAACATTTAAATTGTCAATCAAGAAAGCAACGAAAGGAGTCAAAACTCATGATTCCTCATATTTTTGTCACAAAGAAACTTTCAGAATGTCAAAAATGTCCTGTGGTGATATATAGAATTAACCCCGGGGAATTAACAAAGTTGCAACTTTTTTTGATGCAGCAATAATATTTGATTTTGTTTTTTAAAACATAAGGTATTCTGAAAGCAGCTTAGCAAGATTGAGGATTCACATCCCACACCATCTATACTACTGTATAGTGGAAAATTTTGTGAGACTTATTTTTGTGCTTTTTGCGGTTAGTTTCAAAACTGCAAATAAAAAAGTCCGCAAAAATATTGTTACCCATGTAGGCTTTAATGTGTAACTCTTTGTAATCGAAATATAAGAAACCACAAAACTGCTCCGAAAAGTTCAAATCGCGGGAAAATGATACCGCAAAAAATATCACACTTTACAATATACAAACCATCTTGCATTTTCATTATTGTCAGGCTGTTGTTTAAAAAGGCTTTAAGGGGGTACTATACACCCCTAGCCAATTGTATGCTTATTTTTGCATTTTTCTCAAAAATTATAGCGCATTGGTGACAAGTAAGATATGTATATTATAGGGGCAAGGACTACAACTACTGCACTGAAAATTCAGCAACTCAAGGCAAGTAGTTATTGATTTATTGATCAAATATTGGTTTTCCCTCATTTTTGACTGTAACTCCACAACTGTTGTCTGTGCTGAAATAAAATTTCCAGTGTAGTAGTTGTAGTCCTTGCCCCTATAATATACATATCTTACTTGTCACCAATGCTCTATAATTTTTGAGAAAAATGTAAAAGTAGGCACAAAATTGGGCAGGGGTGTAGTACCCCTTTAATGCATTTATAGTACTAATACTGAGAAAATATAATATTAACAGTTATGGTTTCTTGATTTCTTTGAAGAGCTAATCCCAATATGAGCCTTAAAATAAAACATTTTGTACTCCACACCTGAAGCTCTTGTTAGTCTTCAGCCTCAATCCATGCATAGAATATAATTTTGTCTGTCACTTGTTTTTGTTTATGCAGATTCATCAGTGTTTATTTGCGCTGTACCATCTTCTACAATGGTGTCAACTTGTCAAATGTCATCAGCATGTGACGTCATAAAATAAAGTTGTTGTGATTCACTCGTAAGCTCACCATGCATGTATGATTCTATTTGCGGGTAGTAAAGAAGATTATCGGAATTGTAATTTAGTATTATGCTGGTTTTGTGGTTCGCTTATGATTAGATAATTATATTAGGAGATTTGTGGGCGTGATATGGCATTGACATATATACTTAAAACAACACTTTCTTTCAGCATTTTGATTTTCTGAGAGCTTTGCTTGTCATATGAATTATGCTTACTATGTGATTTTCAAAATATAATTCAAGAATGGAGCACTCTTCTAAAATATCTAAATGAAGTAGTCCATTTTCAAAATTTAAACATATGCAATGGTTGGTTTATTACTGAATGACCTTACAGTATTCTGTTCTGTTTAGTGTTGCAATATCATAAACAATTTTGACGATTCAGTTCTTTCAGAGACGCTCTGTATCTATTTTGTTTGCTTGTTCTCCCCAGTCTATGCTTGCAGTTGAACTGATTTTATAATCTCATTTGTGTCATCTAACTGTTTTCCTCCTTCTCTTGTCTTTTAAAGATATTATCGCTTACTATTTCAGTGATGTCAGATACAGAGGTGTATTCTTTAATACCTTGTGGATTTGAAGCTAGATTAAACAGTGCTTTGTACAGAAGTAAACCATTTTTACACAGAAAATAATATTTGTCACCCTGCTACAATAATTGCTTTTTAACAGAATTGAGCTTTTTGCCTAAATCAAGTCTCTATTAATAACGCCATTGACATTGACCAATCATAAGGCCAAAAAAAAGAAAGTTGTTTGTTTGTCCTTCACCGCCCGCTCCTCAGATTAAGGCCTGACCAATTTTTTTTTTCAATTTTTTTTTTTAAATAAAAATAAGTAAAATTCAATTTTTTTTTTCAGATTTGGAGTATCTCTGGACCTAACTAGAGCTAAATGCTAAGATCTTTCATGGTTGAAAATTAAAAAAAGCCCCCAAAAAACATTTTGTGTCTTCAATATGCAAATGTTCATGTCATAGTCTATTATTTTTAGTGACTTCAAAATACATTGGATTTGAAATCATTAAAAGACTATGACATGAACACAAATTATAACTTTAACTGCATATTAAAGAAACAAAATGTTGGGTTTTTTAAAGTCACCATGAATGATTGTAGCATTTAGCTCGAGCTAGGTCCAGGAATACCAGGAAAAAAATCCGCCTGCCCATTTGTCCTCTTTCAAAGCTGTGGAGGACAAACAAACAATTTTTTTTTTTGACCTAAAGGAGATTTTTGGGGTGGTGTGTTAGGTAATTTTGACTGGTGACAAATGGTGAGTGAGGCATTTCAACACCATAATTTATGCCTAATCCCACTGTTTGTCTGAAGATTTTGCTCCGATTTTAGTCACAGGCCAAGGTCACTGAAAGTCACATGCATCAGTTGTGTAATCACCCTAATCATTTCTGATCATTCCTTTTAATTGGTCTTATTTTCATTTGTTCTTCTCCAAAGATTGGTGAAGATATATGTTTATATGCATGCTTGAACCATATTTTGTACTTTTTCTCAAAACTACAAAATAATGAGTTCCCTGAGTACACTAATGTGATATTTAGTCCGCACCAAATAGTCATGCGATAGACTCTTTTCATGCTCATTCGCCTGTGTAGAAACAGCTTTGAGCACATAAAATAGGTTAGCCCTGAAATCTCAATATAAAAGCTACGGAGCGTAAACTGTTTCATTTGCGTCATAACAAGGAACAACTTGATATCAATTTAGTTAATTCTTGGTTTATCATGTACGGTGATAATACTATTTGGCTTTAAAAGTTCCAATAAGATGCAGTTTTCTTATTATTCATTGATACATCTCAATGTAGGGTTTTGTTTAATGTCCTATTATAGCGGCAATTGAACTTAAATGCTTATGTAGTGTTTTAATCTGGATGCCCCATTTGCATACTTGTTGAAATAATGGGATGTAATGGGCTATTCCAGTTCAAACCCATCACCCCCCCCCCCCCCATGGAAAACATTACATAATCTTCTACATTGATTTCAAATGGGGTTAGCTGAGTGACTCCATTTGAAATCTCCTGGTGAAATCTATACACCTCTGTGTGGGAGGTGAAGGTCATGTCTTCCATAGGGGGTGTATGGATTTCAAATGGAACAGCCCAATTCACTCAATTAATTTGATAATGCAGAGTTTTAAGCGCTTCAGACTCGAGTATTGTACATATTAATATTGTATGTACAATATGTATTATTTAATCTATTGTTTCTATTTCCAGTAATGTTTAAGTTCTAACGAATGTTTGATGACGAAAAATCGATAATATGTTACATACAATATCTAGCAGAAATATATTATCGATTTTACGTCATCAAACATTCGTTAGAACTTAAACAGTACTGGAAATAGAATGGCAATAGATTAAATAACGCATATATTGTACATACAATATTGTACGCATAATAAAAAGTCTGTATACTGCTTTATTTTCATCCTCCAATGCAATGCAAGACCTAACAACTCCAATGAAATTAATGGTTTCAACTTACACAAAGAATGAGACTTGAATTGCTTTCTTAAAAAATACAATTTCAATTAATTAAAGTATAACATGTTCATCTGATCTAATTATATATTCATCAATTCTTAAAATGAACCTTAATTGAACACATTTATTTGATGTTTTAAACATTGGTAAATTATACAAATTGATTGAGCAGATTGATGCATATAGGTTTAAATGGATTATCTTCTGATGATTATGCTGGGTGTTGTAATGGGTGGCGCTCTACACGGGAAGTGGGATTTGTATCAATTCGCACTCCTGGGATATGGATCAATGTGATCTCCTTTGTGCGTGCAGACAACATCATGTCATGAGTGCCCTCCATGCGCACGATATCACATCATTTGCGCATTACACACACTGTAGGGTGTTGTAACCAGTACAGTAGCGTAGTCAGGATTTTAGTGTGTCAACTTTTTTTGCCTCCTTTTTAGTCATTGTAAGGACATTTTACTCTTTGCCGTCCCCATTTTATCCCTGAAAATATTCAGGGGGGAAATTTGTCCCCCAACTCCCCCTGGCTACACCACTGAACCAGTAATGCACTTACAAAAAAAAAAAATATGATCACTATGTGGTCATTTCCCGGATGTGGATCTGAATGCCTTATAGACGCTTTCCATTACAGGTGCGCATCCCTGGAGATGCGAATTGATGCGTATCCCACTCTAATGTGGAGTCACCCAGTAAGAGTGCTTTTATTGCTATAGAAAGTGCCAAACATACATTATTTAGTTCACAAAATGGTATAGGGACAGGGGCGGCGCCACAGGGGGGCAAGGGGCAATTGCCCCCTATGATTTTCAAAAAGAGGTAAAAGGAAGGAAAAGAGAAAGAGAAGAAGGAGAGAGAAAAGGAGGGGAGAAAAGAGAGGAGGGAGAAGAAGAAAAGGAGCCATTCCCCTCCTTGTCCATGGTTAGAAGGAGGACCCCCCCCCTTGTGGAATGCTGACCTACTAGTATGCGGTTTTAAAGTTGTTGGTTTTAATATTTTGGGCCCATTTTCGGCAAATTTTTCCCCCATAAAAGTCACATGGCCTCTCTTGCATTCTCCCAACTACTTTCGCCGCTACACTCGTGAATGGGCAAATGTTGTCCTTTTCTGGCTGAAAAGCATAAAAACTTTTTTTTTCACTCGCCACGCCGCAAAGTGGACCTTTTCAGCTTTTAGATTTGGGGGCGACCACCTCCCGCCTATGCACTTGATTGAGGCTTTCAATTTGAAATATTTCCAACCTCAAGACGGGTAGGCCTACCCCCCATTCATATAATTTTATCGTGCAAATTTATATAAAAAAACCGACATATTTACAATGCAACTGACTTAACATACCCCGCTTTGCAACCAGAGGCGTAGATCTGACCCGGGTGTGGGGTATAAATCCCCCCAATATTTTGATAGGGTAGATGGTCCATACAATCATTCCCCAATGTTGACGCCTGTATGTGAGTTTCTGTCCAAAGTAATCTCATATTTGGCCATTTTAGCCTAAAAAGTGCCAAATTTTTCGCGCTTTGCGCGACTTTATTTAACGTTTCCACCATATTTTACTTCGTGCAAATTTGTACCATGAACTTATTTTGTTGCCAAAAGGTGCTGGATTTACTAATTGAGTAGGTCCATGCCTAAAACCACCGGGCTGAAAGTCGGGCCCGTGAATGAAATCCATAAAAATATGCGGTTGGAAAATAAATAAATAACCCTACAACGGGTGAAAATGGTGCATCAAATGGCTTCATTTGGGCTTTCATTTTGAAAATTTTCAATTCTGAGGGGGGGACATCCCCCCTCAGACACCCCCCTGCGTCGCGCTAGCGCGACGGCCAGCGCTGTCGCGCTGCATACAAAATTTCCACAATTGTTTTGCCCCCCCTATCAAAATACCCTGGCGCCGCCCCTGTATAGGGATCATTACACAATATAATTATATGATATTATTGCATGTATTACAAGTCATGAAATAGACACTAAACTAACTGTTGGTTTATGTATCTAGTCTTAGTTTCATAACATGATCGCATTCATCTCATCCGTTCCATGTTTCATGCTGTTAAAGAGAGAGCAGAGATGCCTTTCTATTTGAAAGCCTTTGAAATAGACACTTTCTTCTCAATTGTTATTGTAAACCATCTTCCTGCTGGATTTATGCTCAGCCCATAGGCTTGAAATTGCCAGCATTTTCAACAATTGATGTGGCTATAAATCTAGTTCAGAAATGTTCAAATGAATGTGCATATTGTGTTTAGTATTGGTTCTAGAATGTGTTTTTTGTTTTGAATAAATAATCCCATAAATGGATATTCTTGACAGGAAATCTTATTCCTGGCTCCCCATTCTAAAACAGCTACGCATTTCTATAGTGTTAGCGGACTAATACTTTCACTCCAGTAAGCATCTGTGTCATCTTTACATCTGGATTGTTCTGCATAAATAATTAACCTGAATACTACTGTTTTGGTGTAACAACTTCTTTCAGACCCTGATGAACCCTTGTAGGTAGAGAGGTTTTCATTAAGGTGGTGCTACCCCCCCTGATAAATTTTGTAACTAATTTTGCATTTTTCCCAAAAAATAACTACACACTGGTGACAAAATTTATGTATATTATAGGCGCAAGGAATCCAATTACTTCACAGAAATTTCAGTGATTCAAGACAAGGCTCATTATATATGTTAAGAAATGAGGTACATTCTAGCGGTACCTCTTTTCTAATCATAAATAACGCACCGCTTGTCTTGAGTCACTGAAATTCCAGTATAGGAACTAGATTCCTTGGCCCCTATAATATACATTTTGTTACCAGTGTGTTATTATTTTTTGAGAAAAATGTAAACATTGTCACAAATTTATCAAGGGGTGTAGTACCACATTAAGCTGCAACGTCAAGTGAAACAATGTTTTCATACCGGTATCAATCTGTGCACATCAATATGTACAGTGTTCGAATTAAGGAAAAATAATTGGTTGTCCCACGGACAACAAGGTTACAATTTCTGGTTGTCCGTCTAAGTTTTTGGTTGTCCGTATATTACCAGCTAAAAGATACACATACAAAGGTGAGTTTTGGCTACACATTTAAGGTTGTCCGGCGGACAACCGAATCAGTATTTTTGGTTGTCCGGCGACTTTTTTAGTTGTCCCGGGCAACCGGACAACCAAAATTTCGAACGCTGAATATGTATCTAATGATCTGTGACACACACAGTCATAAAAAATAAGAATTTTTTTTTGATTGCGAGATTAATTTTATATTTGGCTATTCTAGTTGAAATCCATACACCCCCTATGGAAGATGTGACTTTAATCTCTCACACAGGGGGTGTAGATTTCAACTGGAGTCACCCATTCAGGTAACCCCATTTGAAATTCACACTCTGTGTGGAAGATTAAGGTCTTGTCTTTTGTAGGGGATGTATGGATTTCAACTGGAAATCACCATTTCAAAGGTGTATTTTTCATTTGATTTTGTTCAAAAATGACAGCATACTGAATATGGCACCCGGTGGGACTATCACAAGTACTATAGAAGTGAAATGATTTTAGATCTTATTGTTAAGAGAAACAATCACACACAACAATACTAATAACCAGTGAAGATATTCTCTGCATTATTAAACCCTTTCCTTTTGTTTTGTTTTATTTGTTTAAGCACTTTGTTTTTCTTTCATATGCATAATATGCATTGTAATATTACTACTACACCTTTCAAGTTCCAATAGACTTCAAAGAATTGATGAATACTTAACCCATAAACCCTATTTCAATGCACTAATGAGCTATTCCAGTTAAAATCCATACACCCCCTCTGGAAGACATGACTTTAATCTTCTGCATGGGGAGAGTAAATTTCAAATGGGGTACACTCCCTGTGTGGGAGATTAATGTCATGTCTGCCATAGGGGGTGTAAGGATTTCAACTGAAATAGCCCAATGGTTTCTTCATCTGATATAACCATGCAGATATAACATTAAATAATTTGACTGCTTAGTGCCAGAAGTGGGTAAGTGCAATAGCTGCCCTGTGAACATTTGGCAATTTACACACAGTATATTGCAATCATCTACACATGGCAGCTACACATGGCAGCTATTGCACTTACCCACTTCTGGCACTGACTGAGCAGTCGAATTGTAGGAACCATGTATAATAATCAATGTGGCAATATTGTATATTTTATTCAAGGCAAAATTAAAAAGGGTAAAAGTGAAAATTTCATAAGGGCGAGTTGGAATTAATAGTATTCAATTGATGAAAATATATGAAAGTATGCGAGTAATAGAAATATGGACATATGAAAATATTCATATAAAATTTGTGTGCTGGGTGTCATTGAATTTCGATATGGATCGATTGAGCCCATATTTATTGGTCGAGCTACAAGTTTTAAAATATTGGACAAGACAAAATCAAGTCCAATATATTTAATAACTAGAGCGAGACCAATAAATATTCTGCGTAAAGCATCCAATTTGATCATTATTATGTTTTGGATCCAATATTTTCACACACTTGAATTCATCAAAATATAATAATGTGTTAAAGTTTCCTTCAATGAACAAACATGGTTTGTTTACATCATATTCATTGAGGTCATCTATACTGCACTCACAAAGTGTCTGTACACTTCATCAAAAGTAATATCTTAAAGATGCTAAGCATAATTTACCAAATAAAGTGGTCAATAGATGGAGAATTTTGGTCTGCGTATTTTGAAGCCTTATTTGGCACAATGCAACTTTATTTTCCCAACTTATACCAATTGAATGAAAAAATTCAAATCAAAAAAATAAATTTGGAAAGAAAAATGTTGAAAAAGTTCCATTTTGAGGCAAAATAGGACAAAATGATTTCAAAATTACCACCCAACTGACCAACATTGGAAATTCCACTTGAGGGTGTATACACAACAACATTTGCAGAAGTATTCTTTTCCATAAAAACAGGTCTTATTATTAATGCCGCAATATACAATTTTGGCCAAATTTTTATTTGGTTATTCTGTGCCAAATAGTACAAAGTAATATTAGTAACAACTGTCTGGAAAGTTTTCAGGTCATTTCAAATCAAACTTATTGAGGTAAAATAAACTCAATTACTATCTTAGCCACTTAACTGTGGTGTTATATGGAGGATTTGGTGGTCATAATTATGACTTTAATTCGAATTTGGCTGAATTCGGTTTGGTGTAAATTGAGATATGTGTAAACATTACAAATAAACAAAACAAAAAATCAAGTTTGAAAAACATTAACCAAACTCATTTCAAGATTGTTTATTATGGCTTTTACAATTTTGGGACATGCAGTACTAATAACTAAAAGCTACTAAAGTCTTTCAAATGTGTCAACCAACTTAACTCGACAAAACTTAATTGAGACGTCTCTTGAGACCCTTGGTTGGATGAATATTTACCCTAGTAAATCAGCTATCCTTGAGATGAGCCAAAGAGGATGAAACTGAAGGATCTGTAGATCACTTATGGTAATGGTTGACATCAATGTACTTGCAAGTACTTGTGCAAATGAGAGAAAAGTTTTTTATTCTCAAGAAAATAAATCAGGATTTATTAATCATGTATTGTTTTAACTATATGAATATACTTCAAAATCATTATTAAAACCATGCGCAAATGGTTCATAATTATACATGTATATATTGGGCTTATCCATTTTAAGTCCACACTCCACCTGTGGAAGATTTTGAAAATATGTTCCACAGAGGGAGTATGACTTTCAAATGGAATTAGCACATTAACCAACTCTTTGAAACTCACCCTCCCTTTGTGGATATCAAGCCCAGGGATTTAGGTTGAATCTTTCTCAAAGGGTGTATGAAATCGTAATTGTGCTGCCAATGTGTTCCTTCCTTCCTGCCGTTCAAAATTTGAAATTCAGTTTTGACCCCCCTATTCCATTTCAAATCCACACTACCCCTGTGGAAGATTTTGAAAACATATGCCACAGGGGGAGTATGAAATTCAAATGGAATGAGCACATTAGGCAGCTCCATTTGAATTTCATACACCCTCTGAGAAAGATTCAACGTGAATCTTCCACAGAGGGAGGATGGCGTTCATGATGATGATGAGTGTGGATTTTAAATGGAATAGCCCATTGACATCATTTATTTCTGAATGAATTATTAGGCCAAAAAAACCGTTCTGTTGCCCTCAAGTGGGCAAAATGGGAAGGTTGTGTCAGTCAGTTGATTTTTTTTTGTAACCTTCAGTTTTATAAAAATCCCTACAAATATTAAATAATGTTAATTCCATTAGGGACATTTGTCAATTTTGACAACTGGAACACTTGTAACACAAGATAATCAATTTCAGATTAGTCTTTCAATGAAATATTAATTTCAAGTGAAAAACATTGATTTTTTGAACATATCTCTAAAAAATGGCATTCAAAAAAAAAGGCGACCCTGATTTTCAGGATTTGGGGTCGGTCACTGTGGGCAAAACACTTTGTTTTGGCCTTACAATAGTTTATAGTAGTCAGTGTAAGTTTTCTGCTTGTAAAGTACAATGATCATTTTTGAAAATTGTGCTACCGTATATAAAAGCCGTTGTATATGTATGTAAGCATTTCTGTATTTAGCTAACTAGCGTCCAGATTTTTTTGGCAGGGAGTATATAATTTAAAGTAAAAATAAAGTATTAATGTTATTCAAAAGATAATTGCAATAATCAAAACAAAAATATGATAACTAATGATTGACCTTAACATTTAGAATATAGTGGAGGACAAGGAATTGGGTTTTTTTGTATTATTTCAATGTCTTGTGAAAAAAAAATTACAAATGATTTTACTCTTCTAATACAGTCTGCCCAGTATACTGTGTATAATTGAGATTTATTTGCATCATTTGAGCTCAAATGCAAGACAACCCTCTCTGCAATAGCTGCCAGGTGTCATATTTGATATTATGTACAATATATAGAATGCAAAAGTTGTCAAATATCTATAGGGCAGCTATTGAAGATAGGACCTTCTTCTTGCCCTAGGCCTCAAAAATAACGTTTGCGTTGCCAAATCACACAAGATGCGTAAAGGGTGCTAAAACGAGTGTTGTATCAAGTTGCGAGCTGGGAAATGATGTTGCATAAATGCGACAAATCTCCTGGGTGGGCTTGTCGTGAATGATGGCTCCAAGCAAATTGATGGCTGTTTCTGTGTTTAAAAAAAAAAAGACATACGCAGGTAGCTGCAATAATGTTGATTTGTTTAATCAGGCTGGCTTGGTGTAAGTCTGCGTACAATCATGACGAACGTTATGTAAAATGTGACATAACATGACAGTCATTAGGCTCTAACATGAATCGTGTTTTGACATGAAAAGATAAACTGATGCTTCCACCTTGACAATCTTGAGATAGCATTTTACCTTTATTTTAAAATGGCATCACTCATGCCTAATGAACAAATTAAAGCCATAGTGTACGTGTGATTTGCTCCACAGTGACACCCTCAATTTTTCTTGCATTTCTATTGTTTGCATGATTGTAATGCCCAATGGTGAACTAAAATACCATGTGAAAGATTAAACCTTAATGTGCTTTAATAACAGTTGAATCCTAGGTTTTATTCACCAGTTTACCTCATTATTTCAGATGAAAATGATCAGAAACCCTCCTTGATAGTTGTTAATAATATTATGTAATAATTTTTTTCTAAAAATAACAAACTTAAGATTTGACCAAAATCATATATTACAGCTTTAAATAATAAAAAAAATATTTTCTGACAGTTTTGCTCAATGACATACTGACTCTTTTACACACATACCAGAGGCGGATTTAGGGGGCACACCCGGTGCTCCCCCCTAATTTTTGCAGAGCGGCGCCTGACTTTGTGTGGGCACTGCATACTTTTCTGATACCCTTTTTTTTTCTCAGTCTGACACACTTTGACCCGCAGTTAGTCAAAACAGAAGTTAATATTCTCAAAGTTTTACATTTACATTTAAGCATTTACACTGCAATACATTTAAAAGTGTAATTTTGTGCAAAATGTTATTCTCTACCCAATTTCCATAAATGGTTACTGCATATATGCAATTTGCTACTTACGTAATTTCCTGTGGCATACAATCTTTTTACCCAACTTTTATTTTCTTTATGCAATATGCCAGTGTTTGAGCCGTGGCGATAGGGAATTTAAGTTTTCATTATGCGCTTTAGTTTCTTGTGGTCAAAATTTGAATACCATGCAAGCATTGATATTAAAGATTTTAACGCTGCTTCACTTTCACATGCTATGAATTCTGAGTAATGTCTTGTTTGTGTAAACAACTGATTATTTGTTATATGTGACACGATCAAGGGAAATGAGTCGGATGTCGCTAATATTGATTTTGAGATATTGGCAAAGAAAGTGTTAAAACTCTTTTGTTTTATATTGTTTTCCGCCATTGATAAATTGACATAACTTAGCAAAGAAAAGGCGTATCAACATGGGGTTTTCAGTTTCAGAAAGCTCTAAATGTCTTTTTTAGAAACGTATGTAAAACTAAATTTCAACCAGGGTCGACGTGTGACTCATTTCCCTTGATCATGTCACATATGAGACTGCAACCATCATGGTCAAAGAGAGATGTTGTACTGTTTTCAGTCTTTAGTAAATAACTTCCTACTCGTTGAGCTACTTTTTTCTTTTTTACCCTTGATTAAAGCCATATTGTTCCATTTTCTCATGAGCTTGCCCTCAATTTTTCGAGAAATCTAGATTTTTACACTAATGTAATGTACTTTGGTGAACTAAGATGCCCTACAAAAATGTAAGCTTTTAAGCTTACATATTAAAATATGCTGTATTTCTGACAAAATTTGAGATTTAATAACAAACCATTGTATTCCGTTGGTTTATTATTGTGATCGAAATATAAGTCGAATGCATATATGTGCTACCCATATAACACTGTATGTACATGGCATGCGGAAAGGATATAACACATCAAAAGGACCGAACTCAGTCATGGTTGTCAGAGTGATGCGCATTGGCGACATATGCGCTGGTATTAAATAGCGATTTCCTTTGTTTTGCCTAATTTGTTGGAGCCAAAATTAAAAAATAGACATATCTGACGCTGAAAACAAAAGAAATACAAATCTATTTTTTATGGAAATGTTACAACATAGCTTTAATGAAATAAGTGATAGGAGCTGTGATTGCACATGGAAATTGGTGCATTATCACCGAAAATAATCAAATCATCAAATATGACATATGCAAAGTTATAGCTAATTTATGCATTTTTGTATGTAACATACTGGCTGTCACTTTATATAAATCAGAGTTCTTACTGTTGATTGTTTATGTGCATGTATCTATGCAAGCTGAGACAATTACCAAAAACAATCACACATTTGTTGTTTCTTCAAGGCTTAGTTTTGGTAAAATATGTCACGGAAAATAATAAAATCATTAAATGTGACAAATAAAGTTACAGCAAATTATGCATTTTTGTATGTAACATACTGGCTGTCACGTTTCATTCATCAGAAATGTTTCTGTTGGTTGTTTATGTGTATGTAAGCTGAGGCAATTACCAAGAATGTCATCTAGTTGTTGTTTAAGACTGATTTTTTGAAGCTCAGCTTAGTTTTGGTAAAATATATCAATGAATAATTCTAAATACTCTCCCAAAAAATCTTGACAGCTCCGTATTTATCAGTTCTCAGTGCAGTGAATGTGATGCGATTTGATCCCGCAAGGACAATTGGGAAAATTTTATCTCTTCTTTCTGTCTTTCTTTCTTTCTTTCATTTTTTCTTTCTTTCTTTTGTCCATCCATCTGTCCTTCCTTCCTTCCTTTCTTTCTTTCTTTCTTTCTTTCTTTCTTCCTTCCTTCCTTCCTTCCATTCTTTCTGGGTTTTTTTTTTCTTTCTTTCATTTTTTCTTTCTTTCTTTTGTCCATCCGTCTGTCCTTCCTTCCTTCATTTCTTCCTTCCTTCCATTCTTTCTTTCTTTCTTTCTGTCGTTCTGTCTTTCTTCCCGTCTTTCTGTCTTTCTTTCTTATTTTGCTCGCTTGCTTGCTTGCTTGTTTTCTTTCTTGCTTGCTTGCTTTCTTGCTGGTTTTCTTGCTTGCTCACTTGTTTTCTTCTTTCTTGCTTTCTTTCACTCTTACTTCCTTGCTTTCCTGTTTGCGTCTTATTCTTTTCTGCCTACTACTTGCTTTCCATTCTGATTAATTCCTTTGAAAGTTGATCTTTTGTCATATATTAAAGATCAAATATTGCATTTGATTCACTTATTTCCCAGTTGTGTGTCCGAACTACAAATAAGCACAACTGTAATTGGATTAAAAGCCAACGCTACTTTGTGTGATGTACCCAATCAGACCAATATACTGATAACAGAGACTGATAACACACAAAAACACGGCCTGGATGTAGTACTGAGTCCATGATGAATAAAGGAGATGAATGCAGGTAGTAAATAAACAACATGTTTGGTTTAATAACCCTGTTATCTGTGTTTTGTATCAAATTATTAGATTTGTCTGAGACTGATAGCAGTAGACAAAACAGGCTGCCCTGGATATAAACTGGGCTCAAAAGAAACTTATAATTATTCACAAGGTCATATTTTAAAATCCTGTCCATAAAAATGAACCAGAATTGCACACAGGATAACTTTAATACTCTAATCTAATCACTGGTCAGTAACCAAACAGTTGTCCAACTGACACAACAGCAAAATACACTGACATGGAACAGTTTCCTGGACCACATTCACAGCCCAATAATTGGCACCCAACAAAAGAAATCTGTGAGTAAGTGGAATCTACCAAAAAACGTTGACAACGTAAAGAAAGCAGCAAGTTTAAAAAGCCCCACCTCGGCTCACTTTTTGAAACTTGGTCCCATTTGTAAAACGTACTGAATTTCTGGGACTGATTTAAACTTGATCATAATATTATCAACTTCAAACATTTCCAGATGTGTTATGTGTCTTTAATGTGCCGATGCGATATTAATTTGTAAGATCAGAAAGGTTATAATCTTGCTCTTGCATGGTAAGCCAACATCCTATATATGTTTTGTTTTAGAATATTAATTTCATGATTAATGATCGAATTAAATGAATAACCAGTAGGCATATAATGCCAGTCATGCTATTATTAAAACGTTATAACTTGTTGGAAACGCTGTATTTTGTTTAAAATAAATAAAATAAAAACGCTGATTTTGCTGTTGATGTTCAAAATGGGACCAAGTTTCAAAAAGTGAGCCGAGGTGGGGCTTTTTAAACTTGCTGCTTTCTTTACGTTGTCAACGTTTTTTTGGTAGATTTCCTTTCTTTTTATGAATGAAGCCGAGTAGCTCCAAGCTTGAAAAGTCATCCGTTACGAAGTTCTCCATAAGACGAATAAAGCGAAAAATAGAAGTTTGAATAATATTATCCTTGATTTATGACAATAAAAAATACGAGTTTATGTAGCTAGACCTATAACTAAAATGTATGTGGTTTTTTGTAGCCCTGGGGCAATCTAGTTGGATATCCAAATTTCGCCGTTTGTGGTTCTTTGTAGCCCTGCAGGCAATCTAGTTGGATATCTCTATTGAGCGGCCTTTGTTGGCTTTTGCGGTCCTTTCGTGGTTTGTGGTCTGTTGTTGGATATCCATATTTCACGGTGCGTGGTTCTTTGTAGCCCTCTTGGGCAATCTAGTTGGATATCCAAATTTACGCCGCTTGTGGTTCTTTGTAGCCCTGCAGGCAATCTAGTTGGATATCTCTATTGAGCGGTGGTTGTTGGAGGTCTTTCGCGGTTTGTGGTTATAATTTCCTTATCCTTCAAGCCTTGCCCTCTATCGAGGGCTAATTTATAGTTAAAACTTGTTGGACATCCATATTTCAGCGGTGTGTGGTTTTTATAGCCAAGCGGGCAATCTAGTTGGATTTCCAAATTTCGCGGTTTGTGGTTCTTTGTAGCCCTGCGGGCAATCTAGTTGGATATTTCTATTTAGCGGCAGTTGTTGGCGGTTTTTCGCGGTTTGTGGTTTTAATTTGTAGGATATCCATATTTCAATATTTGTGGGGCAATCTAGCTGGATATCCAAATTTCGCGGTTTGGGGTTCTTTGTAACCCTGCGGGGCAATCTAGTTGGATATCCCTATTGAGCGGCGGTTGTCGGTGGTCTTTTGAGATTTGTGGTTTTAATTTTCCCTTTAATTTTGGGCCGCCCCCTCCTCTAAATCCCGAGGATGCTTTTCAATAATTTAAATTATACGGTGTCAAAAATTACTATTACTTGGTATGATAATTTATCTTACCATGTTGACTTATATTGTTTGTTAAGGTTAAATACAATTGATTTTCAAGGCTTGATTCCAGAGGGGCGTAAGTTAATAATGGAAACAGCCATGCAGAAAAGAATGAACTCACGCGTACAATAGTGTATCAATCTGAACTAGGGCCACGGACAAACCGCGGCTCGTGAGTCATCCTATATGTTGCAGGGATAGGGAAGGGGCGACCATGATAGGACCATATGGGCTGATGGGGGGTGATTGTGGGCAGCCGCTTTTTCGCAATTTTCCTTTGGATTTTCTACATTTTCAATTTTTAAAATTATCCTGGATGATATCTGTCGTGAAATAAATCAATGCTTCTATAGGCTATAATAGGTCTAGTATGCCTATTTATACCCTGATTATGCTATATATAGGCCTACAACAATAACTACAACAACAGTAACAAAACCAACAACCAATATTTTGTTAATCTAATTTGTAAAAATATATTCATAGGTCGCGCCTATTAGACTAGTATAGTCTAAAAATTCCTGAATTATATAATGAAAAAAAAAAAGCGGGCAAAAACAATCAATCGCTGCAGTCAGAAAGAAAGAAACTAACAAGAAAAAAGAAAAAGTGAGAGAAAAATAAAATAAAATAGATGGAATGGACCACATAGGGATTCGAACACGTACCAAAGTTTTCCAGCTCAAAACTATAGTATTATATAGTCGAACGTGAGTCCGACGCGCTAACCGATTGAGCTACTGAGCGACCTGTGAAATCGATTGATCTCAAACTGACTATTATGGAATAGTGCATACCAGGCTCTTATGATAAACAATCTCATCACCGCTGTAAATGTCGGAGGTATCGATGGCGAAAAACCTCGATTTTTGCAAAAGTAGCTTAAATTTGGAGTGAAATTCAAATGGTAAAGGGATCGACATACTTTTGAGAAATAATGTAGGCAGTTAGAAATCAAAATTAACGCTCCACAATCCAGATATCGATAATGTAACATAACAGTGTTTTGTGGTACAATTTTCTCAAAAATTGTTCCCCAAAACGGGCTAATAAAATTTAATCGGTACTGTATTTGCTTCTTCCCCATGGCAACATTATTTCTTTGGTCGATTTGTAGTACAATACAAAAAGGAGAAAACAATCACTCGGCGTGGTTTTATACGGAGCGAATATTTGAAAAAACTGCATGGAACGTGTTTTTGATCTTGTGAACATGCTGCGTAAAAATGATTTAAACGAAGGATTTTCAAACGGATTCTAAAAATTTGTATAAACACACAAAAATAATGTTAAGATACATCTATGCACCAACATTTGACTCACTGCGATATTTGATTGCTGAGAAAACACGGTTTTAGAGAACAACTTTATACGTCTTTTATACGTTTTTTATACGTTTCTTCGTGTAACCTTAAGGCAACTTTTGTGGTTTGTGGTTATAATTTCCCTAAATCCTTCAAGCCTTGTCCTCTATCGAGGGCTAATTTATAGTTAAAACTTGTTGGACATCCATATTTTGCGGTGTGTGGTTCTTTGTAGCCCTGCGGGGCAATGTAGTTGAATATTTCTATTGAGCGGCAGTTGTTGGCAGTTTTTCGCGGTTTGTGGTTTTAATTTGTTGGATATCCATATTTCAGATTTGTGGTTCCTGAGTCCTGCGGGGCAATCTAGCTGGATATCCAAATTTCGCGGTTTGTGGTTCTTTGTAGCCCTCATGGGCAATCTAGTTGAATATCCCTATTGAGCGGCGGTTGTCGGCGGTCTTTTGAGATTTAATTTTCCTTTAATTTCGGGCCGCTCCCTCCTCTACATCCCGAGGATGCTTTTCAATAATTTAAATTATACGGTGTCAAAAATTACTATTCCTTGGTATGATAATTTATCTTACCATGTTGACTTATATTGTTTGTTGAGTCAACCGGACGTGACAAAATATCCTGCTATGTAGACATTAATTTGTTGCTAAATTTGGCATAATAATTTATTTCGCGAAGACGACATCCATTTTTGGTATGTCGACTTAGCATGATAATTTATCTTGCCATGTTGACTTGTTTATTCAGTTGTCTTGGCAAGATATTTTATATCGTCATGTTGACATAATGCTGATAATAAGTCGACATGGCAAGATAATTATCTTGTCAAGTTGTGTCACATAGACGCTTCCGTACTATATATGCTTGATAAATGTTATTTGGATATTTTTTCCTGCTGGCCTTCCATACTAGCGGAGCAATTTTCCACACCTACAGAGTGTTTGTAATCAACCTACCGGGACGGTATGACAATTGTCATGTTCTACGATAGCTGAAGACGACAGAGGGTCAGGTCTCTAAATCGATTCAACAACCATTCATACATATCACAATCATGTTTTATTGTCCTATTATTATGCTTGAATTTGCCCGTGGTGGGACAAAATATATTTAAATGAGAATAACAATGAGTAAAGTCGTATTGCATATCCTATAATACCTGATCTAGTTTCTTGTGTTATTCAGATTTCTTTTGATCCTTGATGATGTTGTATCACACTATGCTGTGTTTTAAAATAGGCCCTTAACACAATAAACAATTTCCCTGAGGATCAAACAACTTGCTTTAATAAAAAAATAATATCACAATAGCACTGGATGTTTAAAATTATGTTATCCTTGATTAATGACAATAAATTGTTTAATAAAACATTGAAAAAAAAAAAATCAGTTGTTCACGGGTTTCAACTCGGGATAGCGTATCTGGAGTCAAGCGCCCTAACCATTAGGCCACGGACCTCTGCTGTAAATTACTGTGTCGAAATACAGCATTTATTATATAAATGGATGCGTCGTCCGATAAGAACAAAAGAATTGTGAAAAACTTGATTTTTTGGCTAATGGGGCTCAGAATTTGTATGTAGGGTATCTCAGAAACTGCTAGGGTATATTTGGAAGTGAATCTGAAAAAAAGTAGTGTGAAGGTGATAACCAGGTAGACCTGTAGCAGTGTCCAAAAATTCTGGATCAGTATGATTTGCAACTAATTTTCGCTATGAAATACCGCGTGAAATGGAAGCAAAAATATTTGTTTATTACTTAACAATGATTGACTGTAGGATTGGTGGCCCTTTTGGAATTAATGAGTTGTCAAGATATTACATATGGGACTGTAAATAACATTTAGCATGGTTTTAGATACATTTTGTACCCAGCGAAAAATAACATCGAACAACCGAATGTTAGGTGTAAATATAGTCTCGCGGGAGCATCTGTTATTAGTCTTCTTTATCAGTCTTTTTTTTTTAAAACTTGCTGGTCACGGCTACCGCATGACTCTAATAGTGTGGAACAAGACCTGTTTCTTGATGAAAGTGTGTGAAAACATAGATTTAGATGATCTATGGTGAAAGGTAGAAGCAGCCTTGTTCCACTCTATTCCACTTACTCTTTGGAAATTATCACCTGTGTAAGAATATTGTACGCATTCTCATAGATTTTTCAGTTTAATATGTGATTCTTTAGTGTCTGTGTGTTTATTTGGAAGAGATTAGATTTAAAGAGTCCATGCTGCACAAAACAAGTTAGACCAGATCTAATATTAGACCTGGTCTAAATCTGTTAATATAGGTCTAATGCTAGACATGTCTAACTATGGTGGTTAGATATAGGGAGGATCCTTTTACTCTCTTTCAAACGTTAAACTGCAGCCATCTAATATTAAGCTACATGTATTTGCCAGCTTTTGCCCTATCTAAAATAGCATAAGCCATGTAATTACGAAAAAGTTCCTTCTCCATAGTACTTAGCAGCACAGTTAAACCACATCTAAAGTTAGACCACGTCTAAAGCTAGACCACATTTAAAGTTAGACCATGTCTAAAGTTAGACCACATCTAAAGTTAGACCATATCTAAAGCTAGACCACATCTAAAGCTAGACCACATCTAAAGTTAGACCACATCTAAAGTTAGACCATGTCTAAAGTTAGACTACGTCTAAAGTTAGACCGCATCTAAAGTTAGACCACGTCTAAAGCTAGACCACATCTAAAGTTAGACCATGTCTAAAGTTAGACCACATCTAAAGTTAGACCACATCTAAAGCTAGACCACATCTAAGCTAGACCACATCTAAAGTTAGACCACATCTAAAGTTGGACCATGTCTAAAGTTAGACTACGTCTAAAGTTAGACCACATCTAAAGTTAAACCACGTCTAAAGCTAGACCACATCTAAAGTTAGATCACATCTAAAGTTAGACCACATCTAAAGTTAGACCATGTCTAAAGCAAGACCACATCTAAAGTTAGACCACATCTAAAGTTAGACCATGTCTAAAAGTTAGACCACATTTAAAGTTGTAAGACCTGGTGTAACATGTTTTGTGCATGAACCAAAGAGTGCAGACTCAGTCCTATGGGCTTATTGTAAAATCTGCCATACTGGATTATCATGCATTGGAACCAAAATAGAGTATCAGCAGCATTTATCAGTATAAGCCCAAAATCAAAATATCACTGATGTCTTTAAGATTGAGTTTTACAAAAGGTTTGCCTTCATAGTGCTTAGTACATTATTGGCACTACATCAGCAGAATGCAAAAAGGCATACAGTTTTAGTAGCTTTTAGTTTGTCAAGCACGTGGCAAAACAACCTGAGGTACTGTATTTTACACTACATGTGCAACACGTAAGCAAAATTTGGACTCCTTAAGGGGGTACTACACCCCTCGATAAATTTGTATCTATTTTTGCATTTTCTCAAAACTAATAACACAGTGGTAACAAAAGTTATGTATATTATAGGGGCAAGGAATCCAATTACTACACTGGAATTTCAGTGACCCAAGACAAGCGGTTTGTTATTTATGATAAGAAAAGAGGTACCGCTAGGATGTACCTCATTTCCTATCATATATACTGAACCGCTTGTCTTGAGTCACTGAAATTTCAGCGTAGTAATTGGATTCCTTGCCCCAATAATATACACAACTTTTATTCCCAGTGTGTTATTATTTTTTGAGAAAAATGCAAAAATAGCCCCAAATTACCACAGGGGTGTAGTACTTCTAAGTTTAATCTGAGGTAGTTTTATTTACCTTGTTTGTATGTGGGAAGCATGATCATCAGTATATAAACACACTTGGGAAATAAACATGCTACCTTTGAAATTGACTCTAAGACTGACAACATATGAGAATGCAGACCTGGTAATGTAGAACTCCTTTGCAAGTGTTTGTTTTGGTTTTACACTATATGCTTTGATGCTTAGTGGAGTTAACATCAACTTGTGTAAACAAACAACTTGTTGTTGATGATGAAAAGGTGTTCAAAATAATAATAATAATAATAATTTTATTAGAACAACGCTTTTATAACAGCGGCACACGTCTACCCGACGGTGCGTTCTTACATTAATATACGAGGAAACAAACAAATTTAAACAAAAACAACAACAAAATGAACCAAGAATAAAATAAAAAATGATCAATGAACTTCGTTGCCGATCCATCGACCACGTCTTTCCGGCGTATTGCAGTGTTCCAAAGCAAATTGAATGAAAAAAATATCATTTTGGGACCCCACAATGCACCAGAAAGCGAAAATCGATGGGTCAACAATAAAGTTTTGTAACGTGACAAAAAGGGTAATCACCCTGATCACTCGGCTGTTTCATTAACGACGCCCTCTCTCCACTCAAAGCAAAGATTCCATCGAATTGAGGACGCAAGAGGGCATAGAGCAATGGGATGGAATTGGTGGAAAAGATGCTCGACATACCAGGTGTGAAAAATACTAGTTTTGTTGTGATTGTGTAGTTTCCTCAGATGCGGAATAAGTATTCCAAAGATAAAAGTAACTAGACTTAGCTGTGGTCTAAGACCACGAACACAGCCGTGTTGTGACCCCTTAATGACCTTTGACCCCAAAACATATGAAAACCCAATAGACATTGGCTAATGTCAATGTATGTGTGCACGTGGCATCACTTTGTCATGTTACTTGTGGCAGAAGGGGCATTTTGAAGGTTTTTCGTCTCAGACCGGAAGTGACCTCTAAAAGACATTTGACCCCAAATAAAAAATACCGCATATGAATTGGGTAACCACAATTCATGTGTGAACATACCGTTACTGTCCTATGTTTTTCTTAGCAAATAAAAAAAATTTGAAGGTTTTTCGTTTTATACGGAAGTGACCACTTAATGACCTTTGACCCCAAATCTGTGTACACCCCATAGACACTGAGTAATAACAATGCCTACATAATTTGTGGAAGAAGATGCATTTTAAAGGTATTTCATTTTATACAGGAAATGACCCCTTAATGAGATTTGACCCCAAATAAAAAAAATACCACATATACATTGGGTGACTGCAGATCATATGTGAACATACCGTTACTGTGCTATGTTTTACTTAGCTAATAAAAATTTGTGAAGGTTTTTCGTTTTATGCCGGAAGTGACCCCTTAATGACCTTTGACCCCAAATCTGTGTACACCACATAGACACTGGGTAATAACAATTCATGTGTGCAAGTGGCATCGCTGTCATACGTAAGTTGTGGGAGAAGATGCATTTTTAGTTGAAATCACGTTTTTGACCCCCATGACCCCTGCGTGACCTTTGACCCCACAAGTTTCATGTGACATGCAGGGGCACGGTCAATGATGATTGTGACCAAGTTAGGTCAAAATCGATGTAAGCGTGTGAGTACTAGAGCAAATGTAATGGTTGACAGAAGAAGAAGAAGAAAGAAAGAACTAGACCACTAGCCATGCCGCGACATGGCACACAAGATGGCCCGAAAATGGATTTTCAACTTTTTGAACTTTGACCTTAAACTTTGACCATTTGGGCCGAGGCTATTATAGACTTCCCCCACCATTAATGGTGCATCACTGTAGTATATAGGGGCTTAATCCGTCTTCCATAGGCTGAGATATAGCCACTTTTCCGTAATTTTTTTTCCGTAAAAAATTTGGCAAATTTGACGTTTTGACCTCCTTAATGACCTTTGACCCCGATATAAAAAAAACCCTCATGTAGACCGTGGAAATGCATTGTTCCAGTTTAAAATAAAAGATTCTACTATACTTAGTAATGGAGATAAAAATTCTTGAAGTTATTTAGCCTAAAACCGGAAGTGACCACTAAATAGCCTTTGACGCCCAAAATAAAAATACCTTGTAGACATCCGGTAACACTAATGCATGTATGAAGGTTATGTCACTCTGGTCTGTTTACATTTTGAGAAAAATATTTTTGAACATTTTTGATGAATTTTGGTTTTTGACAGGAAGTGACCCGTTAATGACCTTTGACCCGAAAACTGTGGACACGCTGATCACCCTGGCTGGTAACAATGCATGTTTGCTAATGCCGTCACTCTGCTATGTAATTTGTAAAGACAGTGATTTTCTGTATATTTTTCACAATTTTGGCTTTCATACCGAAATGACCCTCTTAATGACCTTTGACCCCTTATCCATGGACACCCCATATGACCCACGAAGCAGAGGTTCTTCTGATAAAGTTTTGTAGTAATCAGTCTAATCGTCTAGAAGAGGATATTTTTGACAATTAAATCACATTTTTGACCCCTGTGACCAGGTCAAAGGTCAGATGCAAGTCAAAGTCATATGACCTGTGCGGGCAAGGTAAGTGGTTATCCTTACCAAGTTTAGTCACAATCCATCAACCAACGACTGAGCTATAGGCACAAACGTGGTTGACAGAAAGAAGACGAAGAAAGAAGATCCCAAGCAAGACAGGACAAGACGGCGCAGCCTGCGCCATCTTGTAAGAACCTGTAAGAAAAAAGACACAGCCGTGACTAACGTCACGGCTGTGTAAAAATATACAAATCAAATATCTTGTGAGACAAAATATGAAAGACATAGCTTAAGAAAACATCACCTTTATCAACTCACTATATAGGCTACATGCTGTATGATTGGTAGCCATCAGTTTTCAGTGATTATGGACTCATCAAAATGCAACTTAAGATCCACCAATTTTTGGTACATTAATGTGATAAAAGTTTTTAACCATAAATTCTGGACATTCCAAGAGGATCCTATATGTTGCATTTGGAAGAAGCAGATTTCAATAAGCAACAAAACCAATGGGTACCAATCATTTTACAACAGCTTCTGAACTGCAATTTACTTGTTTTCCACTAATCATGAAAATTGTGTTAGAATATGTATGGCTTTGCATATCTTAAAATATAGAGGACAAATTACTTGTATTTTCTTAGGATTCATGTAATCTTGGCAATTTGATATATGTAGGCTACCTTTTGCTTATAAGTGCGGACAAGTGCTTTCAAGCAATTTAATGTAAAACCTTAAATATTACATTAATTAAAGCACTTCAGGCTTAAGACTTTCACATGGTATTTTAGTACACCACTGGGCATTACAATCATGCAAGAAGTAGAAATTCAAGAACAATTGAGGGCCTCGCTGTGGAGCAAATCACGTATGTGGTGAATTTGTGATAACATAACTAACTGAATGTCATTATTTCTTTGTTTCTATTTTCATAATGCCATCTTCTAATGGTGCCTGTATTGGAAACATAAATCTACTCATGGTATGCATTGGACAATATAGGTAAGTATTTTCAAAAAAAGTTTAATCTATTTAATTCACAACAAAAGGGAGACTATTATTTTAATAATAAAATTTGACATTTTCGTCAATGTTAGCAGTTTCTGACCATACATAAACCATACAACAATTTCATAATCACTGCTTTTTTCTCTATTTTGTCTTTTTTTCATATGAAATGTCCCTAATTAGAATTTGATAGACTTGCACTTCACATCTAAGTTGTTCCTACAACTGTTAAATATATGTGACATGATCAAGGGAAATGAGTCGGATGTCGCTAATATTGATTTTGAGATATTGGCAAAGAAAGTGTTAAAATTCTTTTGTTTTATTTTGTTTTCAGCGATTTATAAATTAATGTAACTTTGCAAAGAAAAGTCGTATTAACATGGGGTTTTCAGTTTCTGAAAGCTCTAATTGTCCTCTTTAGAAACATACGTAAACCTCATTTTTGACGAGGGTCGACATGTGACTCATTCCCGTTGATCATGTCATATATGTCCTCTTTAGAAACCTACGTAAACCTCCTTTTTGACCAGGGTCGACATGTGACTCATTCCCGTTGATCATGTCACATATGTGCTCTTTTGTTGGGATCACTGATTGTGCTTTTATATGGTCAACCTCAACTTGTCAGTTTTTTAACAGCTTTGGGACATTTTTATTTAAAAAATAGAAACTTTTTTATGAGAAGATATTTATCTTCACATGCCTTCTGTCAAAGTAGTCAACATATTTATTGCACTCATAGTGGATCTTGTGGTTAAAGCTCAAAACACATTCTCTGTATTGTGTAATGCACAATTCAAGAACTTGAAGACATGTGCAGATCCATTCAGACCTAAGTAGGACATTTTCAAAATTACAATTAATTTACAATCACAAACTTTTGGTACATAAGCTTGCTGATGTTGAAATCACTAAGTATGATTAGGACATACTTTTTGCAAAGTTGTAAACTTTTTGATACGTCCATTTTCTTGTGTTTTGTTTTCTTGTTTTGCTCCTTGGTTTTGCATTATCTCAATTTCATTATTGCCAACTTTGGTCTAACTAGATCAGATCATGGCAATAAATGAATCTCATAGCACACATGGAGCCATGCATTACATTTCACACTGCCTCTGTGAAAATCCTTTAAAAAATTGAAAACTAACTTTCCCCACAGCATCACAGTTGTTTGTCACAATATTCTATCCACTAATCCAGCCTGTTGGATTTCCCAGGATGCATGCATGATGGAGAGAGGAACATGTTGCCATGCCATTGTGAGAAATGGCTGCCTTGTGTTAGATTCTGAAATTGTATTTGCCAATGAATTCAAACTGTTGACAAAATATTGATCTTATGATTCATTTGTTTTTGAAACAGAGGTCATCAGTGTGATGTCACTTTCAGCCATCTTGAGGGTAAATCAGTATAAGTATAAAAGAAATCATGTGATAACGAGTACACAGACTTGCACCCATGACAAGAAAGGGAAAATGCAAGCATATTGATTTATCAGCTTTTACCCACAAGATGGTGAAAGGCTGGCAGCCACTATTGTTATTAGGTGCTCCTGGAAGCATATCAAATCCCTCAGACTTGACACCTTGATAGTGATGCAAATTTTAAATGACTAAAGGCAGCTATCGCACATGACGCTCACATGATACCGTATAGCCTAAAGGCAGCTATCACACATGACGCTCACATGATACCGTATAGCCTAAAGGCAGCTATCGCACATGACGCTCACATGATACCGTATAGCCTAAAGGCAGCTATCGCACATGACGCTCACATGATACCGTATAGCCTAAAGGCAGCTATCGCACATGACGCTCACATGATACCGTATAGCCTAAAGGCAGCTATCGCACATGACGCTCACATGATACAGTATAACGTATTCAAGCTAAATGAGTTGTATGTTGCTCAAATTGATTTTGACTTATGGTCAAATATGGTGGTGAGGTTCTTTTGTATTTTATTGTTTTATGCAATAAAAAAATGCATATTTCAAGAATCTTTCTACCAATATGGATGAAATTTTGTCACCTATTGATTGGGCAATGATGTTAAATTAAAATAAGGATACATGATATTGCATGACAAAATGAAATATATGGCTCTATTGCATCGCGTATTCAACCAGGTCATGAAAGCTTTGATTCTTTTGTTGTCAGTGATTTGTGTGTGGTGTGATGGATTAGGTTAAAAGCAATGGGCTGTTCAAGTTGAAATCCATACACCCCCTATATGAGACATGACCTTAATCTCACACACAGGGGGTGTAGATTTTAAATGGAGTCACCCAATCATGTAACCCCATTTGAAATTCACACTCCCTGTATGGAAGATTAAGGTTATGTCTTCTATACGGGGTGTATGGGTTTCAATGGGAATAGCCCAAGGAAATTCATGTAGGGATTGGATTTCATGTGATTTAATGGCACAGTTTTTAGGAACGAGTTTTGTAGCAAGATTCAAATTGACAGTGTGGGATATTATGTTGCCATGAGGCTGGAAATTTAACGCTTTACTTGTTAGGTACAGGGCATACACTATAATACATTTAAATAAATAAACACAGGCATATGTTCAATTTGTAATACATTTTGCTCCATACCATTTTGTTCTCTACTCGATAAAACATTGGTAAAAATAACTGATATGCCATATACTATCTACTGAAGATAGCATTGGTGAAAACAACTGATATGTTATATGCTATCTACTGAAGATAGCATTGGTGAAAACAACTGATATGTTATATGCTATCTACTGAAGATAGCATTGGTGAAAACAACTGATATGTTATATGCTATCTACTGAAGAGGGCATTGATGAAAACAACTGATATGTTATATGCTATCTATTGAAGATAGCATTGGTGAAAATAACTGATATGCTATCTACTGAAGATAGCATTGGTGAAAATAACTGATATGTTATATACTATCTACTGAAGATAGCATTGGTGAAAATAACTGATATGTTATATACTATCTACTGAAGATAGCATTGGTGAAAATAACTGATATGTTATATACTATCTACTGAAGATAGTATTGATGAAAACAACTGATATCTTATATGCTATCTACTGAAGATAGCATTGATGAAAACAACTGATATGTTATATGCTATCTACTGAAGATAGCATTGGTGAAAACAACTGATATGTTATATGCTATCTACTGAAGATAGCATTGATGAAAACAACTGATATGTTATATGCTATCTACTGAAGATAGCATTGGTGAAAACAACTGATATGTTATATGCTATCTACTGAAGAGGGCATTGATGAAAACAACTGATATGTTATATGCTATCTATTGAAGATAGCATTGGTGAAAATAACTGATATGCTATCTACTGAAGATAGCATTGGTGAAAATAACTTATATGCTATCTATTGAAGATAGCATTGGTGAAAATAACTGATATGCTATCTATTGAAGATAGCATTGGTGAAAATAACTTATATGCTATCTATTGAAGATAGCATTGGTGAAAATAACTGATATGCTATCTATTGAAGATAGCATTGGTGAAAATAACTGATATGTTATCTATTGAAGATAGCATTGGTGAAAATAACTGATATGTTATATACTATCTACTGAAGATAGCATTGGTGAAAACAACTGATATGCTATATGCTATCTACTGAAGATAGCATTGGTGAAAACAACTGATATGCTATATGCTATCTACTGAAGATAGCATTGGTGAAAATAACTGATATGTTATATGCTATCTACTGAAGATAGCATTGATGAAAACAACTGATATGTTATATGCTATCTACTGAAGATAGCATTGGTGAAAATAACTAATATGCTATCTACTGAAGATAGCATTGGTGAAAACAACTGATATGTTATATGCTATCTACTGAAGATAGGATCTGTGAAAATAACTGATGTGCTATCTACTGAAGATAGCATTGGTGAAAATAACTGATGTGCTATCTACTGAAGATAGCATTGGTGAAAATAACTGATGTGCTATCTACTGAAGATAGCATTGGTGAAAATAACTGATGTGCTATCTACTGAAGATAGCATTGGTGAAAATAACTGATGTGCTATCTACTGAAGATAGCATTGGTGAAAATAACTGATGTGCTATCTACTGAAGATAGCATTGGTGAAAATAACTGATGTGCTATCTACTGAAGATAGCATTGGTGAAAATAACTAATATGCTATCTACTGAAGATAGCATTGGTGAAAATAACTGATGTGCTATCTACTGAAGATAGCATTGGTGAAAATAACTAATATGCTATCTACTGAAGATAGCATTGGTGAAAATAACTGATGTGCTATCTACTGAAGATAGCATCATCTCATGAGGGAATAAGAAGCTGATTTCAAGTATATCATTGTATCTTTCGGTCTGGAAATTTGTGATTTGGTTATAGAAATGTAATGGAACCCAAATAAGGATGAACAGAATGAATATGTTAATAGAATAAGTCCCTTTCCCCATTCAACCAGAACAGTATGTTCAATGACCAGACATTTTATCTCCTCCCAACATATCTGGTGAGTAAGTGAGGTCTAATACACTGTCAACCCAAATGAGATATCCCATATGTCTGTCTGTATAATAACAAGAACCATTAGTAATGTTATCCACACAACAGTTAATGGTAGCAAATAGAAGTGTGTTCATCTTAATAGGAATCAGTGACTACTATCTGATTAGATTGCCTAGTTGATGCAACATATATACTATTGCTGTCAACATCCGGTCGCTGGATGCAAGAATACTTGGTCATCTTCATCACAATATGTTTGTCTGTTTGATCATTTGTTTGATGCTTGTGTGTTAAATTCTCTGCATGTTAGCCATGATAGGTGTCAACATAAAATATGGAAGTTTTGAGATATTTCCACAAAATATCAAGAGCTATCTTCAGAACCACTGAAAATTCTAGGCTTGTTTGTACTCATTTTAATGCATTTTTCATCCTGATTCCAAATATGTTAATAGAAATGTACAATTCTGAAATTTTTGAAAAAAATTGAAACTTGTCGTCTGCAGTTGACACTCCCGCATGGAGAGGGTAAAAATTGCTCATAGATCGAATAGAAGCAAGTTTTAGTGGACAAAAATCTCTGAGATTAACTTGTGATACAGGCAATTTATTTTGTATATAAAATATCCACATGTCTAACAAAAATCTACCCAAACAACCCATACCTATAGAACTATTAACCAGTATCAGAAATAAAATGTGTGTCATGTTCAATGCCGCAGTACTTGTTGCAACAATAACATTCCCCAGACACAGATTTACACCCCAAGCCAACCCTCCTTCCCTCCCATGTTCTATTAAATATATTCATGTCGTCAAGTAATTTATATACTGCAAAACTGTGTCATGCTCTATAGTGCTTTTGCTTGCAGAGTTTGCCGAGTATTGGATATTATTTTGAAACCCAAGTTTTGAACTTCCTAAATCAAGTGGATTTTTAAAAATTTGTATCAAATAGCTGATAGTAATGATCTCAGGAACCTCTTACCTGGTACTAGGTATGTTTAGATTCATTTTGATGAATAAAGTTAAATAAATTTTGGAGCAAAAAAAATGCATATATCCATACTGTGGCCTGGTTAAGTGTAATGGAGTTCTATATCATTCATAGTACAGTACCTGCCGTGGGCAAACTTTGATAGAGTATCAATAAAACAGGGATGGTACATGCCTCTGATGATCTGCTATTTTGATTTGGTATGAAATTCATATTTTTGCTCAAGATATGGAGGATATTTCAGTAACATCATTTGTCATACTCATAGTGTCTGATTATCATACTCTATGGCGTAGTGAAATAGGAATTATGCTTGAAATTGGTTTTCTGCTGCGCCATTGTTCGACTTGAAATAATGGTATCACCTGTGTTATTATATGAAATGATAGATGCATGGTAGAGGCTTAAAACAATAGCTTTTATTCTCTCGTTCTTTTGTGAGTGTGTTATCAACTTATCAGTGGATTCTGATTGCAAGACTGGTTTTGTAATCTTCGTCTCGTTGATGCGACACTCATTACATTTATCAGAATGGAAGAACAAGTAAATATTCCATCGAATTTGGCAACTGTGTAATTGAGTTTGTATGTATTGAGAGAAGAATATAAGCGTAAATGATATATTTATGAGGTACTACTGATGAATGCAACCAGAATGGAAAGGAAATCAAAATTGTAAATTTCTTGAGTGGGATAGGTTGGTCTCTTTAAAGGAGTATTTCATAAGCATAGCATCCTCTTTTTATGACTGTTTGCAGTAGATGTCCTTGAAACAAGTTTATTCCCAAAAATGTCAGTTGATTCTGGTTTTGCATGATTATTGATGATGATATTTTTGCTAAACGAATAAATCTGCAAGAAATTGGTTGTACATGAACATTATGTAGCCAAAGGTTTCCAGGGGTAAAGTAGGGGATGAGGCTGTGGATCAGGAAATGCCCCTTTAATAGCTGTAGAGATTGGTGTATACTTCTTCACCCCAAATTTGAAAGTGGCGTATGATTTTTTCCAAGTTGCACCGGATGTGTACCAACAAACTGCCCTTGTGTATATGTGTATGTATACTCTATGCTTAACTTTATGTGTTACATACAATGGGCTTTACCATCTAAAATCCACACTACCCCTGTAGAAGATTTAGCTAAAATCTTCCACAGAGGGAGTATGAGTTTTGAATAGAATAGACAATTGGGTAACTTCTGTTTGAAATGTGGAAGATATAGGTATGGTGATGTTAAATACCAGGGGGGACTATGGCTTTCAAAATGAATAACCCTGACCAATTACATATGCAAAACATACTCCCCCTGTGGAAGATATTTCCAAACTCTTCCACAGGGGAGTGTGGATTTCAACTAGAATAACCCAATGTCAATAGCGAACTTGAGGTGAACCAAAGATTAGAGACAAAGAAAGTAAGATGAAAATGGAAAATAATACAAGAAGTTTTCATTATCACGTGTCATACTGCAAATATCATGAGAATGTTATGGAGAACATATAACAGTTGTAGGTAATTTTCATGCTCTCCGTCTAACATTTTTGCAGATTTTACCCAAATTTTTACCCCCACAGAATTCAGTAATACGCGCTGATAATAGAGTGGAATTCACACATCTCATGTCATGACCTTACTGGCAAGGATATCCAGTCTTAAATGTTGGTGGCGCTGTTCCATTGTTACTACTGTTCGTCCATTTTCCTTGATGTAGTATGTATCTACCAAAAAAACGTTGACAACGTAAAGAAATCAGCAAGTTTAAAAAACCCACCTCGGCTCACTTTTTGAAACTTGGTCCCATTTGTAAAAGGTACTGATTTAAACATATTTATATAAATTTTAAACATATCCAGAAGTGTTATGTATCTTTAATGTGCAGATGCGATATTAATTTGTAAGCTTTCTGGAACGACTTGAAAGGTTATTATCTTGTTCTCGCATGGTAAGCCAATATCCTATTATTTATAATAATCATGATTAATGATTGAATTAAACAAATAACAAGTAGGCTTGTAATCTTGTTGGAAACGCTGTATTCTGTTGAAATAAAATAAAAACACTGATTTGCTGTTGGTGTTCAAAATGGGACCAAGTTTCAAAAAGTGAGCCGAGGTGGGTTTTGTTAAACTTGCTGATTTCTTTACGTTGTCAATGTTTTTTGGTAGATTTCTTTTCTTTTTATGAATGTAGCCAAGCAGCTCCAAGCTTGGAAAGCCATCAGGTTACGAAGTGCTCCATAAAACGAAAAATAGATGTTTGAAGTTGCTATTCTTGATTCATGACAATAAATATATGGGCCCTAATTAAACAAAACTTTATCAGTTGTTTATTTTTAAAACTTGCTCGTCATGCGTGACTGTAATGTTAAGAGGCATATACAATGATCAATATACATTTTAATTATTCAAGGCTACGTAAATATGTAAAGAAAATATAAATATGAACAACACACACCCAATGTTGACAATGCCAGAGAGACACAGAGAGTAAGTCCGATTTAGGCCTACTTCAAGTCGGAACTGGTAAATGCGCATATATTTAAGCCTACTAAATGCCCCGACTAGGCAAGATAATCGTGTTTTAATGTTTGTGGTTCCCTATTAAGCGGCGGTTGTCGGCGATCTTTTGCGGTTTGTGATTTCCCTTTTGATAATTTCCCTTATCAAGCCATGCCCTCTATCGGGAGCTAATTTATAGTTTAAGCTTGTTGGATATCTATATTTCGTGGTGTGTGATTCTTTGTAGCCCTGCGGGGCAATCTAGTTGGATATCCAAATTTCACGGTTTGTGGTTCTTTATAGCCCTGTGGGGCAATCTAGTTTGATATCAATATTCAGCGGCAGTTGTTGGCGATCTTTCGCGGTATAACATGCAGAACCATCTCTAGAGTTAAACCAGTAAAGTGCTGTGTGTTTTGACTTATTTACCAGTCTTCAAATTGTCAGTTTCAATATCTGTAAAAAAATCCGACCTACCGACCCAATTGTTTCATAAGCCTCTATGGACAAACAAACAATTTTTTTTGGCCTAAATGTGTTTAAAATGACGAAGATGTCATGATAGTCAGGCATGGTGAAAGCATTTGGATGGTGAAAGTAGGCCCTAGGCCTAGGCCTAAATGTGTATAAAAAATCAAACATGTTTGTTTGATGAAAAAAATATAATATCACAATAGCAATGGATGTTCGAAATGGTGTTATTCTTGATTTATGACAATAAATTGGTTAATAAAACATTTTTAAAAAAAGTGGTGGGAAGTTTCGAACTTGAGCAAAAATGGATTAGAAGTCCATGGCCTGAACCGCTTCGCCACGGGAACGTCCCGATATAATGACGTGTGAAAGTGGAATATTTATTCATATCAATGTATGCTGTGGTCCGGAAAGAATAAAAGAATTGTGAAAAACTTGATTTTTTGGCGAATGGGATCCAGAATTTGTATGTAGGGTATCTAGGAAAATGCTAGGGTATATTTGAAAGTAAATCTCAAAAAGTAGTGCGCCAGTGACAGCCATGTATGGCTGTAGCAGTGACAAAAGATTCTGGATATCAGTATGATTAGCTATGATTTGCCACTAATTTTGGCTATGAAATACCGCGTGAAATGAAGCAAGAATGTTTGTTTATTATCAAACAATCGGATTGACTCTAAGATTGGTGTAACTTTTGAATTAATGAGTTATTAAAATATTACACTTTGGACAGTAAATAAGATTTAGCATGGTTTTAGATATATTTTGTACCCAGCGAAAAATATCATAGAACAATAGCGCTTTTGTTTCGATAAATATAGTCCCGCCGGTGCATCTGTTTATTCTTCTTTTTCAGTCGTTTTTTTAAAAACTTGCTGGTCATGCTACCGTGTGACTCTAATAGCTATGTATGGTTCATTTATTGATGGTTTAATTTGTGCTTTTGTTGTTTCTACGTATGGGTGCCTAAAAACAAGATGATTATGGTAGAATTTCACTCATAAATCATATTCTTGCTTGAAATACACATCCAGATGTAATTTTGTAGTATTTACAGCAATAACATCCTGTTCCATGGGCAACGCCATCATTGGATTTGAACCCAGAAACGAACCAGAAATGAGTGATGCTTTCTGCTTTTGCCCTGATTTTTAAGCTTATTTTAATGAAAATTTGCCTAAATGCCCCTTTTAAAAAAATGGGTCTTTTGGGGAAAAAATCCATATCTTCAATAAGAAAATTCAAAATTTTCAATTGATCGTCAGCGTTTCATCCCAGCTACTTACACTTTAAGTTTTATCATTAGATTTATAAAGTTTACTTTGAGGACTGTTAAATATCAATTTTTAATCATTTGCCATAAAATGTGTATTATATCACTATATTATAGGCTACATTATTGTTGTTAAAGCAACAAACTCTCAAGTTTCGCCATTCAACCTCCCTCTTTGCTATGGCTCATCCAATCACATTTCTTGTCTGTCCCAATCATTGTTCAAGGCTGGCAGTGTTTTTTGGCATTGGCATTTTGCCAGGGCTGCTTGCTTCAAAGTGATTGAAGTTATGTCAGTGAGGATTAAATTAGTTAATTACCAATTAATTTAGAAATTCTGTGCTTTGGGACTTGCCAAATAGGAGGAAAATATTATTTAAAACCGGCAGGCTAAATATATCTCAAAAATCACCTCAAGTGACTACATAAGATGCACCGGACGGACTAAGCTAGTTGTATGAAGATAAAGCCTGCCTGACCAGGGAAAAGAATGACCCTATATTTATAGAAATTAGATCACACTGTAGTCGTTTAACCTTGTTTCACGCAATGCTGAAATGTCACAAGAGAAATTGAATTTTCTTTGTCGTCATATCGCTTGGTTGGGTCAGTCAAATAGTTGACTCTGATGATGATTTTCTACGCCACATCAGCAATGACCTCACTTAACACTTATGTAATCAGGGTGAATAAACAGAGCTGACCGACAAATGAAAATTTCATTTTTTTTCTCTTGTAAGTTCTCGAAGCCTGGGGAAATTATTTTAAGGGTCAACTTCCATACAAAACGTCAACTTTCATCACGGCTCGTGTTAGTCGGTCATCACAACCACGTAACAACCAGTCAATATGAGCGTATTTATTTGATTATCATGTTTATGCAGTTTGGCTTCGGGGGACTAGGGAGTTAGTTATCAAGATTTTGTGTTAACCAGTTTATTGCTAATTTCATTGCAAGTTGTAGAGTGCCCTTTGATGTTTTAAAGATTTCTCTCCTTATTTCTAATTGGTGTTCAAACAAATTTTTGGAAACTGGTGAATCTTGATTTATGCATAATGTCAATATATTTCATCAGCAGTTCAAAACTTTGCATGATGTTTGATTGGCTGGATGGATTATTCGAGTTAAAATTGTTAAAAGATCTACATCTGTCTTTAGTTTAAAGGAGAAAATGTTGAACAGTTTGACCCAAGAAAAATTGGGAGTTCTGTAAATGATGGTAATGATGAAGGTGATTATGGAAATGATGATGATGATGGTTCTGAAAATGATGGTAATGATGATGATGATTATGGAAATGACAATGATGATGATGTTGTTGTGCCCTGTATAAATCCAATTGCATGATTATCATCATAGTGTGACATCAATATCTGTTGTTGCCAGGTAACTGGTTCATGCTATGATCACAACACAAAGTCAATGGGTTGTTGATATGTGTGCAATCCAAGTGTGAACCCATGTTAACTACTCCTAATTCCAGAAAATACAGCGCTAATTTTTAATCCAAAAAAGTTAGTGCTGTATTTTTCCTGAAATGGGGAATGTAAGGTATGACATATTCACTATGACAGCAAATAAGAATCAATAAACACACGCTAACATCTATTTACAATTCCCTTTCAATGTATTGAGAAACAAAATATTTGCCATGTTTCTTCCCCACCAGTTATTTTTATTATTTTCCCCCGATATTTTTGTTTTCAAAGGCATGACTATATTTGGACTGAAAATAAACTATAGATATTTACACGCAAATATTTACAGGGCCTTCATAAGAACAGCTTTTAGCTGATCTGGGCATACCCTGGGTAATGATAATAAATGATAATAATAATGCTCCTCAGGAATGGCAAATTAACTCAAAAGAGAGCAGCTCTTTACGTGTAGCCATGCACAATTTTCATATTCAAATCAAGACTGTTATATTTGGGTGTTCCATTTGAAATACATGTGGAAGACATGACCGTAATATCCCACACAAGGGCAGTGGCGTGTCCAGGGGGGGAGCTTTGGGTGCTGAAGCCCCCCGCACTTTGTTAAAAATCATGTAAAATCAGCCGTTTTTTGGCGATTTTAGCCATCAAGCCCCCCACATAAATCTGAAAGAGGGGCTGAGCCCCCCGCAGGAAAAGATCCTGGACACGCCGGTGAAGGGGTGTTGATTTCAAATGGAGTCACCCAGTCACATAACCCCATTTGAAATTCACACTCCCTGTGTGGAAGAGTAAGGTCATATCTTCCAGGGGGTGTATGGTTTTCAACTGGAATATCTTATTTCACACATGACACCGATTGAATAATATTGTAATAGCATTCAATACATTGATCTATAATAATATTATATACAATAGCATATGATGCAAGTGAGAGAAATGAGTCGGATGTCGCAAACGTCAATATTCAGATACAGCCTAGACAACGATTTTCATTTCTTTTGTTTCTTAGAGTTGAAGCAACACATGTAAATGTTCATATTTTGGAAACAATTGATGAAATTATCAAGCCAGTTTCATTAAATGCAAGTTGTAGCAATTACAGCATATAATTTAATGATTTATAAAATTCAATATTAAAAATGGCCGACATTGGACTCGTTTCGTGCAATTTTGTCGCATAATACGCTCTCTTCTTTCAATCATAATAATCCGTCCCTTGTATAGCGGTAAACTGATAGTGAATTAACGTTTTCAATTTGCAACTCCCATGCAAGAAAGAAAATCATATTTTGCTGGGAATCATTGAAAGCGCTGGAAATAAATGTCATCCCTTTACGCTCCGGGGAGGTTATCCGATGCAGCTTTGATTCTTGATACATAAATGGCTCCTATCTGGGCCAAATGCTTACTGGGAAATCACAATAAATTCAATCAGGTATTCTCAATTTTGGTCTATTTCCGATTATTTTAATGTGTGTGTGTGAAAATTATTATTAACTTAGTGTTCCATTTTTAACAGAGTGTCATGCTCAATATATTTCTCATTTTTTTACATCTAACTTTAATGAATAATTATTATAATTAATTTATTGTGTCACATAGTTTTAATAGACTGTATGTACTTTCCAAAAGAGCATCACATTTTGGTTTAGTATCAGCCTGGGTGTTAGTTATCCACCTGTCATTTTGGACAGGCAGTTTGCTTCTGGGACAGGCAAGATCAATGCCTGGGACATATGGTAAATTCTGAACGTAATGCTTGAATAAGTTCTGTGATCATCATCATCATCAGTCGGCTGCGGAGCAGGCGACTACAAGCTTTCTCCAACTATTGCAATCTTGGGCAAGCGAAACAATTTTGTTTGGCTGCAACATCCCTTCAGTATCTCCCAGGAGGTGCTGGACATACTGTAAGTACAGTGTGTGCGGCCGTCCCGGTTTCCTTCTCCCATGTGGTGGAATATAAAGGGCATATTCTTTCACAGGCTCGTTGTCTTCAAGACGCAGTATATGGCTGAGAAATTTGAGTTGATGAATCTTGACTCTGGCAACCAGTAGAGTGGTGTTGGTCAGATTGTAGATGGTTTCATTTGGAATCCAATCCACATGCTTGATGTTTAACATGACTCTGTAGGAAGATGTTGCAAAGGCATTGATTTTGTTTTCCATGTTCTGTGAACTCAAAACAAAACCAGATTAATAAATCAAGGCTTATAACAATAACTGTTTGAACTGACTGAATTCCCAGAAGGGGCAGAGGTCTAATTTGTGGTTCCAGGGGCACTTGTTAAATCTTAACTAAGACCCTGGTATCAATTAACACAGCATTTTAATACTCTGCGTGTCATAGGCTTCAACATAAGAACATCAAAATTCATTGAATTACAAGCAAACAATTCACAATTTCCTGTAACTTTTTCTGCATCGTGAACGTCTACTTTCAATATTTTTGAAATCTTTCCAAATTTAAGGAAAGTAAAGAAATGTACCTGTTAATAATTGATTCTTGCATTCAGTGTATTCCATCCATTTCTTTGCATTTGATGTATACAGGATATTATGTAGACGTTAGTTCCAGTGGGATATATCCTGTAGCAAACTCAATTTTTTGCACCGAATGGCCTGGCCTTGTTTTCAAGGAATAATGGCATCACCGTGGCAGTTAATACTGGATTATGTCCATATTTGTGGCCAGACCGTAGGGCCATTATATAGTTGGATGTTTTGCACGTGCGTTTTTTGCCTTCAGTGCCTACATCCCTGTATTGAAGACATTACCTAGATCTCTTACACAGGGGGTGCAGGTTTCAAATGGAGTCATCTATTCAGGTAATCCCATTTGAAATTCACACTCCCTGTGAGGGAGATTAAGGTCATGTCTTCTTGGGGGTGTATGGATTTCAACTGGAATAGCCCAATTTGGCTGCAGAAAAACATCAAGAAGAAGAACAGAATAAAAGCCCAGAATGAAGGAAATAAAATATTTGAGCAAAATGTTGCAGGCGTGTCAGATTCCTATTGGGCCTGCTTGCGTAGGTACACTGTGACCAAGGTACTTGGCTGGTACTGTGCAGTACCAGGGGAGTACCGGTGCAGTACCACTGCTACCAGTGCAGTACCACTGCTGGTGGGTCCTGTGCAACAACAGCATTGGGACTATGTAGGTACTTTGTGTGTACCAGTCAGATATACCTTTACTTGGCTACAGTGTACAACCCTTCGCAGGCAGCCGTAACAAGAATCTTGTATGTATGTTTGGACATCTTTGGTTGTTATCTGCAGTAGATAGCAATAAATTACTATTTGAAGTACCGGTATTAATGTTTGATATCTTCAGTAGATAGCAATAAATTACTATTTGAAGTATAATGTTTGCTATCTTCAGTAGATAGCAATAAATTACTATTTGAAGTATTAATGTGTGCTATCTTCAGTAGATAGCAATAAATTACTATTTGAAATATTAATGTGTGCTGTCTTCAGTAGATAGCAATAAGTTACTATTTTTGGATATAAATTGCGCCTTTCTCCAGATCTTAGAGGACTCAAAGCGCTGTAATTTCGCTGCAATGGTGAATCATCACAATCAGATCACATCAAGTAGGCCAGTTGCTGCCGGACGGCGCACACCTATCCGCATTTAGATTGTAACATCCACCAATTATCTGTGCAGCTCCCCAAATTCCATTGGGTGAAGGAAGTTTTTGATAACCAAACAACTAAATTTGAAATATAATGTTTGCTGTCTGTAGTAGATCATATCAGAATACACTCTTTTCCTAATGATGCAAGAACTAAAAACAAAATTTATAGGTAGGTTAGTGTCAGTATAATATGTAACCATAATACAGTTTGTTTTGTTTATCACACACCCTAGCCAACCTCACTTATGAGAATCTTGTTCCTCAGTTCACTACATTTATATTGTTATTAATATTCTACCTATATCAATATTAGGCCTACTTAAGGGTAGACGAGGTATTGTTGGTCGAAGCAACCTAAAAATCGATTTTCATTATCTAGATCAATATATTATTGAAAAATAATACCTTGATGTTTTGCAAAAGTTCATTCTACAAATCGTATACTTTGCAAACTTGCTTAATTTATTGTTATTAATGAGTTATGTACGTTTTACAAAAGTGTTGTTGTTTCAGCCCTCTTTACATCGTAACTCAAGAACCGCAGCACCTATAAGAGTATATCTGTGATATTTTAATTCTTCTACAATTGAGCAATGCAGTTTTTGCCAAAGCTCACTACCATTCGTAAGATGCTGTGAACTACCAAATCACAACAGTTTAAAATGATTAATAACCTTAACTCCTTCCAGCAGTCATGGCCAAAATGAAACTTCTACTGTGCTTGAGCTTCATAATTATTATACTGACTCTTTGAACTAGAAATCCTTGTCAAATTTTATGTGAGTCCAGCATTAAATGCTGAGAAAAATGCATTCTGTATAATTTTTCAAAATGAGTTCTTCATAATTTGATATTTTAATGCTCCATATATATGTTTACCTGGGAATATCAATTACTTTCAAGTGATGTTAATGGTATGACTTAAAAGCCATAATGTATGAGTTACATTGAATTTTAATTTTGTTATTCTTCGCTTAAAATACTAGAATAATATTAGTAATAACTATCAGGAAAGGTTTCTATCCATTTTTAAGTCAAAATAACAAGATAACATGAAAGAAACCATGCAGGCTATCGTGGCCGTTTAACATTGAGTTCTATGGGGGACTTTGGCCTTAATGTACAATCTTTTTATTTTTTTTTCAAACCGGATTTTTTGGCATATTTGTAATGCTTACACATGTCCAAACTTACACCTAATTAGATTCAGCCAAATAAATTATATGTTTAGGTCAATAGAGCAAACTTGAATTGACTTTAAATACATCACAGCTAGGCGGCTAAGATAGTGAGTTTTCTCTCATTTTACCTCATTAGTTTAGCTCTGACAGTTGTTACTAATAATATTTTATAATATTTGGCAAAAGCATAACCAATTTAAAATATGACCTTAATCATATATGTGAATGATATGAGGACATTGCATCAAAATTCTACTGTTTAGGCAAAATTGTACTGTTTGGGCAAAATTGTACTGTTTGGGCAAAATTGTACTGTTTAGGCTATCTAACAAGCACAACAAATTTGGCTGCTTCCTTTGAGGTTTAAGTTGGGACATGTGAAAACTTTACAAATAGGCTATGCCAAAAAATCGGGTTAGAAAAAATGTAACTACTTTCATGTTATTATCATGAGAATCAGAAAATAAACGGGTTTAACCCCATTTTCCCAAATTATTATGACACCATTTCATATCATAAGGTGTACATTATGAGAAGCGGGAAACAAAAATGGAGTTTTTTATATGACATTTGCGATGAAAAACCCCTCTCTTACTTAGTCATAATTACCCATGGGATGAGAAACGAATTATGTTTATAGCCCTAAATTCAGAATATTTAGGTTAAGGGGGTACTACACCCATGCATTTTTTTGTGCATTTTTTGCATTTTGTGAAGAAATGAGAAAAAGAAATTGGACAAAGTGGTATGCAAAATGAAGGGGCAAATCTTCTCGTTCAATTGGTGGCATCAGTATCAATGAAGCGTACATGCTTCTAATGATATAAGCCAAAAGGTGGTACATCACTGATGTTTTAAATTCACTTCATTTTGGAAAGCTTACTATCAACGGATTTCGTTAAAATTTTGGATATGTGTTGCTAACACATTAGGGAAATAATGTTGATATGTAAAATGGGAATAAGCGGTCCCTGATCTCTTTTATGACTCCATGAACTTGGTGCTCCACAACTATCAAAAAAATCGAACCGGTTAAAATGCTTCTATTTTCAATGTTGAGCTATATTTTGTATTTTGAACTTGCGACACTATTTCACTGAAACTTAATTAAGCCATAGGTAACAGGTTACCACAACCACACTACAGCAATGTTGAAAAAGATTGTATTTTTGTCACCCATACCACCATATTAGGTAGTTTGCTGTAAGCTTCATTTTTGTGATTTTGGTAACTATTTTATATTTATTTGCCCAATTCATCTCAACTAGGCAATCTAAATTGTACTCACCATTTACATCCCAAGGTATTTTAGTATATCCACCTCACATATTTCCATTATATATCCAGTAACAGACAAAATATCAAAATTGATGCCTAATTATGACATGTATGATATCACAGACTACCACATGTTGATGCCTGAATTTGACCTGAACCAATTGACCTATAACCTGACCTTTGATGACCTTATAGCCTTTTTTAATCTCTTTTCCTAACACCACATTATAGAAGATAAATACATGGTGTACTATTAAATTGTCTATGTGGAAGAGATTAGGCCTATTTAATTTATTCAGTGTTATAATCAGTGAGTACATTTCTATAGATGGTATAACAAAGGATTTAATGTATTCTATTCATGCCCCTACTTGAACATGTTGAAAAGAATAAATTATGGACAATTTATGGTTTGTTATGAAACACGCATCTGAGTTACCAGGATACATGTAAACAAAAAAATATATAGGGCTAAAATGACTTACTATACAATGGTTTAAAAGCACCTTTTTTTTATTTTTTTATTTTTTCTTTATTTCACATGATCCGTGCATATATTGCCTAGCTATAAATGAAAAAATATTTTTTTAGACCAATCAAACCAATACATGGGTGTAGTACGCCCTTAATGTGATTATATTAGGATTGTCTATTTTATTATAGCTTCTGATTGATTTTTGATAATCAGAACTTAGACATGCGAACCTATAATAGCCAGACACAGGTAAATAATGCATGCAAGGGATTGTGAGAGCATACAAGCTTAGTTGTAAGTGCATCCAAATCTGGATCTAGGAAATCTATTGAAGGTGGAATACTCAAGTACCGGCTGCAGATTGCATGGTATTTTGCTGCAAGGGGCTTTTTGCTTACCATATGTGAAAAAGGTCAAAAGTCATACGAAAAATTATTTCATGTTTTAGTTTGATCAAGGAAAGGTTTTGGAATTCTTTTTCAAAGAGAATATGAATATGCAAATTTTGTCAACATTAGGGTAAACGAGAAAGACAAGGAGAAAAAAAGTGTTTGTATGCCATAATAATGTGTACCTACAGGAGGTGAATTATATGGGGACAAATAATTTTTGACACGCCTCAGAAAATTTCGGGGGCACAGATGAAAAAATTACAGTTGCATCATACTATACATAGAGACTGTATGTCTTCGAGCTTTAAAAAAAGGCTTTATTGGGACGATGTGCGCCTATAGCGCGCAAAAATTTGGTATTTTACACTATTTCCGCCCATTTTCAGGATGGAAAGACTTTATCTGTACAATGTGCACACATAGCACAGAAAAAAAATTGTATTTTACACTATTTTGATCGGGCTGAATTTTTGTAGAAAAAGGGTTCCTTGCCCTTTTTCTTTAAGTCCTTTGCCCTTCTGATTTTCTCTTTCATTCTTTGTCAGGGGACACTCCCCTTGAAGTGGGGGGGGAATGGTCAGCTGAATGACGAATGGTTGGAATAAAAATTGAATAAATTTAAAATTAAAAGAACTCTACCAATAATACCAGTAGATAAACCGAATATAATATCATTCTGATGGTTGGCATACTTGAGTCAGGAAGTATTGAAAGGAAACAGTGGCGGCGCCAGAAAATTTTTTTCGGGGGGGCATTAGGGGGGCAAAGTGAATTTCAGGGGGGGCAAAATCAACAAAGTTTGCGCAAAATTACCGTAAAAAGTGGAAATTTTAGTAATTTTGGGTTTTTTCTGGGGGGCAACAGGGGGGCAAGAGTTCTGACTGGGGGCATTTGCCCCCATGCCCCCCCAAATGGCGCCGCCACTGAAAGGAAATAGAACTCTAAAACAGTTTGTGCATAAACATTGATTCTGTAATATCAATTGATGTAATACTAGACAGTCTTTAAAATATCAGTAATAATGGAGGACTCCATATGGAAGGCTAGATTCACATCAATGCGCACTACTGAGATGCATATCAATGTTAACTTCTCTTTTGCATGCTGATGGCATCACAACATGATATTGCCCTACACACACGCACCCCAACATGCTATGATGCACTTAAGCGTCAGTGGCGTAGCGTCATAGAGGCACAGGGGCATGTGCCCCCCACCCAATCGAGCTGAAATTTAAAAAAAATCCCATAGAAAAATTGCCGAAAACGGCTTGTGCCCCACCCATCAGACCTGGTACCCCCAATCACGGTTGGCCCCCCCCCATGTGATGACCCATGCTACTCCACTGTTATGCACTCACTATGCGATCATTTCCCAAATGTGGATGCCATGTAGACAATAATTGTTATCATTGATGCGGAACCAGGGAGTGCAGATTGATGCGGATCCAGCTCCCATGTGAAGTCGCTCAATTTGTAACATTAGTTGTATGCCACATTGATTTATCTCCATGGTTATATTTTGATTTGACTTAAAATATACTATTTCTCTACAACTCTGTGGAGAGTTTCCGAGACATGTTTAGACAGACAAAGAAACAATTTGCTCTCCTAGACATTTTCACTCAAAAGTCCCTTGATGTACTGGTTACTTTTTTTCCTTCTCCTTTCAGGTTGGTTCTAGTTTATTGGCAATTCATTGTTAAAGCAAAATGTTAGTTTTCATCAGATATGTCCCCTTTAAATTTTAATTCAATCTCATTTGTGACTTGCTACCACGAAATCAGCGTAAAGTTGCCACGACTTTATATTCATTTTGTTGAGTTGAACTTGGTAGTTTCTAAATATTTGGTCTGACTAAGTTAATATTCTTTGTTTGATGCCACCTGTACAAGCCAGTAGTATTATCCTTTGTGAATGGCCCATTGTGCTCCCATTCACAAAGGACATACAGACATACTTAGTGACTTTAACAGGTGAGTGAACACCAACGCAGTAGTCAGGACGTTTTGAGTGACTAACACCTTGTGACTTTACGCAGATGTTGTGATAGCAGGGCACATTTGGTCGACTTCTGTTGGACTCCTGCTCTCTAGATATATCTGTCCTGCATGCAGCTCCTTATTTCATTTGGTTCCTGTCCAGTGTCCTCACACAGAAGAAGTCTTCAAAAAAAGTAACACAGCTGTTATAAAAAAATGCCTATAGCTTCAGAACTATTAATTGTATTCACAATATTTTAACATAAAAAAGAAGGATGATTTATATACGCTCATTTTGATACATGTACCTTATTTATCCAATGTTGTTCAATATTATAGAAAAATACCTGTTACTGTTTACGGCAATCAGTGTATTAATGCAAGCATTGTTGCAAGTAAAACCTGCCATTATCTTCGTGCTGAATTCAAATCAATACAAACAACTCTACCTTTTGAGGATGAGTGATGTATAGTATTGAGAGGGTCTATTCTAAATGCTACTGATTAAACATAAAACCTGATAACATTATCAAAACAAACGTTTGTAGCAATCCTGCTCGCTGCCTTTTTAATACAAGAAAGTGTCTTCAGAATGCAGTCGGAAAATTACTTTTCAGGTAATCAGGTTTCAGGTCTTATAAAAACCTTGGTATGTCATTTGCTTGGGATGTGAATGTCAGTGACACTTATGCTCCTAGGTGTTTCTGTCTTTGGAGTTCAATTATGTCTGTTTTTTCAACATACAATAACATTTTCAAAATGCACAACTTGTGTTCTTCCTAGATTTGTTCAAGAAAGTATAATGACATTCCGTTTTTCAAGGGTGTATGTGTCAATCAACCTGTTATAGCTTGTAGGTATACCTGTCTGTTTTTGCAAACAACTTGATTGAATCCTAGCTGTTTTACCACATTATCACCATACGGTATACATGCATGAAATTAAAGCTGTATGTCTTGTAATATTTTCATAAGAAATAGATTGGTATTTCTTTTTCCATAAAATGTTATATACCTTGGTATCTCTGGTACCCCGCTGTATGGTCTGGGAGGCAGAGCCGACGCGTGGAGACATTAGTACGTCCTGGATGTCCCACCTAGGCGGGCTGTACAGTTTCGGGTATCGGATGGTACCAACAGTGGTCCTTTATTTTTTGTTAGGCCTTTGGCTTTTCAAAATTTTCCCTTCCCTATTACTGTTTGTTTATCTTTTGACTAGAATGGCTGACCATAGATTTGCTTTTTCCCTTTTTGACCTGGTTGGCCGGCTATACTTGCACATGCCTGTTTTTCTCACCTAATTGATTTTTCCTTGTATGTTTTTATTATCATTCTAATTTCTTTTCATTCTATGCTTGTCACTTTCTTTTGCTGTCTTTCTCATTTAAGGTTCTGTGTCATAACCTGGGGTACCTTTGTGTTACATAGTAAAAAAATGAAATGGTTCAAACATTTTACCTACACATCTCATTTGAAGTGGTTCATCCTTCTGAGCATTTTGACACCTTTTTTATGGAAATCGGTTAAAAAATGAGAGAGTGCGGGCAAAAACAATCACAAAGTAGGGAGGATGTAACTCCACCTCTTTTTTCTACATTTACAATCATTCTGAGCAAGTATTGGTCTTTTAAATGAACATCTGTATTTATTTACTTGGTTTAGATGTCTGGGAGTTCATTTAGACATTTTTTTACTAGATTCAAATTTTTAAAGGGGGTTTTAAATCAAATTTACAATATGAATCCCTCCCTAATCCTCCTCCCCTAATCCTCAGCCACCCTTGGCACATTTCATGCCAAACGTCATAAGAAAATAATTGAAAAATATTTTAAAACAGGATAAAAACATGAGTAATATAGAATAAATTAGCCTCAAGTTAAGACCTAATTGAATCTTCGAAGTGAAGGAATACTCAAGAGACAGTGTTTTGAAATCCAAACTGCACATCAAAATGTAACAAAGCCACCTTTTTGGGTACCCCAGTATATGGCACAGGATCTTAATCTCTTTCAGTGCTAGCTACTAGTGCTACTTGTTTTTACCTTGTAAAAGGGATGTTTTTATGCTCCCGAAACGTCGGTTGTTTAGTCTTTTTAACCCTAAATTTTGGATGTTGTTGTACATATTAAACAGTTTTTAACATTTATTTTTTTACTGTCAGATATGTCCCCATTAAATTTTGAGCCAAACAACTGAGATACAGCAAAGAAAATTACAATTAAAGTTCAGTATCTACGTTGTCAATGAGTTTCACCTCGTTGATTGTGACTGAGGTCGGTCATGTTGATGTGTTATGACCATCCTGTAGGCCATGTACGTACATGCAGTGTTATCAACATTGTGTGTGTACTCCACTAACATCATTTTATTTAAAATATCAAATTTTGTCACAAATACAGCACCTAAAGATTTGATTTTTGCAGGATATTATTAGTTTATCAAAGTACATAACATTCATGTGAAAATCAAAACAAAACTTAAAATCAGGAAGACATTATTAAAGTGCAAGTTGATTATTACAAAGAATTGTACAAAAAAAGGGGTCAAACGACAAAACTTATGTTTGATAATTTCGTTGAAAATATGAACTCTGAACAGTTATCTGAGGAAGATAAAGAGTCATGTGAGAGTTTACTTACTAATGATGAATGTGAAAAGGCTCTTAAAACAATGGCCAATTGTAAGAGCCCCGGGATTGATGGATTAACTTCAGAATGTTTTAAATGTCACTGGAGAGTGGTAGGACAATTGATTGTAAATTTGTTTAATGAAGCACATGAAGCTGGCGAACTCGCAGCATCGCATAAAAGAGGTATTATTATATTAATTCACAAAGGGAAGGGACTTAATAGAAACAAATTGGATAATTGGAGACCGATAACATTACTGAATATAGATTACAAGATTGCAGCAAAAGTGCTCGCCTCAAGAATAAATCAGGTTTTACCCAACGTAATTAACACAGACCAAAATGGCTTTTTAAGAAAACGTGGTGCAGCTTTAAACATACGCCTTGTTGAAGATGTTTTGAGATATACAGAAAAGGAAAATGTAAAAGGGGCTATGATTTGCATTGATTTTCGAAAAGCATTCGATCGATAAACAGAGATTTTATTTTATTTGCACTTGAGAAATTAAATTTTGGTATGCAATTGAAAAATGGATAACCACTATGTTTAAGAACACTGTAAGTTGTATATTACACAATGGTCATTTGTCAAATTTCTTCTTTCAAGAAGAAGGTTTAAGACAAGGTTGTAATTTATCTCCTTTATTATTTCTTATAAGCGTCAGAAATTATGTCTAGTAAGATAAGACAAACAAATGATATACGGGGTATTGAATTACCCCTTAAAGACTATGGGGAAGGTGAAGTTAAAATAACTCAATTTGCCGGCGACACTACAATCTTTGTGAGGGATGAAAAGTCAATACATAGAGTTATAGAAATCCTTGGCCGTTTCACAGAAATGTCAGGTCTACATCTTAAGAAAACCAAAAGTGGCGCAGTTTGGAGTGGCGCAAGCAAAAGTTTGAAAAAGAAGGTCGGTGACATCAATTGGAAATTCGAACCAAATAACAGTGTCAAATTATTAGGAGTAGTAATTAACCCATCAATTAATATTGAAGAGTTGTCTGCAAATTGGGAACCGAAAATGGTCTCAATAGAAAAGTCCATATAAGAGCTTGGACAATGAGAAACCTATCAATGGTTGGTAAAATACTCATAGTATAAAATTTGATGGCATCAAAATTTTCATATATAGGTTCAATAATAGACTTACCACAATGTTTTGTAAATAAAGTAAATAGTATGTTTTTTAAGTTTGTATGGGGAGGTTCGGAAAAGGTTAAAAGAACAACACTAGTAAACGAGTACCACAACGGTGGCCTAAAAATGTTCAATTTTAAAATATTTCTGGACTCATTGAAGTTGTTATGGATAAAAAAGTTGGCATCGTCAGAAATCAGCACGTGGAAAAATATTCCTTTATATATTATTAATAAAACCCAGTGAGGCGTACATATTTTTAAGTGCAACTGTAATTTTGAAAATATCAATGCAGTTGTAAGATATATAATAAATGAGATGCCCATGTTTTACGAAATCTAATCAAGGTATGGTTGTCAACAAAAAGTACTCAAGACAAAAACCAAGTGCAAAACTGGGGAGATGAAGTTATTTGGAACAATATTTGTATAATTAGCAGAGGTAAGACATTTTATTACAAGGAATGGGCTAAAAGAGGTATAATATGTATTTCAGACTTGTATGATCAAAACGGTGTCTTTCATTCACTAGACGAAATCAAAAGTAGGTTTCCACAGCCAGCCAGTGTTTGTATACAATATTTAGCTCTAAAACAAGCAATTTTAAAGACATGCAAAAATAAACAGCAGAATGCTATTAACAAGGACATATACTTTTATGATGGAAAAACTTTTGTTGCATTAATGAATTGCACCACACAATTATATAGGAAAGCTATGTTATCAAAGATTTCGACTAAACCAATATGTCAAACCTTTTGGGAAAATAAATTCAAAAATATGAAATTCAATTGGAGCAAAATTTGGAAAAATATTCTGGCAACAAAAGAACCTAGGCTAATGACATTGAATTGGAAAATAACCAGTAATATTTATGCAACAAAAGTCTTTCTTAACAAAATAGGAAAAGAACAAAGTAATGTATGTCAAATTTGTAACAAAGTAGATTATATTGAACACTTTTTTTTTGGTTGCAAAAAAAATAAAAAGATATGGAGCGAAGTGGACAAAATAATTTTGCAACACTACAATGTTAAAATTAAAACCACACAAGCAGATGTTATCTTTGGTTACTACCATGCAGGAAAATGTAATACTACAATCAATAAAATAATTAGTAAACTGTCAATTAGTAAATATCATTACGGGAAATATCCCGATTTTATCAGTCTTACAATATGGCTTTATAATTGAAGACCGAATGCTGCTGCTGCTCAGCGGTGTGCCGCTCCGCTTGCAGAAAAGTACAAGCGGCATGATGAAGCGTCACGCCACTCAGCGGCAAGCGGCAGAAAGTATGAAACCAGCATTAGTGAGAAATTGTACTTCATCAATATTCGTCCACACAATTGATTCATTAAAATATTAATTCATTAAAAGTATCATTTTCTATTACTTTTTTCCTCTGACTGGCAACTTGAGCTGCCACTGTGATAATATGTTCACCCTGAGAAGATATTATAGTTGATAATTGTGTTTTTTTTAGATTTCCATGCATTCAAATATATGCTCACCTGAACTAACATTGCCTACGTTATGTGTCTCCTACCCAAACAGTCATTCTGATGTCTCGCTGTCAAAACTTATTTCTATTCCAATGTTTGAATGTTCTATTTCTCTAAAAACATCAAATGTTAGCCATTATCTAATCAATGTTGTTTATTTTTGCTCTTTTTTGCATATATCTAACTGTTGGGGATCTTCTTGAAACTGGTGATGCACACGGACATTTGTGAAATATAATAGGTAAGTATGTTTTGAAATTTCAGATGATGCAGTGTGATCCAATCTGATCTGATCCAATTGAATCTAATCCAATGTGATCTGGATGCAATCTGATCTGATCCAACCTAATCTGATCCAATTGAATCTAATCAAATCCAATCTGATCTGATCCAATATGATCTGATCCAATCTGATCTGATCAGATCTGATCCAATCTGATCTGATCAGATCTGATCCAATCTGATCTGATCTGATTTGAGTCCATGCAGTCTTCTGTTGTCAGAAAAATTAAAAGCAATGGCAATTCCAGTTGAAATCCATACACCCACTATGGAAGACATGTCCTTAATATTTCACACAGGGAGTGTGAATATCAAATGGGGTTACCTGAATGGGCGACTCCATCTGAAATCTACACTCCCTGTGTGGGAGATTACGGTCCGATAGGGGGTATGTGGATTTCAATTGGAATAGCCCAATTTGACTCATCATGAGTAGCTTTTTAAAATATCTACTTGTATCTTAATTTTGGTACTTGTGGCACATAGACTAATAATTGGACTAGATTGAACAACAATACTTTTGATGACACAACATTATTAACGGGGGTGAGTGTATGGGGGTGCAGATGGATGTGCGGGTCTCTGTGTTAATGTGTGGATGTGTATTATTTGGTAGTGTGAATATGTTTGTAAAGACCTACAAGTGAGGACAAACACCCGAACCTCCCAAAAAAAAATTGGCTACCTAGTAACCGTGGATGTCCACAATTTCCTTGACCATGTCTTTTTTGCTGGTGTGGGGTAAATTCTTGCTTGTTTCTTGCTTGCTTTGTAACAGGTCAAGTGATTCCATGGTTTGGCACTTAGCTTCAGGAAGGTCCTCCATTGTCAAAAACAGGGTCCTCAGTTGCAGTTGTGTATGTGGGGGTGAGTGGGTGGATGTTCATGGGGGTGTACATCATGGGTGTGTGGCTTTTTCTTCACTTCTTGACAGCAGTTTATTTTGTTTGTTTTGCTTTTCTGGATGCGCTGTGTCACCTTCACATTGCTTATTTTGATGGACTGATGAAATGAAGTCAAATATGATAGGGCAGATGCACCCATGGGATCTGTGCGGCACAGTTAATATTAATAGCATTTAGCAAACAAGGTGTAAGAAAATATCCTGTGGCCCAAATGTTATGACACTTTGGTGTCTTGTTAATAAGTCACGCCAGTTATATTCATCTAGAAACGTAGTTTAGCAAGGCCTTAGCGAGAACACTGACCAGGACCAACATCTTGTGGTTCCAAGACTGAGATTGAGTATTTATTCGAATGGATGTTATTTCTATTCATTATGTGTGACCCATCACGTCAAAACATGCCTGTTGGCAGAAACCCCCATTCAAAGATAATAATGAAAATGTGTATGGGAAAATTTACTGAAAGCGAATAATAATGACTTTGTACCATATAGGCCTATTTGTCACAAAAAACAATATTCTAGATGTGACATCAATGTGTGAGATGACATTTTAAAGTTCAAAAATGGTTCCTTAATTTGGTTCAAAAATCTATATGTACACTTTGGATGACAACTGAAATGTTTTGATGTGATGGTCACATGGCCCTGGGGCATGACATCACTGTAGCGTACGACGTTGATGACATCTGAAACGTGCTATTTGGTGATAGGCTGCATAAATTACTCCGAGAAAAGTTGTGTTTTCAAGGATGTTGGTCACTCACGTCGCTACTATTGGACTATTCCGATTGAAATCCATACACCCCCTATGGAAGACATGACCTTCACTGGGAGTGTGAATTTCAAATGGGGTTACCTGAATGAGTGACTCCATTTGAAACCTACACCTTCTGTGTGGGAGATTAAAGTCATATCTTCCAGGGGGTGTATGGATTTCAACTTGAAATTTTATTCTAGATTGTTTGTTCATGTCATCATTATAATAATCTACATACCTGACAGGATGAAGTGTTTCTAGAATTTCACATTTGATCAGATAGCCAGGAGCTTACCAAATCAAATCTCGCAGGTGGTCAAATTAATGTCAAAGTTGTTTTGTAGATGTGTTATCTAAAGTGCCTAAGAGTACTGCCGATAATGAGGGTAATGTCTTAAACCATATCTGTGACATTGGGAATGGATTAGTGTGATGGCCTAGCAGTTAATTGATCAGACTCAGGATCATAAACTTGTGGGTTTGAATCACATCATACTTGATCCTATGAACTTCACTCCACCCAGGTGTACAATAGGGAGCTGTTAGGGGTAGCCATATCGGTGCGCCATTGTTGTTTGCAGCCACATGGTGCGATATATCCCAGTGGCACAGAACAAATTGAAAAGGTGGTATAGACCCTATCGAACACTACGTCACTCGTCCTCATTTTACATAAGTTTATACTTGAGCAATACTTCATTTACATGTACTTGTAAATGAATATATTTGCTCAAGTAACTTTGTTTTGTATATATCATAGTTTTGAAGCTAGACCTGTGATTAATAACCTTGTCATCGTATACATATTTATCTTTACCTGTTTTTGTTTAGCTGTTAACCAGATCTCATCAATGAAAAGACGTCATATCATGGACACTGTCAAGTAGTTTAAGGCAAAAACATCAAAATTTGACAGGCTTAACAGTGTCTTTAGGGCTTCTGTAAAATTGGCAATAATAAATCTGTGGTCAACTGGATGCACTCATTTTTGAATGGCTACAGTGTCTTTGAGACTTAGTATGTGTCAAACACCTTTGTCGCTCAGAAAGACAATGAACTCCATCCAAATGATGTTGAAAATGCTTGCATTTCATGTATAAATGGTATCCCAATTATCCCAATGATACATTTATTGGTAATATAAGTTTCCGTAATGTTTGACAAATTGGCTTCTCATAGTACTTTTGATATCACTCTTAAACTTGTATAGTACTTTTGATATCACTCTCAAACTTGCATAGTATACCATGTATACAAAGAGTTGACAAATAATGGCGCACTTCACATGGGAGTGGCAATCCATGTTGATGTACACCGATGTGTATTTTCCTGACCTGCATCCCTACTAAACAGGGGTAAATGCAATTATACTGGACTGCGTGGTGGCCTCAACATCTCAAACTAGTGCACTGACTTAAGTGACAAATTTTCTCCCAGGCAAGTTGGTGATATTGCCTTGGACCTTTGTACCCTGTAACATGTTCAGTTGTATCAATGAATAGGGCACTTGTCACATGCAACAATTTTGAAGACATTTTTGTATTGATTGATATCTGACCAAAATAGATGTCCTTTTTGGCAATATTTTTTAAATCATCTAGCATTTATTTAAGATGATTTGCCTGTTTTACAGGCAAAGGAGCTTTTGAAACATGATCAGTTGGTTAGGATTTTTTCTGGAAAGCTAAAATGACCCTAAAAGATCACCAAAATCTTCAAACAAAATTTGTTATAAAGATATTTTGATATATTTTCAGTCAAAATCAATACATGTTGGCCAAAAATGTCTGATTTTATTGCTGATTTTAGTTACATGATTTCAGCAAAATTTTAAAAAAATCACCCAAAATCTGGGTTCATCAGGCCCATAAATTGGGTTTATTTTTGTTGACTTAGGACAATATGAGAAATGTTGTGTTCATGAAAGTAAAGTTACACAGTATAGGCCTATACAGTGGTTCCATCCTTGGTCATTTTGACAAAAACAAGTACCATGAACTTTAATGCTCTGCGTGCTAGCCATGTGCTTCAATGGAAAAAGTTTTGAAATATTTTTTCAAAATATCTTTTGTACTCATTTTAATGCATTTTTCATGCTGATTCCAAATATGGTCATGAAAATTTACATTTCTGAAATTTTTGAATTTTTTTAAAACTTGACGTCTGCAGTCGACACCTGAGTTAAAAGGTATAGGCCTACCTTTTAGAACTAAGTGTAGATGAGCACACAGCACCGAGTGTCCTGACCTAGATTATTTTTCAGACATACCAAGTACTAGTTTTTTCAGACTACCATGTACGCCACCCTACTTGAAGCCCACACCTTCATTGATATTCTATTGACCGGTGCTCACTTAGCACGCTTTTCTAAATATTTGGCTCTCTTTTTCAACATTCACATGTTGTTAAGTTTGTTTTTGTAGTATATTGGATAGACAAATGGTGTCTTTCGCTGTATGAAGCATTGTTTACAATCAATATGGGCACCATCGTGGACTATGTGTTCCTGGATTCTTTCTTGAAAGCTTCTGCCCAAAGCTTGTGTTTTCTTTTCAACTTGTATGCGGCCATTTTAGTGTGAAGATAAAGGCCTGGTTTTCCTTTCTGTGACACTAAGCTACCTCCAGAAGTAATGAACCAATTCAGTACATCCGGTGGTGGCACCAGAAAGTTTTATTCTGCAAAATTGCCGTAAAACTGTACTTTCTTTATTTCTTTTGGTTGTTGTTGGGAGAAGATCCCTGACTGGGGGTTATTCATTGAAATCGTTCAAGAAATAAAGACAAAATGATCCAAAAAGCCAACGAAGATCTAAATTGCATGCCCACTCCGCCGTGGATTTAAGAACACATTAGTTGATATCGTTCAAGAAAAAATGAACTAAAACCCAAGGAAGATCTAAATTCAAAAGTTGCAGTTTGCTCCATTGCATGCCCTATTGATTTGTACACAAAAGCGTTCTCGAACAAAAGAACTAGCACTGTGCTTTCCATTGATTAGCACATTAAAACTACCGGCATGCTTTCATGGATTGGATCATAAAAGTGCAACTATTGATTTTGCTCCTTACTTAAGTTTTAGATCACTGTTTCTTTAATTCTCAGCAAATTTCAACAAATGAGGTATTAAATCAGAGCTAAAGAGTACAGGTATACGGCTGCTTGCTTCAATTTTGACATGTTTGTCCTTGTTTAGGGTATACAGGGGTGAACATAACTGGTACCTTAATTCTTTTGCACACTGTATAGGAAGAAAGTGTGGTATGTTGTTTTATTGTACACTGATTAAAACGTGACAAGGATGAATCACTAATTCTATGGTATATCTTCTGTTTTGATAATTTCCTTCCGTTTAATGAGAACGTGACCAAGCTACGATCAATATTTTGTTAAATGGCAGCAAATAGGTATCTGAGAACTTAATTGCTAGCATATTAATCGGTTTCTCACTTTACATATGCTAATACAAGCATGGAAAACGAGTCATTATATACAAGATGGTGCTGTCATGTTGGCGCCAAGAAAGTATTTAACCTTCTGAAAGTAGACAATTACAACGTTTAGGTTAAAATGGATGAACGGTGGGGATGACGTCTCTGGCTATTGTCCCAATATTGATCAAGTGTTTAGGACTTGTATGTTCATACAGGCTGAGAATGGCAACTGCGCTCTGTGCGTAAGAACCTAATCTGCATATTTCCGTTAACCCAAGGTCATATGTAAGTTTCAGGTAGAAGAATACTCAAAATGTAGGATGAGGTGCGAGCATATTAGATCCTAGAACATTTCACAGTTGAGAAATTTAATGAACCATTACTATTGTGGGTCAACATCCTAATTATCAGACAAAAATATGTGAAAAGAGTGCTCTGTGTCTTGCTTTGATACCAAAAGATTTAAAAGTGTGTTAGCTTCTCATCAAAAATGTTACAAGATTTAAAATAATATATTGTTGTTGATAACACACATATAATATTATCTCAAATAGAGGCATCTCTACTAAATGTGCCATCTTCATTAGACCACAGAATATTGGAACATATGTGTGGGTGTGTGTTCCACTACTGTGATTAGACAGCATGCCAATTGGTGCTGTCTTCAGTAGATAGCTTCTCTTATAAAATGATATCTTCAGTAGATAATATCTCAAATAATGTGTCAACTTTAGAAGATAACATTGCAAATAATGTGCTATCTTCAGTAGATAGCATCCCAAATAATGTGATAATATTCCAAATAGTGTGCTATCTTCAGTAGATAGCATTCCAAAAAAATTGCTTTCTTCAGTAGATAGCATTCCAAAAAATGTGATATCTTCAGTAGATAGCAATCCAAATAATTTGCTATCTTCAGTAGATAGCAATCCAAATAATTTGCTATCTTCTGTAGATAGCATCTTTAATAATTTACTATCCTCAGTAGAAAGCAACTCGATTGAGGAGCTTTTTGCAGTAGATAGCATCTAAATATTGCTAAAAGACATTACACTTGACCAAAAATAGATTACACATAGACCTGTTAAACATCAAAGTTGTAGCACACAATTCATTCAGTATTAGAAAGAAAACCAAAACTCATGTTAACAAAATTTAAAACAGTTCTCTCCAAAGTGAATAGTGACTATTACACTATTAAGCTATCTCTGCACTTTTTAAAAAGATTTTCTATAAAATTTGATATTATTATTCATTTTTTTTAGAATTTCCAATACACACTATGCCCCATAATATTGTATTCAGCAGCACTCAAAACACCATTTGGGAAAATGTATTTATATTTCATGGAAGTCATACATTATACGATTGTATGATCAGTTTGCACGGATTTGTAAACCATATTCTATCTTCACTCAAGGTTAGAATGCCCCTGGATTATCCCATTCATATTGCTACAGAGTATGTAATGCTGCAAAAATTTGATGGATGTAATTTTCATGGATTTGTACAATCTACATGGGATGCTAAGTCTGCATTGACCTGATTTAAAGCCAATAATATATATCAAAATAAAAGTTTTGGGAAAAAGAAGAAAAAAGCACACATGAAAATACACATGAAGCAGAAATTACACCCTTATTGCTCCTATAGAACCCTGGTACCATTCCTCTTGTGTGTCACCTTTATTTGTCTCAATATTTGAGTGCAAATACCGCTAGGTCATGATCCCCTCTGGCCCTGCTTAAGACAACTACTAACAGTGCAAAACATAGAAGACATAATCAAGCAAATAGTTCGGACACTTAATCATGCATTCGTTTTGGCTAGCTAGCCAGAAGCAGCGTGACATTGTCGCCGCTCAAATCATGATAAATTATTTGTGCTGGACGTTTATCACCAAATTATCATTGGAAAGTGTAATTCTCTTAATGCTAAACCAACAAGCACTCCGTCAACTCACCCATGTCAAATATACAAGACTGTTATGATTAATGGTCTGCATCGCTTCCATCAAAAAAGGCTCCGCAAATTGCGCTGCGGTCATGCATTAGGGGGTGTAAAATTGCCGGTGATATTTTTACTTAGTAGTAAAGATGTCAAATGTGTATAATTATCTTTGATTATTATTAGTGGTAAAGAAGCATGAAATTTGTTATGAATTTTATGAATCGTTCATTTGAATAGGCTTTTAAGCTTAAACAATTTCCAGCAGAATTAAGAAGATGTTAAGGAAGTAACTATATTCTACAAATTTGGTTTGAGTTTGGGGTACAATAGTGATTTCTCCTCAACCACTCTTCTGAAGTTGCATGTACCGTATTGTTTGTAATAAACGCCCCGGGGGCATTGCATTTTTCCAAAAGGGGGGCGTTTATTGGAAGTGAATTGTCAGTGTAAAAAGCTTAAAAATCGTGTTCAATTTCCCGATGGTGCTCCTATTAAAAGGAGGGATTTACGACTATACATGATGGCGGCGTCCACGGAAAATGATATTTTCGTGGGAAATACAACAAAATTACACCTGTAAAGTGCATGAAATTAGTGAAATTCTACCATAATTAGGCAATGAAAGAATGGGAGTTGAGTCATAATAGGTTTTGTCCATTCAATTTAGCGATCGTGACTGACATGACTGATGCAAGTTTTAAGCTTACCTACACGATATGTCATGGAAATGTTCGCATTTTTGTCCATTTTTCACAGAGCAATTGGAGGGGGCGTTTATTAGAGGGGGAGCGTTTATTACAAACAATACGGTATATACAAGAGTGAAGCGTAGCTGCTCTACATGATACACTAACCCTTTACACCACAATGACCATTGGTGCAAACAGCTTTTCTAAAGCTATTCTTGAGGGGACCAGACATAGGTTTCAACTGCAGATTAAAATGTCCTAATTTTCTTTAAAATTAAAAAAAAAAATCAGAATTATACATTTTCATGACCATATTTGGAATCAGTATGAAAAATGCATTCAAATGAGTACAAACAAGCCCAATATCGGTTCAATGGTTCTTGAGATAGCTCTTGATATTTTGAAAAAAATTCAAAACTTGGACTTTTTTATGTTGAAGACTATGGCTATCAGTACGCAGAGAATTAACCTCATTTCAAAAGCCAGTCCCTGGGTTTGGCACCTGAATGTGATATAACATGCTGCTTTACTAATGCAGAAACTATTTAGAAAAGATCAAACTGATTCAATCATTTTTGGAATCAATTAATTGCAACTTTCAAAACTTTACTCAAGAAACAAAGCAATATAGCAGAGAGATGAAAAAGATTTTTCTACATTCCTGATGATAGTGAAAGTAATAATAGAGAAGAAAATTAGCCTTTTTTCTTGCTTGCAATGATAATGTTATCATGGCACTGATCTCTTAAATAAAATACTAGTTTTAAAAGTATAGTTTGTGCATAAATGTACCATGTCATTAAAAGCAAACAACTGGGAGTGAGTTCTTATCATTGATATTGAGTGGCTCTATCTGCAATAGCTGCCCCATAGGTATTTGACAATGTCTGCACTATATATAGAACTCACATCAATGCAATCTCTTGTGATGTGCATCCATAACATATGAAAAGGTTGGGCTACAAAAATGGTTCTCTTATAAATGCATATACGCACAGTTTCCACTTTGATACACCTGAATACACAGATATTTTTAAGCACAGCAAGTCTAGTCTCTATGCATGTGTTTATACTATACGTTTGAGTGCATAGCATCATAAGAGCTGTGTGAGATCTAGTGGGAAAATAGGCATCTGTGATTGGTTTTTTGTCAAAACCTCAGTGTTCCTTCCAACCAATCAGACTTTAAACCATTGTTTCTAAGGGTGTACTTCTCAGATTTGACACCTGGCAGCTATTGCCGATGGGAGCCTTCTTGCCCTAACCCTTATAGATCAATATCATCAGAAATTAAATCATGTACAAAACTTGTATTTCACCTTTGAATACAATATATAAACAGGTAGGGGTTTTGAAATGAAGTCAAGATATGTGGAGATCCTGCAAGTATCTAAACAATTGTAGCATCAAAATCAGCATCTGCTCCGAACATTCTTGATAGAAAAAACAATATGGTTCATGAACTCACAAATCTTGGATTAAGTAAAGCTCCCAGTTTAGATTATATCTTGATATTTTCAAGGCTACTGTCATTTTAGCAATGTTGGCTTGCCATAGGCAAGATGGAATCTAGTATGTATTTTGATCAGAGCAAAAACATACTAATCTGTAGATGTACTGAACTTGATTCCTGTATCATCCAATGGGGGAAATAATAACATTGAATATGTTTAGAGAATTGTGTTTTCTGATGTGCATGTTATCTATTCTTCTTGTACCAACTATTGTATTTAGATGAGTTTTGTCGGGGTTATGCTTTGAAGATAATGTCGTTGTTGATCCTCTTATAGCTACTCTGCATGAGTTGCCTTTTTTATGCCCATTTAATGTTTTCAAATCTGTGATTGCTTAAGGACACAGTGGGTGATGTCACATGAGAGCGTGGATCTGCATTAAAATGCATCAATGCGATTTACCAGGATACGCATCCATATTAGAATGTGTCTCCGCATGCGGGAAATGATCGGGAAGTGAGTTTGTTTTTTTGTTAGTGCGTTACAGTGTGTTTGGGTGTAGGGTGGTCATGGCGCGATGTTGTGTGTGCGCACAAGAGGAGACCGCATTGAAACGCATCACAGGAATGTGTTTCAATGTGGATCTTGCTTCCCATGTAGAATCACACAGTAGCATATATGTGCTAACAACATATCACATCTTGAGGCCCTACACAAAAACAGATGATCTGATTGTGATAGCTGATGAGAACAAAGTTTGAAGATATTTTGTAATTCTTAAGACCTTTGCCCATAAGGCATAGTTTCAATTATTCAAATTGAATAATTAACACATTTTTACTTGGCTTTATTTTGTACTTCTTTGTCTGGAAGAGGTGAAGTAAAACTTTCTGAAGCTTTAAGTGAAACCATTGCTATAGTTATAAACTCATTGTATTGTGGTTTTAATGTTGTGCTTTAGGTTTGTTTTAGGCCAGTTGTATGCTAGAATATCCAAGCAAACATAAAATATTTTACATAAAATGTTTAAATTTCTGGTTATGTAAAGGGTATAATAACATTCAAATACATTTTTGAAAACTTGATGACCTTGATGGTAAACATTCTAACATTAAGTGCTGACAAAATATTTTACAAGTGTATGGAAAAAATCATTTTACAATAACAATTTGGCAACATTTTCAAAATATTGTTGTAGTGGTTTTTCATATGAAACATTATATAAATGTTTTAATGACCTTTATACAACCCAGCATATAAATGTTATTAAAACCCAGTAAGTCCCAAAGCCATTTATGTATTAAAGATAGCTCCAAATGTAAGACACAAAGTAATGTGTCCACACAAAACACATGTAAAATGTAAGACCCAATTGAATCTGTGTTAACACACACCTTGATTTTTTATGGTTGGACATGACTTATAAGAAGACATGTCTCGATTGAGCAGATGTGTCTTTGTCTTCATCCAAGACACATCATATCTTAATTGTGTCAATGAAGTTTGCTAAATTGTAAAGACATGTCTATTTGCAAGACACTGTTGCAGAAAGCTTACCATTTTGATAGTGCTTATAACCATTTATGCACCTGACCTCAATACTAAAATAACCGCAAGGCCTACACAGAACAAGGTGTATTTGAATTCCACTCGCTGTCTCATTTCACCAAAGTGCACCGTATAATTAGAATTATCCATGTGTGTTTTCATGCAAATTAGTGAACTTTTAAAATACTGCCACTCTGGGCTATTCCATGTGAAATCCATACACCCCCTTATGGAAGATATGACCTTAATCTCCCACACAGGGGGTGTAGGTATAAATTGGAGTCACCCATTCAAGTAACCCCATTTGAAATCCACACTCCCTATGTGGAAGATTAAGGTCCTGTCTTCCACAGGGGGGTGTATGTATTTCAACAGGAATAGCCCAATTAAATTTTAAAAGGCTACCACTTTGCTCCTGTGTACAAGCCTTGAAAAGGTAATCTCCATTGGTTCAATCCCACTGGGCAAATGACAAATTATTGTTTGCATTTGTCACTTTCAATTGCAAAGTGCTGGTTGTATTTGAGATTGTTGTATATTTTGGAGAATTGACAATGCGATATGGCTATATTGTGCTTTTAGAAGTGGATTGGGCCACCTTTAGTGCGGATCAGAATTTGTGCTTTTTGAGAATCAGTAATGGGCTGTAGAGTGTATTATGCTTTTAAAAGCAGATTGATCTGCATTATAATGTGATACAGATCACTATACTTCTTTGAGCATTGACAATGGACTATAGCCATATCAAGCTTTAAGGAGGAGGTCGAGCTGCATTATAAGGTTAATGCAGGTCATAATTTGTACTTCGTTGAGAATCGCCATTCTTGTGGGTTATTATCATGCTTAGATTGGTCTCAACTTGTGCAACAAAAATTCCTAAAGAACCTCAATGTTTTTGTGCATGCATTACTGTTTATGCTTTTTTCTGTAGAAAGCTTCTTGACTACTGTGTTATTTTTAGTCTATAGAACATTAACTTCTGTGTAATCTTCATTGGATATCACCTTCAATTAACTATTGTCTTCAGCAGATAATATCAAATAATACACTGTCTTCAGTAGATAGCAGCCATTGTGCTGTCATCAGTAGATAGCAGCCATTGTGTTGTCATCAGTAGATAGCATCTCAAATAATGCCATCTTTAGTAGATAGCATCTCAACAATGTTTTATCTTCAGTATATAGCATCTCAAATAATGTGTTATCTTTAGAAGATATAGCATCTCAAATAATATGTTAGACTGTAATAGATAGCATTTAAAATAATGCCATCTTTAGTAGATAGCATCTCAATAATGTATTATCTTCAGTAGATAGCATCTCAAATAATGCCATCTTTAGTAGATAGCGTCTCAATAATGTGTTATCTTTAGTAGATATAGCATCTCAAATAATATGTTAGACTGTAGTAGATAGCATTTAAAATAATGCCATCTTTAGTAGATAGCATCTCAATAATGTATTATCTTCAGTAGATAGCATCTCAAATAATGCCATCTTTAGTAGATAGCATCTCAATAATGTTTTATCTTCAGTAGATAGCATCTCAAATAATGCCATCTTTAGTAGATAGCATCTCAATAATGTTTTATCTTCAGTAGATAGCATCTCATATAATGTGTTATCTTTAGTAGATATAGCATCTCAAATAATATGTTAGAATGTAGTAGATAGCATTTAAAATAATGCTATCTTCAGTGGATAGCATTTAAAATAATTTCATCTTCAGTAGATAGCATTTCAAATAATGTCATCTTCAGTAAATAGTTTATCCCTATAATATTAAAAGTGACAGGAATACTGTTATTTCCTCTATTCAAATAGTCTTTCTATAGACGAATCCAACGAGCCAAGTCATGTTCAGGATTTGGTCAGCCATCTTTGGGTCCCTGCAACACCAAAAACCCGCTTAAAAATCGATGTTACATTCTTTTGTGTTGTAAACTGTCATCCTTCGTTTGTCTATGTGTAACACGGGTGATATAATGCAGTTTAAAATGCCCTCCAAGGCCGCATTATTTCACATTTTAGGTAAGACTGAGCCGACGGGGAACAAACTTTGGCAGCCATTGAGGTATAGGACTTTGTGAAATTGGATTCGTCTATAATAACTGTACATACTTTCATAAGTAGTTCCTATATTCTTGTCTGTGACAGCATCCTTCAAGTACTTGAATTGATAGGCCAGCCAATAAGGTTAACATCAAAAGATGGCTACTATTTCCAAATTATGAGGTCAACAACATTGCAGTGTTTCAGTTATGTCAAATTCACTTTGACTAGTAGGGCAATAGATGGGTCCTACAATGAACATTAATACATGAGAGGTGACAGCTAGCGGACATATAGAACTCATCAATGTAAACAACATGAATGTATTATTGTGGCTTATTTAGACTTGATCTAAGTATGCTTGTTCCCATTTCTGTAGATATTCTCCAGTAGGGTTATTTAGACTTGATCTAAGTATGCTTGTTCCCATTTCTGTAGGCATTCTCCAGTAGGGTTATTTAGACTTGATCTAAGTATGCTTGTTCCCATTTCTGTAGATATTCTCCTATTATAGTGGCTTATTTAGACTTGATCTAAGTATGCTTGTTCCCATTTCTGTGGACATTCTCCAGTAGGATTATTTGATGTTTTTTTTGTTCCGTATACACTAACAAAACAAGTAGAAATTGTAGATGTACCAAACTTGGTTGGTTTCATTTTTTTGTTGCAGTTGTTTTTTTGTTGTTAGTTTTCCTTATCCAACAAATTGTTTATTGGTACAATGATGGAAAACAAAGTGAAAAATGTGGAAATTAGGGTCAAAACAAATGCCAAAAATATCATTGAAAGGATTAAAGAGGCAAAGTGGAGATAGGCGGGGCACATAGCTCGTAGAGACGACAATAGATGGACAAAGAGGTTAACGGAATGGCAGCCAAGAACAGGAAAGAGAAGAAGGGGAAGACAAAAACGAAGAGGGCGTGATGATCTCACATCCTATTTGGGTACAACCTGGGCAAGAGAAGCACAGAACAGAAGCAAATGGAAGCTACCGTAAAATGGGGTAACTTCGGTCAGCGGGGTAACTTTGGTCGGTCAAATATATTTTTTTAAATGGTCATATTTTCGTACAGCAATGTTGTTTTTAGTCATATTTGGTGTCAATTTGTTAAGATTCTTAACAAATTTCTTAATAAGAAATATGTTTGGAAGAAATAATAGTCGCTCATGTGTAATTTCCTTGAAATTTACTTAAAAAGCGGATTTTCACCAAAAATCAGCATTTTTTACATTTTTTAAGAAAAAATTAAAATCGATATTTGTGAGCAAGGATGTGTGTTTGATTAATTTTGCAAGGTGTCAAATGTCACAAAAAACAACAACTTGCCCATATTCAGCGAAGATCAATTTTTTTGATTTTTTTCCTTCATGGAATGTAATACTGTGACCAAAGTTGCCCCAAAGGCGGGGTAACTTTGGTCAGGTCATTTTTTAACCCTTAGGGCACCCTTACAAAATTATTTAATAATCTTTTTCAACTTCAAGGTGTAGAAGGGAACCCTGATGTCACAAAAAGAGTTAATTAGAAATAAAATTGGTTTTGTTTGGAAGCAGTGGTTTAAAAACTCTGAAAAGTGCCCAAAGTTACCCCATTTTACGGTACTTGAGGAGGGCTACATCCGAAAGTGGGTGACACAGCCTGTGAGGTGAGGTGAGGTGAGGATGGCCCATGGGCCCATAAATGATACTTTTCATAGTCTTGACCTTCAAATGTCAGTGTTCATGGGCACCAGAGGCCAAAATGTAAATATATTTGCCCTTCTTTTGCTCACAACCTATAGCATCTACAGGGTTTGTACTTGGTATAATTATGGTCCATAATACAGCAATGCCTATATAGCATTTTACACCGAAGTCTTGTGTGTAATTGGCTGGGAAGGGTTCACAGGCACAGATCTAAAATCTAAACAAATGCTCAATAAAATCGCAAACACAACATCTAATTGAAAAGAAAAATGGCCTACGATAAAAACACAACTATTTCTGTTTTCTCAAACACAGCTGTTCCATCTAGTTTACTTTACCTCCTTTGGGTCAAAACATATCTCAACTCACTCCACGTGGGTGTTGCCTGCAGATGAAAAGTTTCAAATGTTTTTAAACATTCAAAATTTTCAGAATTGTAAATTTTCATGACCATATTTGGAATCAGCATGAAAAATGCATTAAAATGGATACAAACAAGCCTAGTATTTGTTCAATGGTTCTTAAGATAGCTCTTGATATTTTGAGAAAATATCTCAAAACTAGGGACTTTTTATGTTGAAGACTAGGCCTATATGCTTAGCATGCAGAGCATTAACAACATTGAGTGCAAAGGATGGTCCCGCACTTAGCCCAAGCCATTTGTTTTGCATGCCAGGTGAATAAAAGCTGAAAAGTGGTTGCTACTGTCACATTCATTAGACAAAATTGATATAGAATGATTAATGTTTTGTCTTTCTTGATGGCGTCACAATGGGCTTTGTTTTCATCTGTAAACTGGTGCAAATCTACATTGAAGAGACTTGCAGAGAGCCATCACTGCCAATCCACACTTTTCCAAACATTCACTGGCTATTTTGAGTGTGTTTTCAACAATTACCAGAGTAGTTACTTATCCTTGCAGTGAATAAATCCAGAAACAATGTTTGTGTGTCAACAGGGACAATCTTACTAGAACTTAAATCTTATCAGCGGGGTCAAAAATATCGATGCAAATAAGGTAGCTGAATTCAGCAACCATATTCATTGTACATACACCAGCAGATGATGTTATGATACACTAATGGACAACTGGGAACCATAATCCTGGCGGAAATTTGTTGCCACAGCAACATTGTTGTTAAAAGCATGCTCTCGCCAGAGCTACTGGTATGTGATACTTCGGCATAATCTTTAGTAGAAAATGTACACTCAGCTTACACTCTCCACTTCCCCTCTGTTTTTCAATGCTGGGGACTTTAATGTAGAAATGGTGATGATGTTGCCCAAATCAACATTGCAATAGGGGAACGGGGAAGGATGTTGGCCAATTTACCCTTTGGTGCGGCAATATTTTTCCATCAAGATTGCAGTATGATGCAGAAATAATGTCAATTTTATGATACTATCATAAAATTGACATATTTCTGCTCATTTATCAATTTTTGGAGGAGTTAGGCAAACAACATTTTAAAGAATATCTCAAAATGTGCCTTTAATGACATAACCTATATGTGTGCACTACATTCTGACTGATATTTGCAGGACCAATCAATCTTAAGTGTAGTACTGTGTGTTTTATGTTGAGTTGGACTAAGTAAATACCGAGAGCTGTAAACTAGCGGAATAAATGTGTGTGTGGCCAGTCACAGTTACTTCATGTATATTTCATATGTGGTAAACGGAACCGTGCATTAGACAAGTTGTCGTATTTCAGCTTGACTCGGTAATAACATTGCCGTAATAGCGTAAAGTGTTTGGCAAGGTATATAAATGAGGGCAGCAGATACTCTTAACAGATGCTGGGACAGATGTTTTAGTTTGCAGACGAGCTTGAAGAATATTTGCAAAGCACTTTCTGTATTCACTTCATGGCGGGAGGGTTGGCATAAATTTGTACTGAAATGCAGGTTGTTGAGCCAAATCTGATAAGAAAAATGTGCTGATATGAGAAGTCATTTCACAAATCGATTGTTATATGAAATGCTCACTGCAGTGTATGCTAAGTATATCACACCTCAAAACCTGGTATCTTTAGTTTTATTAGAAAGCATATAATGTGCCATCTCCAGTTGAGCAATAAAAATGCTGTCTTCAGTAGATAGCGTGCAAATAATTAAATCCTGTCTTCAGTAGATAGCATCCAAAGTAAAGTTGTCTTCAGTCGATAATCTTCAGTAGATAGCATCCAATATAAAGTGCTGTCTTCAGTAGATGGCATCAAAATAATAAAATGCTGTCTTCAGTAGATAGCATGCAAATAATTAAATCCTGTCTTCAGTAGATAGCATCCAAAGTAAAGTTGTCTTCAGTCGATAATCTTCAGTAGATAGCATCCAATATAAAGGGCTGTCTTCAGTAGATGGCATCAAAATAATAAAATGATGTCTTCAGTAGATAGCATCCAAAGTAAAGTGCTGTCTTCAGTAGATGGCATCAAAATAATAAAATGATGTCTTCAGTAGATAGCATCCAAAGTAAAGTTCTGTCTTCAATAGATAATCATTAGTAGATAGCACCCAATATAAAGTGCTGTCTTCTGAATATGGCATCCAATACAAAGGGATGCCTTCAGTAGATAACATCTAATATATATATAGTGCTGTCTTCAGAAAATAGCCTTCAAAATAAAATGCTGTCTTCAGCAGATAGTCTTCAGTAGATATCATCTAATATAAAGTGCTGTCTTTAGTTGATAGCATCCAAATAATAAAAATGCTATCTTCAGTAAATAGCATCCAAAATAAAGTTTTGCCCTGAGTAGATGGTATCTAAAGAATATGTTATCTTCAGGAGAAAGTATGTTAGAGTGCCAGTCAGCAAAATTTAATTTTCATTTATTTTGCCTTTTTTCGGTAAAACACCTCAAGTTGCAAAAGTTAGTGCATTTTCTCAACTATTTAAAAAAAAATTCTGTCTTGAATATTTTGCAAGTTGTTCAAGGGTGAGTCAACATGAAAAATTCTTTCAGGCCATGTTTACTTCTCAGGCTTTACCAAATTTAGATTTCTTACAGGAAATAGCTTTGTGTATACCTTTTGGGTTATTCATTGGATGTTGTGTCAGATTTTCCCTGTTTTTTAAGGAAATATGGTTATTTGTAACAGAAGATGCGTAAATTCCCCTTTAACTGGTGAGTAAAATTGTATCGCAGTGTAAGAAAGTTGTAATTGTTTTGCTAACCTTTGTGGATGTACTCTAGACTGGTCAATTAATGAAACCTAAGCACATAAGTGCAATGTACAGAGCTCTTGACATGATAGAAATTACTTGGCTACTTGTACACGCTACTTCAATTTGAAACAATTACATGCATGACTATATGAGTGTGCAGCATTCAAATTGGATGCGTGTATCATCCCAGAGTTTTAAGTAACACATCTTTCCACATTGCGGCTTATGCATATACTTTATTTTGATACTTTTTGCTGGTTAAAGTTTTCAGAACTTTGTTTAAAAATCTAAAAATATACCACTTGATACTTAATTGGTAGGCTGTACTTAATTAGATGTGTTTATAAGATCATAGGTACCTATTTTGGGTACCTTTTACTCTCTAAAATTTAAAAGTTAAAATGCAAGTTTACAAAATTGTATAAATGCCACTTGATAGTTAATTGGATGAATTGGATGTGTGTATCATCTCAGGGTTTTTAGACATCTTTCCACATTGCATATATGGCATATTTCTACTCTTCTTTGAAATTAAAAAGTTGAAATATAAGTCTACAAAAAACTACCAAACTATGACACTTGATACTTAATTAGATGTCATCTTACTCACACATCTTTCCACTTCCATTTGCATATAGGTTTTGCTGTTTAAAATGTGCAGGTGACATTTGAAATTTGCAAAATTTAGTTGCAGCCTGAAAATGTTCCTTGTGCACTTGACAATGTGAGGTGTAAAAAGATGGAGTGCTAGAACCCATTAGGGCCAATGTTTTCACACTAAAGGTATCGTAAGGGTGCCAGGCAAATTACTTGTAACACCTTTAATCCTTGGGTAGAATCCTTTCAATTTATGAGAGGCAAGAACGAGATAAGTATGTACGTGTTTGCTTTTCAAGGTCAAATTACTTTCCATGGTAGCTGCAGTAAAGTCAGTTTCATATTCAGATTTGTAGGGTACAATATATTGAAAATCTCATCACAAAATTATAATTATATTTTCCGAGATATGAAACTTTATATGTTGCTCAAATATATTTGAAAACAGAGTGAATGCAGAAATACAATGCTATCTACTGAAGATGGCACTTTTTGGATGCTATCTACTGAAGACAGCAAACTTTATTCTGCTGTTGATAATGTGACCAGCGAATACGCACATCAGAGGACACAGTTGTGCAGTGGTCAATGACTTAGAATCTTAATCGTAAGGTATATAGCTCGAGGTCATGGGTTTGAGTCTCCCCCCCCCCCGCCATCAAAATGTTGTGCACTTAGGTAAAGTTCTCCACCCCTATTGCATCTTCCCACCCAAGTGTACAAATGGGTGCCAGCATTATTTTAATAATGCTGACACCCATTTAAAAAGGCTGGGAAGGTAATAGACTCACTGTGGTGGAGGTGTAGCAATCCCCCTGCAGCAATGTTTCATGGAGTCTGGCCCAATCGCCTCGAAAGAGAGATGGACACTCCGGCCTGTTAATACAGGTTTGTTTCCTTTACCATTTGTTTTAATACAGCTTCAAACATAAATGAAACAACAGTTTGCACATTAGCCCTTAGCATGCGTCATCAGGACATTTACGGCTCATTCGTGCTGTACGGTCACATATTGCATCACATATCTCCAACACATCGCTGCAAAAAAACACAGCTCATCATTACCATAGAATCCTACATAAGGGATAGGAAATGCGTTAATCAGGGTAACCTATGCATCTCGTTAGGCTGAACCTATCTCAAGGTCAAATAATATTAGTATTAGTATGCAAAATCAATTACAGTGATATTATAAGGTTTTATAGACGTCATCACTGATATTATATATGTAATGTGAACACTCAATTATGGTAATACTCTATCTCCATTTAATTAGCCTGTGATACTATCACTGATAGGTGGAGTGTATATTTCTCTGATTTGATTTACCTTGTAATTTTGTAGTTTTTTGTATACTCTTGAATTATGTATTGTGAATATAATACTATGTTATAACTCTAAAATCATTGCATATAAGTAGCAGGGTTTGAAATATGCATCAAATTACCCTGGGTCAAGAGGCTCAAATTTGGTAAACCATTTAAAATAGGCTAATTTTGCATGATTTTGCAGATTTGCCGTGTGACTAGCTGGATCTGCCACTGGATGTGCAAATTTGTTAATTGAAAACTTTCCAGCAAACACACTGTGATATAATTATCATGTTAGGGTTATGCTTAAAGGAGCACCAGCAATATTCCACCATTTTGCAAAATAGAAATGTTCACTTCAGTTAGGGGTAAGCAAGGCATTGCCAGTGTTTTCCATATCACATATTGTTTGCCAAAAACATATCATGATATCGGCTGTATCGCAATGTCGTTTAAGCTTCCTTAAGTTTCAAAACTGGTGGTAAACTGGCTGCATGAAGCGCAACTCCAACCTTGAGCATGCAAAATTGCTCCAACCTTGCTTTGCTCTCCCTACCTAACCCCTCTTTCTCCCTGCATGCCCTTGCCTTTCTTCTGCATGCTTCTTACCCTTTGCTTGCTTTGCTATTCTTAAAATACTTCAAGGTTGTAGGCACAAGAGGCATTTCCATCAGCCCTCCTGTTCCTAATCGCCACTCTGTAGTTACCAACCCCCCATGTTCACAAAGATTGCAAGTCAATCGCGCACCACCTGTTACAGCTTTGCCTAGCGGTAGAGTTAACAGACGGGGGCTCTGGGAGCAATAGTCTGTGATCTGAAAGGCTGTTGGAGCAGTCTGGAGGGTTGCAGATTTACTGTATGACATCATCTTCAAGATCATCGAGCCTTATCTCCAGGTCTGTCTACAGTTAGGAGGAGAAATAAATCTAACAAAGTCACCAGTTAGTGACCTGTAGGGAGAGAACTGGTCCTTTGTTCTACCTTGGTTTAGACCACTGAAACTTAACCACTATGATGAGTACAACAAACAGCACCCAGGTTAAAGCCCCGGATTTACATTCGCACCGAATAACTCAGGGCCTGGATCACCATCCACACACTAAAAACTACGGGGTTATATTTTCCGTGGTCATTTTGAATTGACCACGTTTGGGGTTGTTTTGACCCTTCAAGGGGGTTGTACTGTTTTAATTTGACCACATTCACGAGGTCATTTTAGCCACGACGACGTGGTCAAAAACTTAATGGTCATTTTGCCGATACCGTCGCGCATTGATATCAGTTTCAATCTTCCGCTTTGAAAATCTCAATTCATAAATGAGTTTAAACATGAGCTGCAATTAATGTTTGTTGATTAATAAATAAAACTAATTTTTTGACCGAAGTTACCCAATTTGTCAACTTTATAATGACTTGCATTTGAACTATTTGCACACACGGTGTGCATCGGCTCACGTGGTCACATCAGCGCCATATTTGTTCTGATTGTGCAGCTCAGCGGATTGTCGTGTGTGCTTGTCTGCATGATGGAATATGAAAAGTTAGTTGAAAAGTGAGACTGCAAGGATGCATAGACCCTTGTCTATGCACGCAGATTCATTCCAATTTCATGCTGTCGTGGCTGGTGTCTTGGCTGCAGTTGTTATAAGCTTATATCATGTAAGCTTATAATACGTGAACTGTCATAGGCGATGACTGACTATGTGTGAGTGTGATACACAGACGCATTTTGCAGTTTGCTGTTTATGTAATGCTTTCTCTGTGCAGAAACACACTTATGTCCTGGTGGGACCAGCATGACCATAGGCCTACTAAAAAAATCCAAACAACCCCTAAATGTGGTTATTGAGTAACCCTATAAAACAACCCTTTCAAATGGGTCATTTCATTTGACCCCGAAATGAGGTCATTAAGTAACCCAATAAGGCAACCCTTTTGAAGGGGTCATTTCATTTGACCCCGAAATGTGGTAATATTTTGACCCCAATGGGGTTACTATTTGACCCAAATCGTAGTCATTGCAATGACCCGACCAATGGGGTCAAAATGACCCGTTAGTGGTATGGTGTTTAGTTGATAACTATGCTGGGGTCAAAAATGACCCCGTTTGGGTCATTTTTTGACCCCGTAGTTTTAAGTGTGCAGTGCATGATGATGCACCACCCCTAAAGCCAATCGGAAAGAGTAATGGTCCTCCTACAGCAGGGCGAACACCACTCCAAACCCAATTAGGCGGGATGCTGCTAATAACCCTGATGATAGAAGGGCACTTTTACATGCCAAGAAAAAGATTGGTATCGGGACATGGAATGTCAGGACCCTTCACCAGCCTGGCAACTTAGAATTACTTATTCACCAATTGGAGAATTACAAGTGGGAGATAATGGGTATATCAGAAACCCATTGGATAGAATCAGGAGATTTCACACAAGATGGTTATCAAATATTGAGCGCCGGTAGTGGATCTACTCACAGAGCAGGGGTTGCCTTAATTCTCAACAAGAATGCCCAGAGATCACTCCTCGGCTACAATCCTATTTCAGAAAGGCTAATTACAGGAAGGCTTCGCACTCAAATAGGAACAGATACCATTATGCAGGTGTATGCACCTACAACGTCATACCCAGACGAAGATATTGAAGACTTTTATGACCAACTGCAATTGGAAATAAATAAAACACCTTCCCAAGACATCCTTCCCAAGACATCCAAAATTGCTCCAACCTTGAGCATGCAAAATTTACCTTTGAAAATCCCTCAATTTTGAGCCTATCACAATGAAATTACTTGCAGTAGGGCATAAAAGTATGCTTTACACAAATATTATTTCATTACATGAGCATTACCAGTATTAAATTATAGGGTACACAATTAGATCAAACTGTTTTCTGTTTACCCAATAAAACTTTCAAAAGATTAACCAACTTTCAGCAAAGTTTCACCAAAAAGTTGGTTAAATTTTGTTCAATAGTTTGCATGTGATAAGAGTTGACACATTGTACTACAAAGCTGTCCTGGAGTGAAGGCAGTGTCCAGTATAGGCATGTTATATAAAAGCAACAGCTATAAAGAATGACTTTTTAGTGACATTATAAGTGGATTTTAATTTGATAGAACAAAAATCACAAGTGCTCTTAAGGTAAGTGCTCTAATGTTTCCCCGAATTAAGTGCCTCAACAACCTTTGCTTAATGCTCTGCATGCTAGCCTTAAGTGTTCAGGTATTTTCTCAAAATATCAAAAGCTATCTTAAGAACCACTGAACCAATAGTAGGCTTGTTTGTACTCATTTTAATGCATTTTTCATGCTGATTCCAAATATGGTCATGAAAATTCACATTTCTGAAATTTTTGACTTAAAAAAAAAATTGAAACTTGTCATCTGCAGTCGACACCCGCGTGAAGAGAGTTAATGCTTTGCTTGTAACCTTTGAGTTCACACCATGCAAAGTTAGTAAAGTCTTCACAATATCTATGATATTTCTGGAACAACTGACCAATACTGGATATATCTGTACATAATATTAATCATTCTATGTATGGAATTCCATAACAGATGAGACATTTTTGAGATAAAAATATGGACGAAAATGTTGACCATTAAAACTGTCGTCTGCCGATAACACCTGCTTGGAAATGGTTAAAGAAAGGTTCAGTCACCTCCAGGGCTGGGGATGGCAGGTTGCATGAGAGGATAAAGCTGAAGGATGGAGAGGAGGAAAGTATGTTGTCAATGTTACTATGTTGTGTGTTACTAGAGAGATTGATTGAGGGATGCAAGGGTTGGTCACCTTTTCAGTGCCTGGGAAACATGAGTTTGGAAGTCATGTGCAGTGAAAAGTTCATTTACCTCCAGAGCTGCAGTTATATGCAAAAAAAAAGTAAGCATTATAACCAATATGTTGCCAAAGTTATAGTATGTTCAGTGCCCCCCCCCCTCGTCATGGCCGTCGGTTCATGTAAGGCCGTCAGTTGACGGAAGGCGTTGGTGAAAAAACATTGGGTTAACAATAGAATTTATTTTATCCAGGATGACAGAAAAAAGGGGATAATTATAAAAAAAATTATGACAAATTGTGAATGAAATTTAATTTTACATAAATATTTTGTGTTTTTATGTTGGTACCATCTATAATCCTTTTTGGGTCAACAAATCACAACTTCTGGCGGCAAAAAATATTTCCGTCGGTACATTTACAAGTTGTGCCCCCTCGGTTCCAAAATCCTGGCTACGCCACTGAGTATGTTGTCAGTGTTACTAAGTTGCAGGTCATAGATTGAGTGTTGGTCACTTTCTCAATGTTGGGACTGAGAAAGTGAGTTTTGAAATGTGACACAATCTGCTCCATGGGGGCTAAAGGAGGCATTTTTGACAATTCAGTTACTATTATTACCTTATTCAAACATTAGGCTATCATATACTGAAAACACCAAAGGTCTAGCATACTTGGTTCTAAAGTTCTGAAGTTTTGTGATATGTATTTTCTTATGTATTCTGTTGTTTTTTACTCAATATCTTTACCTTTGTCTAAATAATATGTAGCAGTGTACTGTTCATTTACTTTGATAGCTACAGTTATATGTAAAAAAAATGAGCTTTGAGACCAGTATTATGCTAAAGGTATAAGTATGTTCTTACTATGTTGCAAGTTAAAAGATTGAATGAGGAATTGGTTGCATTCTCAATGCCAGGAGACATGAGTTCCAAACACTAGGATCCACAACATGCTCATCTATCAAGGCACAGTTCTTTAACCCCAATACATTTGCACATTCATTGAATGACCTTTGAAAATTTGGGTACAAAAACTCATACTCTGAAACTTGAGGTCAAATTTTGCACTATGAATGTTTAATTGAGGTTATTGAACTATGCCATTGGGATGAGGCCATTGTGGTCCATAGTGAAAGTCATGTGCAGCGAGAGGTTCATTTACTCCAATAGCTGCAGTTTAATGCACAAATTAAACATTGGGACTAGTGTGTTTCTTAAGTTATATAAGTATGTTGTCAATATTACTACGAGTATGTTGCCTGTTAGCTGATTGAATGAGGGATTGGCACTTTCTTAATGTCAGGAAAAAGTGAGTTTGAAAATTCAGTGAAGTGTAAGGTTCATTTACCCCAAGCGCTGCAGTTTGACCATTTGGGACCAGTATGTTGTCTGTCATAGTATGTAGTAGATTAAAAGAGCAAAGGGTTGATGAAAGCAAAGGTCATTAACTCTAGGTTTGAAACATTAAGTGCTATATGAGTTCATTACCTCTATTAGCGGCTGTACGGTCAGTGTTGCCAAACTCTTTGGTACCAAGGTTTGAGAATCATCCCACCAAAATGGGGCTGTACTCTCTTAAATTAGCTGATTGAAATATTTCAATCTTTTAACACTTGATGATAAGAATCAATCTAAATAGATTTGGTTTGACTCTAACTCTTTTTGTAGACTGATTCAATCATGTGTTACCGGTACTTCTTAATGTGCTGCCAAATAGCATGTGTTGCATATGTTTGGAATGAGATTTCAAACTTTTTTAGAATGAATATTTTCAATCCTTTTTTTTCAATTGGAAGGTGTTTACTAATTTGGACACAAAGGACATACAGACATACTATAGGCTTCAACAGGTGCATGTGAAACAAAGAACATCAACGCAGCAGCCAGGATGTCTTGAAAGTACCAACTTGCAACTTAAAGCCATATTATAACATTTTCAAACAAAATAGATTAGCATTTCTTTCCCATAAAATGTTAGCTTTTACTGTCAGATATATCCCCTTTTATTTTTGAGCCAAACAACCACGGCAAAACAAAGAAAATTGGAATTTACTACCAGCGCACATGTCGCCAATACGTACCACTCCTTCGGTCATGTTGTGGTACGCGACCCTTTGTTGTGTATATCACCGTCCCGCGCCCGTGTACGTACTGTGTGTTATGAACATCGTGTATGCGTTCGACTAATAATTCCATCGTAATAATAAAGCGCCCGGCTCGGCGTTTTATTCAAAATCTTGGATTTTGACAAAACTACAGCACCTAGAGTCTTGATTTTTGCAGGGTATAATGGTTTAATAAAGTACAATTTAATCGTGTAAAAAAAGGAATTTTGAAAATTCAGCGAGGTCGTCTTCCTCAGCAAATGTTATAATATGGCTTTAATGCTCTTTTGTAGAAGTTCACACATAATGCAACGTTATTGCAATTGTAGAGAATTCAAAACCATTTAAACTTAGCTAATAATGAAGCTTAGAAACATTCATAAAGATACAGCTGTCATCTGACACTTGCAAAAGTAAACAACAACTTTTTGTGGCAAGTCACATCTTGATGTTAATGAACTGCAGCAAGCGCTCTACAAGTACTGGTAGCCCAATTACATGGTTAAATTGCAATGTTGGCATCACTCGATTAGGTGCAAAAAATAGAGCAGTGAGACGGACAATGTCATGTCACCCATTTTATATAACTATGTTGCAGTATGCGTTGCTAACTCAAGGCCAGTGATGTGATTTAAAATTGGTATGTAACAGAATATGACTACCTTGAGGGTTGTGGCATGATGTAAAGATATGATGAAGCAGTAAGATTGGGTGAATGGTGTCATGTTGTCAGTGCTACTATATGAGTCATGTTGCAATGGGGAGATATGGAAAGGTTATAAGCTAACACCGTCAGAAACAAGTTTTAACATTTTATGCAGTGACGAGTTTGTTAGGGCAAGCAACACTTGACTGTCTATACAGGTCACCCTAACCCTACCCCTAGTCTAGACTAGGAGTTTGTTAACACCCTATGAGAACTACCTGCCGATTGGCCAAATTAATATGTGTCCATATTTGAACCAATCAAGTAGGGTATTGATAAAATCATCTGCAAATGCAAGTTTGACCATAAATAGTTTAATTGGCAATTGAAATGAGCATAATTCATCTTTAATTCCACATCCAAGATGGCTGCTCATGCCATGGTGGTGGCCATCTTGGATTTGCAGGAACAAGAGTATTCCCATTTATGAGTAGTCTGACTGTGGTACAGACCATGTAACTGTAGGGAAAGGAGCTACTGCATGGGTACACTCTCACAGAAACCAGAGTGGTAAAGTTGTCATCCCTTCTTCATTGCGACTCGCCCATTTCACGGCTGACTGTTGCGGCTTCACTGCTCCTCCCCCTCAATCACAAGTGTAATCTTTGACAAAGAATAGGTTAGTAATTATCAGTCATATTGAGGGATATGGTCAAACACTAAGTATGAAAGGCAGAAGGAATCTGGTGTAAGTGTGAACATGTCACACCATCTAGGTTTGACTTGGACCTCTCCAATATTGGCAATGCATGCATTAGCTTGAAGGGCGAGAAACTGACACATTGTCAATGCTATCCGGAGACAGGCCAGCTACTCCCAGGGGCTAGGTTTTTGCACCTTAAAGGCACTTATTATCATTGATCCTCATGAAAACATCCAAATATTTGAAATTTGTAAGAATAGCTTTAAAATGAAGGATAAGTCTAGAAAATGAATAATTTTTTGTGAATAATTAACAAAAAAGGAAGAAAAGCCAGTGCTAAAAAGATATGCCATGTGAATTAGCTCCATTCAAGTACATGTAAATGTTAGTATCCGTATAACAGAGACTGCCAATTAAAAATAGATTAGTATTTCTTTGCCATAAAATGTTAACTTTTACTATCAGATATGTCCCCTTTTAATTTTGAGCCCAACTTTAACAACTGAGGTAAAACAAAGAAAATTGGAACTTTATGACTAGCCTTGATGTCACCAATATGTGTCACCTCGTCGGTCCAGAAGTGTGTATGTCCGTCCCGCACGCCATGTACTTACTGTGTTATGAACATCGTGTACATGTTCACTGAACTTACATTTACACCATCTTGTTCAGACGGCTTATTCAAAATCTTGTATTTTGACTAAACTACAGCACCTTCATTTTTTGCACGGTACGTTAGTTTACTAAAGTACATTACATTTGGGTAAAAAAACAGAACTTTTAAAAAATATTGAGGGCATCCTACTCATCATCCTAATAATGTCACATTCAGTCCTGTCACTTACAGAGTGTGTTCCCGAGTGTGTTAGCTCATTTATCCCTCTTGAAAATCAGATTTCTGATGATTTAAAAAAAAAATTTTGGATATGGCAAATCACTAATAGTGCTTCTTTTTACTGGAAATATATAGATGTGATACACTTCATGAACTGTGCCTAGTACAGGAAAGAAATAGTGTCACACACGCTATTATTGTTTGTCTACAGGGATGGAAAACAAATATAGGTGGGGGACTATAGGGACAACCTTAATGCTTCATGTCTCATGAAGGGTCAACTTTACTTGAGACTAACAACCTTTCAGGCCTCTTGCAAAGAAAACTGTGTGTGTCCTTGTGGAGTTTCTTTTATGAGCTGTGTGACACTGGTGGCGGTGGCGCACCTGCCGAGGGAAAAAGGTGCGGTATATTAATGTGCAGTTTTAATGTTTCAAAAAAGGACGTTCTACTGAATGGTAGGGCCACCTGCTATTTCAAGGACACAAGGAGTTTCAGAACTTTGCACAAATCAAATTTGTTTACCTCCGTCAGGACTGTGAACGACACCTGTATAGGCTGGGCAATAATCAGTGTCAGAATTAACTTGGTTAAGACTGAGCTGAAAGCCTAGCAGACGCTGACTCAAACAAGAGTATAAAGGCATCCATATAATTTATATGATACGCTGTGAAAATGCTGGCTAACATTGGAACTATGAAAAGCTCAACTGATGGATAAAATCTTTTGTGCTATTTTTAGTTGAATGTTTTTAAACTATTAAAATAGTTGGCTTGATATGATAGGTCTAAATACTCTGTCTGTTGACCATGTATTCAGGCAGGATGGATTGGAAATTGGTTTATAATCACATGCCCACATTGAATTTATCCTGTACCTGCTGCATAATTTTAAGAAAAAATCTTCAAAGTTGTTTGGTTGTTGACCGAGTTACATCCTACTATGATTTGCTATTTTCATGACCAATTGAATGTTAATGGGCATCCAGCAACAAGATAATAATAGTATAATGTAACCTGCTACCACAAAAAGAGCGTAAGTTTTAAGTTTGTAGTTTCAAAACCTCCTGCCTGCGAAGTTGATGTTTTTTGTTTGCAGTGCACCTTTACAAGCCAGTAGTATGTCCTTTGTGAATGGCCCTTTGTGCCCGCATTCACAAAAGACATATGTGATGCGATCAAGCAAAATCAGTCGGAACTCGGAAATATTAAATTTTCAGTTTCTTACAAAATAGTAAAAATCATTCACAAAGCTGCATTTTGCAGAAAACTCCATTGAATTTGAACAACCAGTTCCAAAGATATGAGCAATTACAGAGTTTCCAAAACAATAGAAAAGAAAAGGAAATATCACCTTTGTTTGGCTATATCTCAAAATCAATATTTGCGAGTTCCGACTGATTTTGCTTGATCGCATCACATATCACCGATATACTATTGGCTTGGACTAACAAAGCAGCTAGGACATCTTGAAACTACCAACTTGCAACTTTACACTCATTTCGTGATAGCAGGTCACATATGAAGATAATGGATGTAAAGATCAGGTGCCATATATGTCACAGGAGATTGAATCAATGGCCAACTAATGTTCTCTGAAGGATGCATTAGTATCAATGGAACTTGGATCCAAACAGGTATATGTTTAAGGTAAAAATGGACAACATAAAGAGTTCCAACCAACTGACTTGGCTTAAGAATCCTTCTGGCAACACAATATAATATATGTTGCAAAAGAAGGTGCAAAAACAATACAAAACATTAAAAAAATCAACATTATGTGACACGATCTGGTCCGTGGGGGCCAAAGGAGGCATTTTTTAAAATTGAGTTACTGTAATTATTACATTATACATACAATAGGCTATCATTTACTGAAAACACCAAAGGTCTAGTATACTTGATTTTAAAGTTTTTAGATGTCTATTTTCTTATGTATTTTATTGTTTTTTTACTCCAAATTTTTACCTTTTTCTCAGTTTCAAATTTGCCGCCTTTGGCCCCCACGGACCAGATCGTGTCACATATACAAAGTAAATAACTTTCCTACTAACTATGCCAAGGTACTTGCGTATAGGTACTGAGCAAGTTGGTCATAGTGATAACCCAATTTTCAAAATGTCCAACTTTGGTCTAAGTGAATCAGATCGTATCACATATTTCTAGTGCCTGGATATTGTAGATATTGAAAAGGGTTTTTCCCGGGTTTTTTTCTTCAATAGGGTACAGCACTTTTTGCTGATCGTATCTTGAATATATCTAGATTAAGTCAATTTAAAGAAGAGGAAATATTGTTCAGATGTAGGCCATGTTGAACATTGTATGTTGGAATAGACTAGATCTCCAATAACTTGGTCAATATTGAACGGACATAGGCCCCTACTAAATTGTGTTAAGGTGTTATATAGTGCAGGAGGTGTTTCTTTGGTCTTCTTCTTTTAGCGTGTGTATTTACAGTGATTGAACATATTGTGCCATGCAGTGGCGTAGCCATGTGGGAAGGGGGCTCTCCTGCTCATCATGGCTTTCGTTTCATGTAAAGTCATCTGTAGCTGGAAGGTGTTGGTGACAAAAAGGCGTTGGTAAAAGGGAAAGTAAAAAAAGTTTCAAAGTTGTGAAACAAATTGAATTATACATAAAAAGATTTGTTTTTAAGTTGCTAGCACCTATTATCCTTTTTTGCTTCACTTTCTCAAAGCAACAAAAAAAATTGGGGTCAACAATTCACAACTTCCATCAGCAAAAAATATTTCTGTCAGTACATTTACAAGTTGTGCTCCCTCCCCCGGTTGCGAAATCCTGGCTACCCCACTGGTGCTGTGAATCTTTTTTGAATGGTGAAATGCAAAAAAAAAAAAATCTGCCACTTTCATATGATGCCAGATAAAATATATGATTTGCCTCAAAGTTCCCAAACACAGTAGTACTTAGAAAACTCACACATTCATTTTAGTTTTTATCTTGTTTCATTTTTCTTTGGTGTTATAGTTATTTTCTACTGCTTACACACCCTGGAAAATGTCCCCTTTGAGACAAATGTCACTGCAATTAAGCCCATGCATGGATGTTTATACATAGCTGGTAAATGTTTTTTCTAACTTCCATATATATAAATATGTTTTTCTTCCATTTTGAAAATGTTCATCTTGAGACTTGCCAAAGTCTTGTGCAAATATAGATATTTTGTGATGGAGATGTTCAAATCATGGATTTATCCGTCATATTGCAGTAGTTTTGAAAAATCTCAAGAACTTTTTGTTTTTTAACCCTCTCCACACAGGTGTCGACTGCAGACGACAAGTTTTCTTTAAAAATTAAAAAATATCAGAATTGTACATTTTCATGACCAGTTATGGAATCAGCATGAAAAATGCATTAAAATAAGTACAAACAAGCCTAGTATTGGTTCAGTGGTTCTTGAGATAGTGCTTGATATTTTGAGAAGAAAATCTCAAAACTTGGAACTTTTTATGTTGAAGCCAGCATGCTAAACATTATATGGGTCAGATCAAGTAGGGGGAATGTTTAACCCAGAAACTCATTTTTCATCTGCAGAGGCATAGCTAAGACCTATAAAACATGCCATCAAACAACCGTGTATCATTATAAAAAAAATGAAAAATCACACAATTTAAGAAACACAAATATGTCAAGAAAAACACCACCAACAACAAAAATCCAAACGTATCGACCAGAATAACGGTATTCATTTTAAAGCAGAGTTGAATACTGATGGCGCTATTTATCTTAAATCTTGTTTGCCTTTTTACAAAGGGTAGACACCTGTATAATGACATTAAAACATCATAAAAATGGGTTTAACATATAACAAGGACATAAGTTGAAACTAGCTAAAAATATATGTGTATAATAGTTATTCAATTCAATTTTATTAAAATAACAGTGTGATATCTGTTGGTCTTGTAAAGGGCGACAATTGAAACTTATGTAGTTTATTAGAAACATTAATTAATGATCAAACCAAACAACCGTGAATAATTTTTGTGATTTCATGAGCCTAAATAATATAAGGGTAGGTGACCCGCATACACTCTAAATTACAAGGATTTAAAAATAAATCCTTAAGACTGTAGTTAGGGACCAATCAATTTTAGATTTAAAATTAATCTTATAGATTTGAATTTTAAATCTTAAAGATTTAATTTTAAATTTTAAAGGTTTAATTTTAAATCTAACACTTGATTGGTCCCTAACTACAGTCCCTTGGGATTTATTTTAAATCCTTGAAATTTAGAGTGTACGTTACACCAAAATAACAATTGCTCAAAGCATCAGTCATCTGATGAGGTACATCAGTCAAGGATTATATCGTCGGCAGCGTGCAACACTATCGGAGTGCAGTAGAATGTAATAGCTGCCTTTTGTAAAACACCTATTGTTTGCAACACAACACCCTCATCATGCTCATTGTAGAGTGTTGATGTTCTGTATACTTTCCTGATGGCTAGTAAGCTAACCCCAAGATATCACCTTCACATGTAGTTGGGTGTTTTTTCTAGTGTTATTGGTTAAAAGTAAGTACATTTATTGAAATGTTGCAAATGGCAGCTATTGCATTCTACTGCACTTACGATAGTGTTGCACTCTGCCGACGATATACTGCTTAAAGAATGGGCAAAAGTCAGGAGGATGCAATTAAATTTAGTTTCAACAAAAAAATACTATCATAATTCATCACATTTCAAAGTTACACTGGTACATGTACTCCAATACTACATTAGCTCAGGGATAAGATTACCAAACTGGATAGATTTTGACCTAGCCAATTTGTCCAACACATGCTATATCATTACCTATATAAATTGACATACTTTTTACAAAATATTGACCATCCGGTCTATAGAATGGAGAACTCAAAGTCCAAACGCCATAACTATGGCAGCATTCAACAATTTGTTATTATAACACTCATAGAAGCTTTTACAGCACTCCAGTGTTATCAAAACATTCCAACGGTTGTAGGACCTGCCCTAATGGTCATACCGCACAAATCAATTCATATATAGGAAAATTGAAATGGCCTTCTCTGTCAGAACGTATGTACGCTGCTTTAGACAAGTGATGGGTATGATCAAGTAATGGATTGGTCAGGATAGACATGATAGTCCAGCGGGAATGCACAGAATTTAAAATGACCGATAGACTGTTTTGGGAGTATGAAGAGGCTATGCTAGGTTATTGATATGAGATTTATATTTAAGGTTAGCCTTATATGCTCTAGGCCTATATTGTTATTATTGGTCAAAGTTTCAACAATTTATTGTGGAATACTGAGGATTTTTAATATTAGACTTGTAGCTAAAGAGAGTTTTGTGGTTCTTGAGACTTAAGCTTGGTATTTGTCACTGCCAGTAGTGTAGTGTCATAGGGGCACATGCCCCTCCAATTGATCTGAAATTTTAGAAAATCCCATAGGAAAATTGACGAAAAATTACTTGTGCCCCCCTCCCCCAATCAGACCCGGTGCCCCTACTTGTGGTCCGTGCCCCCCCCCCCCCGCCTATGATGACCCACGCTACGCCATTGGCCACTACCTTTAATGGGATATTCCAGCTGAAATCCATGCACCCTTATGGGTGGGGGGGAGTTGGACATGACCCCAAATCAATAGGAACATGTAGGAAAACTGCCAATAAATGGATTGTGCCCCCCCATCAGGCTTGGTGCCCCCCATCATGGTTGGAGCTCCTTCCCCCAATAGGATGTCTCACTCTATGCTACTGGTAGATTTCAAATGCAGTCATCCATTCAGGTTATCCCATTGAACTCATCCCTGTGCGGGAGATTAAGGCCATGTCTTCCATCGAGGATGTATTGATCATCATGCAGTTATTGTTAACTACATGTATGCACACAACACAGGGGCACTCACAATAGGCAAGTGAACCCTACTGGTAGCGCTGTGTTGTAGATATAGGAGATGAACTAGTTAGCGTCATATATCAAAAAGGATAAAAGCTATGATTTTAGTACTTGCTCTATGTTTCAATTACTTATTCTTTTCAAAATATCTGAATTTTTAACCCGGCACAAGCTTTAATAACGGGGGACCATACATTTGTATGAGAAAGGAAATCTACATCTTATCCAAACTCCCATGTTAATCCAATGCACATTTTGCTTCACCGGGCCACCCTGACTTAGTCGCATTTGGAAGATGGGTGCCACAAAACCGTAAAAGGTACAAATTTAGTACTTTCTGTCAATCAAGTATGGTTTATTCTCTACATGTCAATTTTTAAATTATTAGCATAGTCCTTATAATAACTGGGGACCGCCTTGATAAGTAAATGATAGCAAACCAGTGAAAAATACCAAAAAAATCAGTCAGTGGAGCTCCGCCCGTACATGTCAATAGCATCATTATCGATTGGATTAGTCGACCGTAGCGGACAATTCGATCGCTCATTGGATTCATATTATCACGTGGTAAGAAATTTGCATTGGACAATCAATTACTATAATGGTTTAGTACTGCATATTTCGGTTTAATCTTCACTAACCAGGTTTATGGCTAAAAAGGTCACGGTGAATTTGCTGTGGACAAAACTGTACTATGTTGGGATGATCCTATTCTCACTCCAAATTGAATTACTATTTAGGACTGAAAGTATTCATCTTTAGATTTGAAAATTAGATGATTTTAATTTTGATTTGTATGATTTCTTAGTAGCTCTTAATCATGATACTTTGAATATCAAGCAACTGTTGGTTTATATCAAAGATGTGGTAAACTATTGAGGGGGCTAGACCATTCTAACCATTAGTAGCACAATGCATGCGATCCTTATAATAGGGTATGCATAATCTTAACCTGGCATCCAGGGTTTGATTTACTTTGAAAAATTTGCAAGGTTTGATTTACTTTGAAAATTTGCAGAGCAATTTTTAGCAAAAACGTTATTTAGGTGATGTTCTTATGATATTAGCATATGTTTACATTGTACAAAATTGCAATACAAACTGAAATTTGTGTAGCATGTTGTCCTAAATGGGGAGCATTTTGCTCTATTACACCAGGTAAGTTGTACGCTGCCCCGGAACGCTGCTGACATGCCATGCTTCCCTGGATCACAAATTATGCTTTATGCATTGCATTCGGCCGAAACATAAAGCCAAATACTATACACTGTGTGTGTATCTATGGTCACATAAAAACAACGCAGATGCTACAGGTAAAAGGTTGACATTATTGAGGCTGCAAAATATATAAAAGAAATCAAAAGACATTTTTGTTCATCTTTGTTCTGTAAAACAATAGTAAATTACCAATTTTGTATTATTTCAAGAGGAAGTATAGCTTTCACTTAATGTGGTATTATCTCATATTTCATATCGATATAGTCACTGCATGATTGTCCACATCATGTGTTCCATCTATTGAAATCTGGGTCATCCCTGGTACCACTGACTACTACTAATAAATTTCTAAATACTAAAATGAATTTGCGACCCATTTAGAGTGTGTATGAAACAAAAGCTGTGCAGATATATACAAGGAGGTTATTGGAGCCACTGTCATTCATGTTAAGCAATAATGCCCAATTTCCATCAAGAATAGATTCTTATGTCCACTTTTAATTTCAAGTCAATAAATGAGGTAAAACAAAGAATTTTGTTAAATTTCATTCCTGGGCCTATTATTATCGTCAATGCATTTAGTTTTCAGATTGTTATTAATTTGAGTGGAGCTTCATGCAGCTGGGATGTATGGGTCGTGTGGCGCAGTAGCTATAGCATTGGACTCATAATCGTAAGGTTGTGGGTTCGAACCCCATCTCAGCCATTGCTTCTACTCAACAGACCCTAGAGTAGTCATTGTACCGTCCAAAAATGGACCATCAGGCTATGATGTTTCCAAATAGACGTAAAAATTGACCCTGTGTCAGCTTGGTGAAATGGTTGATGGAAATCACCCCTGCCGAGTTCTTCCGGGAGTTTCAGATAAGACAGACAGACATAAATATATAACGAATAGCTATATACACACACATATTGTACTTCATTGATACACATGCACGAGTGTCATCCAGCACTTGATCGGTGAACACAATGATTAAAACTGAAGACTCCACATTTCTTATAAAACTTAAAGAGGGACTCCGGCAATCATAACATTATGCCTTATATGTTAGAAATATAATTATCATGCACGAATCACATTGTTTTATTTAAAACAAACTCATATTGACCATAAAAAGGAATAAAAACAGTTGGATCTCAACACGCGATATTCAAAATTCCCGCGCCGAAATTGTCTAAGTGCAATGACGTAATGGTTATTTGTGTTCAATTGTCGTCAGCCTTCATTGTATTATTGGGACGTCATTGCACTCGGCGCCCGGGAATTTTGAATATCGCGTGATGAGAAACGGATGTTTTTATTCATTTTTATGGTCATTATGAGTTTGTTTTAAATAAAACCATATGATTCGTGCTTGATAATTATTTTTCTAACATATAAGGAATAATGTTGTGATTGCCGGAGACTTCCTTTAACTTTCACTCTAATTAAAGTATGTTTCATAGTCTTTCACATGGTATTTTAGTATACCATTGGGCATGCCAAAGTAGAAAAGTAGAAATTCAAGAAAAATTGAGGGCGTCACTGTAGAGCAAATCACATATTATGGTTATAGTAATAAAGATATAGCCTATTTGTTTGATGCCACTTTCTTACGCATACAAACACACACCTATTTTGATTGTATTTGTAATGGTTATTACATAACATTGGAAATAGATTCAACCTTTGAGTTTATGTAAGATATTTAAAGACAATATCAGCTAACATGTCATCTGACCTTTTCCATTATTAGATGGCCGGATGCCAGAGAAGCTTCCCAGAATCCATTGCAACATGTCATACCACCTCATAATATCAAATGACACGCCTATTTTTCGCATATGCTCACTGTAGAACAAGCCTGTTTCATATATAGAATAATATACTGGCTAAACAGGGGTAGTCAATAAATACCATGATTCACAAAATCAGGATGTGCTCTATTCATTGAGGTACATTTTTGTTACTGAAGGCCCATGTTGAACTGCATAACCTACAAGATAAGGAAACTGAAGCTGAACCAATGCATTGTGGGAAGTATAATCTATCTTCGCTGGCCGGATGTGTTGCCTTTGGAATTTGTTCTAGAGAAAGTGTTCATGTTGATCTAGTGAAATCTTTGATGAGCATTGTTTGGTGTAAGTGGGGGGGGGGGCAGGTTGTTCAGTTCCCCCGAATGGAGTCTGATTAGGAGCAAATTTTGATGTTTTTAACGTTTTCCCCCCGAATCCCCCGAATGACCAACAAAAGTGGGGGGGCATGAAATGCTGGCATTTTTTGCTGTAATTTTCTTTAAAAACAATGCTGTGTTAATATTGAACAAAAATCTAGCAAATGCGGTATCATAATATGTGTAAATAAACCATTTTCGTTTCCATGTCAAGATTAGTGGAATATGATTAATAGTTCTGAAGCCATAGGCATGCATATTTATAATGGCTGGGTTACTTTTTGTGAGGTCTCATAAACAAGGTTGGAAAAAAGTTTGTTTTATATTGGTAATTGGAGTATACACTGAACACAGTGGTGTAGCCAATACTTTTTCATGGGACAAGAGGGAGCAATATCACTTGGGGGGGGGGGGCAAACTTTGTAGTAAAATGGTCAAAAATGGGCCAAAAAGTGCATAAAAATGTCAAATATCAGAGCAGACAGCATCCTTCAGGGTAATGGCAAGGGGGGGGCAAGACTTCTTACTAGTGTCAAAAATGGGCCAAAAAGTGCATAAAAATGTCAAATATCAGATATCAGGGCAGACAGCATCCTTCAGGGTAATGGCAAAGGGGGGGGGCAAGAATTCTTACTAGTGGCAGCTGCCCCCTTGGCTACACCACTGCTCTAGTGTAATTTGCTGTCAAGTTGTGATATTTCAAAATTAATAATTTTCTGTTGCCAAATTTGCAGGAGAACATTAAATAGCTCTCCTGAAGCCTTCAAGGAGAGCTGTTTAGAGCACTTACAATAGAATGTAAGGATAGAATGGTCAACTAAGGAGAGCCAAAAATCACTCCCCTATATCATATTTAAGGAGAGCAGTAGAGAGCTATTGCTCTCACTCTCCTCAAAAGGCAGTCCCTGTTGCCATTTGCACCATGTTTTTGTCAATATATATCAAATTGACAATATCCAGCATGAGCTAGATTGGATCAGATCATGTAGCATATAATGTTATACACCATTATACCATCATTACAAGCATATAGGAAACTACAGGAATAATTCAATTCCATAGGGCTCCATAGTTAGTTACTCTGCACTGCATTCCCTTAATCGTATATTCAAGGATATAGCAAGCATTAAATTGACATTCATGTGAAATAACAAATCACATGTGTTCACAAATTTCCCCCGTAGACTACTAGGTAATCATGCATGTGTATTTCCTAATGTTTCTAATGCAATTAAGTCACGCTACACATAAGGCCGATAAGGAATAGAGACAGCTTGTTTAAAAGCTTCTTTCCGCATTTTAACATTCATAATGTTTCCTAAATTCCCTGAATCAATTTAACTAAAATGGAGCTGCTCCACTGCGGGAAAATGCTTAATACAGTTTATTTGGGTCTTTTTATCTTTATGTGTAATGTCAAAATGAACAACAACCCAAAAATATTTAAGATAAGTAATGCAAGCAGTATATATTACTTCCATAACAGAATATTATGCTTTGCTTTGCAAATTATATAGAGCCAAAATTGTATTGATTTATTTTTCCAAGGCAGTTTTGTAAAATTAAACTGTAGGCCTATAGTGCTTGAAAGTCAAACAGTATTTCATCATGAAATTGAAAGTATTTGAAATTTATTTATGTTGTGATCATTCTATTCTTTGTTTACAAATACAAAGTATTTGCCCATAAGTTTTCAGTTTTTGATATTATTTCTGACATAATTAACCCATCATGTGTCGTTATAGAATGTTACTTCAAAGTAAATTATGCTGCATATCATGATCAGGATACTCATCATACAATAAACGAACATAGGATAACAAGTACGAGTGTTGGAATAACTTATTATGCTGCATATCATGATCAGGATACTCATCATACAATAAACGAACATAGGATAACAAGTACGAGTGTTGGAATAACTTATTATGCTGCATATCATAATCAGGATACTCATCATACAATAAACGAACATAGGATAACAAGTACGAGTGTTGGAATAACTTATTATGCTGCATATCATAATCAGGATACTCATCATACAATAAACGAACATAGGATAACAAGTAAGAGTGTTGGAATAACTTATTATGCTGCATATCATAATCAGGATACTCATCATACAATAAACGAACATAGGATAACAAGTACGAGTGTTGGAATAACTTATTATGCTGCATATCATAATCAGGATACTCATCATACAATAAACGAACATAGGATAACAAGTACGAGTGTTGGAATAACTTTCTACCTTCAATAACAAGTGGTTACAATAACTCAGTATCATTGAAGGAATCATCTACAGAAATATTGTTTGAAGGAAGCAAGTGCAAGATATGTTGAAAATCAATTATGAGATCTGTACGTCCAGGTTCTTTGTGTTCTATTGGCTATTATGTTACTGCATATCTCACAAACTATTTGTTTAATTATTATGCAATTTTTTTAATTGGATTCAACAAGATGGTTTGCATGTGCCTGGGATATTGTGGAAGTTGAAACATCAAAATTTAATATGGCTAACATATGTCGCTTTAAATGCGCAATAATTGACACATCTACTTATACTAGCAGATTATAGTACAAGATGTTTAGATATAATAAGCTTACATTGTTATCTTTGGTAGATAGCAACCAGGCTACATAACTGTTTAGTAGATAACAATGAGTTTACATTGCTATCTTCAGTAGATAGCATTGAGTTTACATTGCTATCTTCAGTAGATAGCAGTGAGTTTACATTGCTATCTTCAGTAGATAGCAGTGAGTTTACATTGCTATCTTCAGTAGATAGCAGTGAGTTTACATTGCTATCTTCAGTAGATAGCAATGAGTTAACATTGCTATCTTCAGTAGATAGCAGTGAGTTTACATTGCTATCTTCAGTAGATAGCAGTGAGTTTACATTGCTATCTTCAGTAGATAGCAGTGAGTTTACATTGCTATCTTCAGTAGATAGCAGTGAGTTTACATTGCTATCTTCAGTAGATAGCAGTGAGTTTACATTGCTATCTTCAGTAGATAGCAGTGAGTTTACATTGCTATCTTCAGTAGATAGCAGTGAGTTTACAATGTTGTTTCTGTTCATAGTTAGAATTCATTCAGATATTACTTGGATAAACATAGAATGGTGATTACTATGAAGTGACTAATCAGATTTCACTTATATTCTGTGAAACACATTTTGTTTTCAAAGTTTTAAAATAGTGGTATTTATCAGAAAAATGTGTTATACCAAATATCAGCAATATTGCAGTCATTGTCATAATCCAGTGAGCATAAAATGCTCTGGTGAGCTCCGAGTGACATTTTATGGATTAATGGATCATTAGAAGTGTGATGGTCAGAATCTAATGGACAGATGGTGCTGAAGCGAAAAATTTAATTTTGTGGTCATCGCTTCATCTTGTGACATGACGTCCATTTTATCTACTTAAGACATTGTTATAATCTTTCAAGGTTGATTTCTAATGTGATCTTCTATAGAGCTCATACGCTAGGATCCAAGACATGCTCATCTATCAGCGGCACAGTTCTTTAACCCCAATACATTTGTACATTTATTGAATGACCTTTGAAAATTTGGGTACAAAAACTCATACTCTGCAACTTGAGGTCAAATGTTGTACTATGATTGTTTAATTGAGGTTATGGAACTATGGCATTGGGATGAGGCCATTGTGGTCCATAGTGATAGCATATGTATTTCATTAATCAAGAAAGAAAGTCAAGTTTTAATCACTTCACTCGACTGCAAAATATAATAGAGACTGGTAATTAATGAATTCAATTTTCACACACGCACTTGATTTTTGCAACTGACCTAGGTATCGCCAAAGGGACTTGCAAAAAGGCATCTTTTAAAATGGCTATTCACACTATCTAGCATGGCTGATTTATAAACTACTGTCTTGTTTCTAGTAGCTTGTTGGTTCAGTTGCAAACCAGTTTTTATAAAAGCGGAATGACTAACATATGGCTCACATTCACTTTTCACTCTATTTGTCTTCTAATCCTTTCCCTCCTAATTTTTTCATTATTACCATGTCAGTTTCTAAGAGGCATTTTGATTGGTTTGCAAAGAGATCAGAGATGTGGTAAGAAAATTCAGTGGGGCTGAAGGGGGTTAAAATTGATGAGAGATTTAAAAGCTTTATTTTGATTGGTTACTGAGAAGATTATGTCATGTAATTAACCAATCAGTGGCACTGTAAGAAGAGAGCTGTTCCTTTTATTAATCCCACCCCACTCTTTCATCTTTATTCCTCTCATCTTTCTTCCTCTCCTCAATAGTTTCCTTGGCTTGAGATGTACTACCTCATCGGTATCAGAAATACCCATTGATTACTAAAATCAATTAACAATATGTAAAAGATACTCGTTATGTTGATAGTAGCAGCATACTAGCTGACTGACCAGTGTAAAATTGACTTAATGAAATGACCAGTGCAATTGGCCAATTACCTGATATGCCTCTCGGTACATCAGGTGTCAGGGCACCGGTCATTTCTGATTAATTAATTATAATTAAGATAGCTTGCTTTTCAGGTATCAAAGCACGTTTGACAAATAAGATTGTTTATACCAACGAAAGGTCAAATAGACAATGTTAATGATAGAAAGGTGTCAGTGCATATTTGTGTCTCGTGCTAAGCAGATTTGTGATATTATTAAGCCCTAAAGAGGATGGTGCAATTGGCAGCCTCTCTCCAAGGTCATCCCACCAGGGCTTTCTTTAAGCATTTTGCTGAACGGGTATATTTTTTTGTACCGTTTCAATTGTGAATTTGTTTATGTTGAAGCCTATGAAAGAAAGAAAAAATGCAATAGGCGTCTAGGCTTTTGGAACACCAACAGGATATTAACATCAATTGTTTTTGGAGCCTTATATTGTTATGTATTTGTTAGATCATGTCAAGATGCATTGAACGTGACCTTTCTGTTTTGTTTTAAATGTTACACCGTAATGAAGCTATTCTTACTGCCAGCTTTTGCTTCTTAAAACTTGTCACTGTGTGTTTTGTGAAAGACACATGATATGTGCAGCCAACAAGCCCTGTGTGCCTGAACGTGATTGAATCCTAAATATGTTCATCTTTCAAGGGAGCTTTATTGCCCTATAGCACACAACGGAACATAGTGTACAGCAACACGTCTAATATAATCCTATATAAAACAAAGGCCATGACCTAAACAAAGAACTACCCATGTTCATGGCAAAGTGATAACATTATTAACTCCACGCGGGTGTCGACTGCAGACGACAAAGTTTCAACAAAATTTTAAAAATTCAAAAATTTCAGAATTGTAAATTTTCATGACCATATTTGGAATCAGCAAGAAAAAATGCATTAAAATGAGTACAAACAAGCCTAGTATTGGTTCAGTGGTTCTTGAGATATCTCTTGATATTTTGAGAAAATATCTCAAAACTTGAAGGCTATGCCAAGCACGCAAGAGTATTAAAGAACGTCTCCCACATATATGAGCTGCACGATACAGCTTCATAAACGTCTTATCCTCACGAACAACAACAACCCAGATTGCATGCGCTATACAACACTTGTTTGCTTTGCAACAATGGCTTCCCTTTAAAAAACTGACACACAACTAAATGCAATATTATATATTGCCTTTAGAGATAGGCTAATGGCTGCTAGACTATTACATGTTACAGTTACTGGATGTCCACCAGTGCCGATGTCGATTTCATTTCCTGCGATGATAATGGAGTCATGGCTTTCGAGTCGTAAGGCCCCGGCAATTAATTTTGGAAACCATGATGTGACAAAAATGGTGTTAAAGTGACCTGAGGGCAGATACATTTACAGTGGCTAGCAAAGGAATGATACAGCCCTGCTCTGGGTGCTGTCAGTTTTATTATGTTGATGTACGTAGCTTGCTGCAAGATATTTTGTAGACCTATATTGCAATATGTTCTTGTAATATTAAAGTGTGCCTCAGGTTGGTAACTCATTGAGCTATTCCATTTGAAATCCATACACCCCATATGGAAGACATGATCTCACACACAGAGGATGTGGATTTCAAATGGAATAGCCCATTAAGGTAACCCCATTTGAAATCTGTACTTACTGTGTGGAGATTAAGGTTATGTTTTGTATAGGGGGTGTATGGATTTCAACTGGAATGACCATAATTGATAGGCTAAGTGGTGTGCTATGAGTTGAAACTAAAATAAACAAAAATAATTGCTGAAATTTCTCACTATATCAAATTTTGTTACCAAAGGATGTTATACAGTTTGACATATTGGGGGCATCCATTTGTTGTGACAGAAGCAATGTCTTTCACAGTGACAAAAAATTGCAGTAGTGAACATTGAGAAGGAGACCAAAGCCCTAACAATGCAAACTATATGAGTGGAAAATGAAACCAAAGCTTGCAATGGAAAAAACAAACAAACAAGCCATTGCAGTCCAGGACCGCAAAGTTGTGATGAACAGCCTGAACGAAATTTCCAGTCTCAGCACAAAATGGCCAGGAAAAATTATTATATTATATATACTGATCTTTAGATGATTGAATGGGCAGTACAGGTGGATGAGTGGTTTGGTGGGTGGTTGGTGGCTTGGGTAGTACAGGTGGATGAGTGGTTTGGTGGGTGGTTGGTGGCATGGGTAGTACAGGTGGATGAGTGGTTTGGTGGGTGGTTGGTGGCTTGGGTAGTACAGGTGGATGAGTGGTTTGGTGGGTGGTTGGTGGCTTGGGTAGTACAGGTGGATGAGTGGTTTGGTGGGTGGTTGGTGGCTTGGGTAGTACAGGTGGATGAGTGGTTTGGTGGGTGGTTGGTGGCTTGGGTAGTACAGGTGGATGAGTGGTTTGGTGGGTGGTTGGTGGCTTGGGTAGTACAGGTGGATGAGTGGTTTGGTGGGTGGTTGGTGGCTTGGGTAGTACAGGTGGATGAGTGGTTTGGTGGGTGGTTGGTGGCTTGGGTAGTACAGGTGGATGAGTGGTTTGGTGGGTGGTTGGTGGCTTGGGTAGTACAGGTGGATGAGTGGTTTGGTGGGTGGTTGGTGGCTTGGGTAGTACAGGTGGATGAGTGGTTTGGTGGGTGGTTGGTGGCTTGGGTAGTACAGGTGGATGAGTGGTTTGGTGGGTGGTTGGTGGCTTGGGTAGTACAGGTGGATGAGTGGTTTGGTGGGTGGTTGGTGGCTTGGGTAGTACAGGTGGATGAGTGGTTTGGTGGGTGGTTGGTGGCTTGGGTAGTACAGGTGGATGAGTGGTTTGGTGGGTGGTTGGTGGCTTGGGTAGTACAGGTGGATGAGTGGTTTGGTGGGTGGTTGGTGGCTTGGGTAGTACAGGTGGATGAGTGGTTTGGTGGGTGGTTGGTGGCTTGGGTAGTACAGGTGGATGAGTGGTTTGGTGGGTGGTTGGTGGCTTGGGTAGTACATGTGGATGAGTGGTTTGGTGGGTGGTTGGTGGCTTGGGTAGTACAGGTGGATGAGTGGTTTGGTGGGTGGTTGGTGGCTTGGGTAGTACAGGTGGATGAGTGGTTTGGTGGGTGGTTGGTGGCTTGGGTAGTACAGGTGGATGAGTGGTTTGGTGGGTGGTTGGTGGCTTGGGTAGTACAGGTGGATGAGTGGTTTGGTGGGTGGTTGGTGGCTTGGGTAGTACAGGTGGATGAGTGGTTTGGTGGGTGGTTAGTGGCTTGGGTAGTACAGGTGGATGAGTGGTTTGGTGGGTGGTTGGTGGCTTGGGTAGTACAGGTGGATGAGTGGTTTGGTGGGTGGTTGGTGGCTTGGGTAGTACAGGTGGATGAGTGGTTTGGTGGGTGGTTGGTGGCTTGGGTAGTACAGGTGGATGAGTGGTTTGGTGGGTGGTTGGTGGCTTGGGTAGTACAGGTGGATGAGTGGTTTGGTGGGTGGTTGGTGGCTTGGGTAGTACAGGTGGATGAGTGGTTTGGTGGGTGGTTGGTGGCTTGGGTAGTACAGGTGGATGAGTGGTTTGGTGGGTGGTTGGTGGCTTGGGTAGTACAGGTGGATGAGTGGTTTGGTGGGTGGTTGGTGGCTTGGGTAGTACAGGTGGATGAGTGGTTTGGTGGGTGGTTGGTGGCTTGGGTAGTACAGGTGGATGAGTGGTTTGGTGGGTGGTTGGTGGCTTGTTTGTTGGTCTTGTCTATCATCAGTGCCTCCAGAGTGCTTTAGAAAACTAGTTTTTACCAACTCTGAACATTTCATAATTACTTGCTCAAAATATGCTTTTTATTATAATATCTAAAGTCTTATGACAATAAGACTGGTTTTTGGTTGCATTTTACACTTAAGGCAGTTTTAGCACACAAAAGACAATGGGTATGAATTCAATACATTCAAAAGAAATTACAAAGAACATGTGTGTTCAGAATATGGTACTGTCGTGTATTTCAGCTAAAAGTGCTTAAAATTACAGTTGATGATGATCAAACACAACTTCTGCGTGTTTTTTTTTATTCATATATTCATAAGCCTATTTGCACATTTTGGTTGACATTCCCTGAATTCAATCTAACACTAAAACTCCATTATAGAAGATTAATTCAAAACTTAATTGAGTTGTGATTTCTTATAGTATGTTATTGTGTTATTATTTGCATATTTATTCACCTTGCCAGTAATATAATCTTCCACGATAGTTTTAAGTTCAATGAGTGTTCTTCTTGCCTCATATAACAAACTTTTAATGTTGGGAACTTTAAGGTGGTGGAACATCTATGTACCACATGCTGTTGTTTAACCATGTGAAAGATGCTTTTTGACAAGAATGAAAGCACACAGAGCAAGGGTGTGATTTACCAATAATACATACTGTATGACGAAAAGACAGAGAATGGAAAGTTAAAAGTCTTGATTTATTCATGTATAGTTCAAATTACAGCTAAAATCTTGGAATGTTTGCCAGCAAAGATTGTCCTTTTCATGAAACCAGATTCTACTGTTGCAGCAGAATGCACAAAAGCTAAGTCGGGAGAATCTAAAGATTGCAATAGATTTCTTTGCCAACTCTTAATTTTCTTCAGGTGCAACCGTATACGATGTCAAATCTTACGTTGACTTGAGTCTGCTTACAAATTGATGACCCACTAACAACTACATCAAACTCAATTTGTAACATTATAGTTGTGAACTGGTTTATTAGGCTATTCCTGTTGAAATCCATCACCCTGAGGACATGACCTTAATCTCTCACACAGAGGAGTGTGAATTTCAAACGGGGTTACCTGAGAAGGTGATTCTATTTGAAAAATCTACACCACATGTGTGGGAGATTAAGGTCATGTCTTCCATAGGGGGTTATGGGTTTCAACTGGAATACCCATTCTATGATCTGATGTTATATTCAATAGAAAAAATAGGGCTGACTTCTTCAACAAGGAGGTCAAAGTGGCCTGCTGAATATTTGAAAATGTAAAAGAGTTGAGTTGGATATAACACGATGCAAGGTTTTAGACATTTTTGTGTGTTTTTTTTATGCTGAGAAGTTCAGAAGATTGGGCACTCAATTTTGCATAGGGTTGAATAATGTATCCACCAATCCTTAATGATTGTACTTGTAACATGATCTGCAAATGGAGGCATTCACCGATATGTGATACCTCTTTTTACGTTTCAGTTTGATAGTTTCGTTCACATATTTTAAGTTGTGCTCTTCTATTTAAAAAAAAAGTAAAAAATTATACTATTTGTAATGCATTTGTAAATGGTAGCTATGTCAAGACTCTTGATATATAAAACGTGACAAAATTTGATCCACTTAGCCCAAAGTCGGAAATTTTGAATATTTACTTATTACCGTTATCCTTGCTCAATACCTATAAAGCTTACTGATGTTGACAACCCCTGGTCAAAAAGAGCTTACATTGCTATCTTCAGTAGATAGCAGCAATCTTACATAGCTATTTTCAGTGAATTAGCAATAAGCTTACACTGCTATCTTCAGTAGATAGCGTTGAGATATACTTTGATATCTTCAGTATAAAGCAATGAGCCTTTATTGCTAGCTTGCACTGCTATCTTCAGTAGATAGCATTGAGTTATACTTTGATATCTTCAGTAGATAGCAATGAGCCTTTATTGCTAGCTTGCATTGCTATCTTCAGTAGATAACAATTTGATTACATTGCTATCTTCAGTAGATAGTAACAAGCTTATATTGGTATTTTCAGCAGATAGTAGTGAGCTGACATTGCTATTTTCAGTAGATATCAATGAGCATATCAATGAGGCTACATTGCTATCTTCAGTAATTAGACATTGCTATCTTCTGCAGATAGCAATGACTTGCAGCTTTCATAGCTGTTTTCGGTAGATAAAATTACATTGCTATTGTTAGCAGAACTAAGTTTTTTTGCCTATATCTCAATTTTGTTTTTGCCGACTTTGGTCCGCTTAGATCAGACCATTTTCAGACAATAGTATCATCATGGATTCCAATTTGAAAAGGTTGGCAAACCTCTATAACGTATACCAGGTGCATAACTAGGCTCTATATCATACAACTTGTATACCCTGACTTTACCTTTAAAGCTCATGCATACATTCATTCTCTATTTATTTTCAATTCCAGCCCCTAACTCCTACGACAAATTTAAGCCATAAATATTTCATATTGCGTATTATAGTGGCTGCTCCCTACTCCAATTAAGTTTGGTTTAGAGGTATTTGAGAAGATTTCCCTTCTCGATAATTTCCTTTGAGGTAAGCCGCTGTGTTGAAACCGTCAAAAGAAATAAAGCGGAGTGTTTTCCTTTGGCATGCATGTTTGTTCCGTGGGTAATGGGCTTTTAACAATCAAATGAGATCCTCCTAATTCTTTGGCTTTGAACAAACCATAGACTCAGATGTTGATGTGTGAAGTAAGTTTGTTAACATTTTAAAGCTATTTTGATCATTTGACCACTGCAGGACCTTTTATGTTACTTTAGTAATTATTTGTAGGGTAGTCATAAGACAAAAAGAGCTGTAGATTTTAGACCTAAAGAGCCCAAACGGGCCTTGAAAATGTTGTCTCATTCCTAACACTGTCAATAAGTAAAGACATATGCTAAATTCTTTAATTATGTGCCAATTTTAAAATTTGACTTTGGGCCGTTAACTATTGATGAATTGGGCTAATTCCTAGTACTGCTTCTTTCCCAAAAAAACTTATATACCACCTTTATTTGCATATTTTAATTGGTGTACAAATGAACAAAATTAGATGGATGTCTTAACATGAATGGTGGATTTCTCCATTTATTGGGTTATTTTTCTGCCTTTGCAAAAGAGTGGAAAAAGGGACAACTCTTTTTGGAGTGGTAGAATTCACTCTGAAAGGTTACCAGCAAGATTGCTAACTCTCAAATGAGTGAAATATTACCACAAGGCCGATAGTTCATACCCGCAGGTTGATTTTCACTCTAAAAAGAGCTCAGCTGTTCCTTATATCCAGGCCTGTACGCAGGGGAGGGGGGTGCGACACCCCCCCCCCCATTTGGAAAAGTATACAAAATGTCCCAAAATTTCAGAATTTGCGAGCGTAGCGAAATCAGGTTTTTTACGCTTTTTTTGGACAAAAAAAGTCCAAATTTTGTCCACTTTTCACAAAATCGCCCCCCTCGTAAAAAAGTCCACCTTTTCAAAATCAGCACCCCCCAGATGAAATCCTGCGTACAGGCCTGCTTATATCATCCTTATTAAAATAGTGGCCTTTTCACTCTTTGGCATTAGAGTTCAACGGGGGTTGTCTATTAGTAATTGAATAAAGCATAATATCATAAAAACAATAATTTATGGTTGGAAAACCAATTGTCCCACCAGTATAATTTTCAACGTTCATCTTTAATTGCTTAGGCATATCTGTATTTTCACCCTGCTGAATCTATGAATTAAATCACAAACTAAGAAACAAGTATGAATTATAACAAGGGCTGATCAACAAATCGATTACACCGCCACCTGATCCATCCCATTTTCTTTGATGTCGCTTTCAAATTATACCTTAATTGGATTTCAATGCATGAAAATCTGCAGCCGTTGAATAATGTTGACTATTATGCAGACACATTATGGTGTAACTCTGTGAACTTGAAATTCACATTTGGACATTTTGACTGATTAGTGCCAGAAGTGGGTAAGTGCAAAAAAGCTGCCCTGTTAACATTTGGCAATTTACACACAGTATATTGTACTCATCTTTACACATGGCAGCTATTTCAATTACTCACTTCTGGTACTAAGCAGTCGATTTTTGAAACAAAGGCGTACTAGCGGTGTTAAAATAAGATGGGCCAGAGGGCCAAAAACCTGTGGTCATCAATGTCCGTATATATTTTCAGATCTAACTTGGGATGGTCAAATGGCCTGTGGAAGATATTTCCAAAATCTTCCACAGGGGTAGTGCAGATTTGACATGGAATAGCACAATTGCCACTGTCTTGAAGCCAAACAGGAATGAAGACACCATTAACATAGAAAATATATTTGACCTTTAAGCAGCAATAATTATCTCTAGTGCTATTCTAGGAGGAAATCAAGGATCACTAGGTAAAAAGAATCTGATATATTTTGATAGTAATTGAAACGGACAAATGATGATGAGTTAAGCATTTTCATATTATTACTAGAAACATAAACAATGGACACCTGGGATTCTATACAAGTGATAACAGTGATATTATGAGGGAAAAAGTTAGCTTATAGCATATTATACTGCTTTTTACTTTAGAATATATGAATGAGCATTATCATAATAATAAAATACATTTATACAGCATTATATACACAATTTCAAAGTGCTGTACAACATAAATCAATATACTAAAAATACAGTTTAACCAAATACAAAGATAAAAGATCAGTGATCAAGATACGTGGCTTGACAAATTAAAAAGTAATATTTTGCATCTATTATAATAATATAATATATTTTATGCATCAAAATTATATGAAAATATGATTTAAGGGTAAAAGGTCAAATTAGAAATAGAAAATGAGCAAATATAATGGTTTTTAGCTAAGTTAAACAAAAACAACTGAGTATACCAGATCAATAGACAATTTAAGGAAACACCATAACTGAATATAAGGCAATTGAGATAACACACAGAAACTTTCTATCAACTTGTTGTAAATTTGTCTTCTATGCACACCATCTTCAAGTTCAGCTTCCATTGATTGTGATCAACAACATAAAAAAGATATTCACAGGGGGAGTACGGAATGGAATGAACACATTAGCAGCTCGATTAGTGGCTCGACCATGTGTGATTGTGGACAAGAGCCACAGACGATGCAGCATCTGCTGGAATATTTGGAAGATCCTGTGACGACAGACGATCTGGCGCAATTTTCTCAACGGGCACAAAAGTGTGTTTCTCAGTGGATAAGTACAGTTTGATGTAAGGACACAAAAGAAGAAGAAGAATTAGCAGCTCTATTTGAAACTCACCTTCCCTCAGTGGAAGATTCAGGTTGAATCTTTCTCATAGGGTGTATGAAATTCAAATGGAGCTGCCTAATGTGTTCATTCCATTTGAAATTCATACTCCCCTGTGGAAGATATTTTCACAATCTTCCACATGGGTATAGTGTGGATTTGAAATGGAATACCTCATTGTCAATGACTTTGAACAAGGCCTATAGAAAAAAAAGACGGGCAGGTTGAGGAGCTTAAAGGGAAATTGGTGATTACATTATAAAATGCACATTACCCATGTGGAAGATATTGAAAATATTTTTCACAGGGGGAGTATGAATTTCAAATGGAATGAACACATTAGGCAGCTCTATTTGAATTTCATAACCCTCCGATAAAGATGCAACCTGAATTTTCCGCAGAGGTAGGGGGTGTTTCAAATAGATTTGGTTGCGCTAATTCCATTTGAAATTCATACTCCCCCAGAAGAAGATATTTCCAAAAACTTCCACAGGAGTAATATGTGTTTTAAATAGAATAGCCCAATTTTATCAATGATGTGCTAAACCTGAGTACCCTAAAATTTGTAAAATGTGATGTCAACTCAATAAAGACCAAATCCAGAGCTGTCCCTGTCCCTGTCCCGTCATATCCGGATGGCGTCCCTTAAATTTAGTAGCCTCTGAGCACTATTGGGATTAGCCTGGCTTCGGCCGAATGTTATAAATAAATAAATAAATAAAAAAAATTGTAAGTAATTGGTATATGCATTTTTTAAGGCAAGTCAGAGCGGTGCCTGAACTGATGGTGATTGTGCTCAAATATTATATTGAGAAAACAAAGCACACACTCATAGGGAAAGATTTGTCACTCTTTTTGTAAGTTGTGATGTTTTCACAGTTCTTGTGTCACTTTCACAAAGCTATCTACTGAAGATAGCAACTATAGAGGGCAGCAGACTTGCTTTTAGGAGAAAACTGCTAGCCAGACAATAAAGAATACCTCTAGATAGAAATACCCACAATACAGCTATACAATGTTCCGAGATGTGAAGTATCGAGTGTGATAATTGAGTAAAGGTTGCAAATTGATGATATAGACATAGATTTTGATCTTTCTCCTCTCTATATAGTGCAGGAAGTATTGATTAAAATGATAGAAATGTTAAGGGAAAGTCCCTTTACACAATGCTCAGGCCTTTTAGAATAAATGTCTCACACCTGTTTGGGATGATATTAATAACATTATATTGTATTTCTTCAAGTGCCGCTCTCTTTAACTCTCCCACTCTCTCCTTTGTTTCATATCCTCCCTCATTATCATGTTTTTGTTATGTATATCTCTTAACATTTCCTACCTATCCTTTTATCTCTCCCCCACTTTCTCACAATCTCTTGCTTTCTCATTTTATCTTTCTCTCCCTCTCCGCTAATCTACCCATTTCAATTTTCTTGCTTGATTTGTTATTCTTTAGAATATTTAGATCATCTGAAAATGGGCTATTCCACTTGAAAGACACATTACCCCTGTGGAAGATTTTGGAAATATCTTCCACAGGGGGAGTATGTTTTTCATATGTAATTGGTCAGGGTTAATTATTTTGAAACCCATACTCCCCCTGTATTATGGTTTTACCTATATCTTCCACAACTGGAGTAAGTATTTCAAACAGAAGATACGCAATTGTCTATTTTATTCAAAACTCATACTCCCTCTGTGGAAGACTTCAATAAATATTCCACAGGGGTAGTGTGAATTTCAACTGGAATAGCCCAATGCCCCAGTATCAGGCAATCAATCATTAAAGTGCCCATTGTATTTTTCTGTATTTGATTTTGGTCATGAAATTGTCAGAAACCTATCGCAAGTCACATAATTGATAAGTTAAGTGTGAACAACTGCTGTAGGCCTGGAATGCATGAAAGATCTGATTTTTAAACCTTTCTGAGAGAGACACAGCTTGCTTGCTCCATTTTGTGTTGTTTCTACTTGAAAAGTCATTTATGTTCAGAGGCTCCGGAAGATGTTAAATATGGGGGGGGGGGGGAAGGTGCTTGGCCCAAATAAATGGGGGCCCAATGGTACTTTTCCATAACCACCAAACTTATTGGGGGGCTGAGGCCCCCTCCCGTTTATGGGGCCACTGATGTTGATGATTGGAACAGCATTCAGCGGTCATGTAGAAGTCACAATATTTAAAATATAAAGATCTGTAGCAGCACTATTTTGTTTTAATATCCCTTTATACCATGGTCAGTGTATAGACTCTTGTTCCCATGTTGTTAGATGGAAATGATTAACTTTCTACTATAATTTTGTCTGTAGAATTAGATTTTTTCCCTTTGATGCATACATCAATTGTGATGTTATTAACATGCTCCAGGCGGGGATTATTAGGCTCATTGGATTTTACACCATCTTCTATGCCTAAAAGGTCACTTTGATGGAGATGTACGTCATTATATCGAGACAATTATGGAAATTGTCTTGTTGCGGTTCAGCGCAAGATGCAGCCGTAGATTGGAATTGAAGTGTGAAGATATACTTTGGCAAATAATTGTTTGATTTGATTTGATGGGGATTTGAGAAAGGTGCGGGGTTTTGAGCATGGAGGAGATTCAGACTGAAATTGTTAACAAATGAAGGGGTTAATAGAAAGAAGGCTCCCTTCTGCAATAGCTGCCAGATGTCATATTTTAAAATATATACAGTATTAGAATGCTAAAATTGTCAAATGTTTATAAGGCAGCTATTGAAGATGGGGCCTTCTTGAACTTAGAACCACTCAAAATGGAGAATCATATTATATGCTCACAAATGAGTGGTAAGAATAACATTATCCTCACTAAAGTTTGTCCGGCTTATAAGAGGCGAAAATCATTCGGTTTTTGTTACTGCGCGCATCAATAAAGCTCCAAACTCATACTTGCGTAAGTCACATAAGCGTGTGCCAGTCATTAATTTTGCAAAGCGTAACTAGCGTTAGTGCTGTGTCCAAATGTGTGCACGCCATTCTATATCAACATTTGTGAAAAGCAAGTATTCTGACTTGTTCCTGGAGGCATCCAAATACCTTCCAGTAACATGCATGCAAGCATTTGTTGCGTGGGATTTCTATCAATAAAAACAAACAGGTTTTAACCAAAAGAATAAATTTCTTAGAAACAATGGATTTGTTGTCTTCTGGGTTAATCTATGCTTAATCCCTTTGGCTATGTTAGCACATTTTCCTTCAATCTTTTATGGGTATACATGTGGGTGCTTTGGTAAATGATGATGACAAAAGTGGAAGAAATACTGTACACTGTTATTTTCGCATACAATAGAGGTTATCCGTTTACCCTAAGACAGAGAAATTGAAAAACACTCGGACGCAAAGATTTTTGTTGTTGTCGTGTCCAATACAAAACCAACAGTGAATAAATCACCACCTAATCACGCCCGAAACCCACGAAGGCGGCAAATCCCATTGGTTCCCGGGTCGAGCCAAACAATACAAATTTATCTGCATGACAATGATTGACATCTGACCCGGTAAACAATAACATGGATTGGCCCATTCTCAGCAAGGGTAAATTGAGTTTAACTTGTTGCACTGTGTTAAACTTTAGTTCTATAAGCTGCATATCCTATTGGCGACTGCTATACCTTGTTTAGGACTTTCAAAAGAAATACCTGCATGTGCAACCATCACTGTTTCAAAATAGCCTGCCAAAGTCATGCAGGTAACTCCAAGGTCGTGCATTGACTTGGTTTGAATGAGGAATACTACGGGAACCAGCACATTTTGTTAGAAGTCACACATGAATAAAGTGGATAACCTCTATATTATTTGCGATTTTCAAACTTCAGATTTAAGATCTCATTATTTGTTGAAATCGGTCAAGAAATAAAAATATGTTTATCCAAAAACCCAAGGAAGATGGAAATTCAGAAGTTGCAGATTGCTCCATTGGATACCCTATTGATTTGTACCCAAATCGATCTCGAACAAGAGAACCAAGAACTGTGCTTTCCAGTGATTAGAATATTTAAGTGCAATTTTTTATTTAATTCCTTCCTTGGGTTTTCGATCACCATGTTTTTATTTCTTGACCGATTTCAACAAATAAGATCTAAAATCCCAGCTAAAAGATGCAGCTAATGGGCTGCTAGTTCTAATTATAACATAGCTGTCTTTGTGTAGGATATACAGGCAGTGGCGTAGCTGCCGGGGGGAAGGGTGGGCAATTGCCCCCTGGCAAAAATAGGCTATTTGGGCCCCGCCCCCTAGCGCAAAAAAAAAGGGAAAAAGAGTAAAAAGGAGAGAGAGGAAAAAAGGGAGGAGAGGAGGGGAAAAGAGATGGCATATAAAATTTTGTTAAAAAATAGTACTGTATATCAAAATGGTTGCTTTTAGGGCTATAATCCTTTTTTTTTTTTGCTCTTCACTTTTTCAAACCACCGAAAAAAAAATTGGGTCAACTTTTTCGGGCTGTTGAGGTAGGGGCGGCAAAATTTTTGTTTGGTGGATTTGGGCCCCCGCCCCATACAGGCTTGCCCCCCCCTGGAAAAAATCCCAGCTACGCCACTGTATACAGGGTGAAAATAACTGGTACCTTAAATCTTTTGCAGTCTGTAGTTGAATTGAGATATAAGGCAGATCATCTTTCTCAGGAAGGAGGGTGATGATTTGATGGAATAGTCCAATAGAGTAACCTGAAATTTTTAAATGACTTGATGCTTATATTTTCACAGTTTTCTTGTATAAAATACGCAACTAACAATGAAGCAAATTAAAATAATCTTTTGCTATAAAAGTTCTGCCCAGAGACACTTTTATGCATTTTTATCATCAGACAAATCTCATATTCGAGGTGTTAGTACTTTGTGATATCATCACAAAACAAATAATAAGAAAAACTGGAGCAACTTAAGATCTCTAAGGTGGTGATTCTAAAGTCTTTCTCAACACAACAACAAATCAATTGATAGAGCTTGTGTGCTGGCTATAGGCAAAATATATTTGTAGGATTAATATGTTCTATAATCGCACCTATCACTTTGTAAGCAATAAAAGCGATAACATCTCAAATTTTGTAGAACAGCCTAAGACGAGTACTGATGACAATTTTGATACACAGATACTAAGTAACTAATGTGGCTATACCGTAAAAACTTGATAGTTGGCATATATGCTTACTATCAAGCGATTTTTGAAAACATAAAATTGTACCAAAGTTTGGCACTTTACAAGCTGAGCTAATGGGGTTGAGACACACATTTGCAGGTTTACTTGTTCATATATAACTATGTGTATCAATGATATGCTCAAAACCCTTTACACTTTTGTGGATGGGGCTCTACATGTTTTAAAAGCGCTCGATAGTAAGCACATATGCTAACTATCAAGTTTTTACGGTATGATAAAGTATATGGAGCCAAGTGCTGAATGGATCAGGGCAAATAAAAATTTGCTGTTTCCTTAAGGAATGGGGTAGCAATGTTTTCATGTTTTTTGTGGGATCTGAGAGCACATCAGACACATCAAATTGCATTTTGATACGAGAAATGTCCTTCTGATATCAAATAATTTTGATTTTTACAAATTCACAATAATACAAATTTTATTGTATAAATATCATAATGATTAAAAATGACCTTGTTTCATAAGGAAAGAGCCTGGTCACAAATATTGTTTGAGTTTTAACCAAAAAAGGGGTATTGTTGAAGAGCAAAAAAAGGAGGGAGTGTTTTTCTTCTGAGTACCCGCAGATACACAGATTGCGGAGGCCTAGGGGCCTCTACTACCACTCCCCTGGATTTATATCCATAAAAAATATTGACAATGCTGAATTCACATTTGGGGACATGACGGAGATCCCAATCAATCCCAATTGATGTGTAATTGAATTGCTACTGATCCTGGGTAGGATACACCATTGCATGCTCTCACACTATGGACCACAATGGCCACATCCCAGTGACATAGTTCAATAACCTCAATCAAACAATCAGAGTGCAAAATTTGACCTCAAGTTGCAGAGTATGAGTTTTTGTACCCAAATGTTCAAGGGTCATTCAATGAATGTGTAAATGTATTGGGGTTAAAGAACTGTGCCCTGATAGATGAGCATGTTGTGGATCCTAGTGATCGCATGCTCACGTATTGTCGGAGTTGAGAACATTGAACTTTGCATCAATTCCCATAGGATGTGCTCCAACCGTGGGCATGATATCTAATGGATCATATAATCCATCTGATTACCTTCATCCCATCCTGGGGGATTAATTTTCCTTAAGCTAGGAGTATTTTTTATTATTTTGATAGGATAGATGTGATGCTAGTTTGATTGACACTTATGTGAACCTCTGTGATAATCTCTATGTGACTTGTACAATTGAGCATTGTATGGAGTGAGGAAGCGAGAACGGAATGAGAGCAAATGAGAATTTGAAGAAATGACAGAGAAAGGGGGTTACTCAAATTACATTTTGACAGGGGTGTGCTGCTAGAATTCTGAAACCCATACCCATATTTAGGGATTTCTTTTCTCAAATCAGGACCAGTGTACCTAAAAAAACGGCTGATTTGACAGTTTTTGACCAATTTTTCTCAAATCGAGACCCATGTTTGAGGATTTTCCGTGCAAAAAAGTGACCCATTCGAGTGGCATATCCCTGTATACCTCATATATGTGTGTACCCCCGGCAGAGAATAAGGGTGAGGGAGAGAGAGTAAAGAGAAGAGAGAAAGAGAGAGAGAAGAGACAAATGAGAAAGAGACATCAAAGAGAAAGAGAGAGAGTAAGAGAGAGTAAAAAGTGGAGTGACATAAAAGAAAGAGCAAGAAAGAGACAGAACTTTTTTTCAGCTCAAAGAATCAAATGACACATATACATGTAGTAAATTAGTAATGGAGTGAAATGAAAGTATAGATTTAGCAAGATATGAAGAACTAAATTATATTTATATTTCTGGCAATGCTATTGACATTGCTACTTCTCAAAACTACTTCTGTGCAATGATTCCAGTGTTTTCTGTTTGCAAGTAGATATATGATCTGAAGTGATCTACAATATAGTACCTTTGAGAGTATATAAAACAACTGGAGTTGATTTGAAGCATCTTGCTCTTGTGGTAACTCATATCGTAGGTGAAGGCAGGTTTTGCAAAGGATAGGTGAAGGTAGATTTTGCAAACGTTTGCTTGAAACTTTTGAGGGAATTGCCCTTTTAATGCTACACATTGTATACGAGGTACATCCACACAGAGAACTTTTGTGGTTCCAGAGCAAAACCTTGAGCAAATCTGCTGTGTAATCTGTCTTGAGGATTCAATCTCTAAGTTTATCCCCAAATTTATCCTCAAATATATCCCCAAGAAATTCAGGTGATTTTGCAACTCCCTGAATGATCCTCGAGTAGTCCTTGAGTGCTACACATCGACTACACCAGGTAAATAATTCTTTTAGTACAGTCGGGAAAACTAACCAATAGAAATATGCCTAGCAAATCACGTGGTTGCCAGTACGTCATCGAAATTGACTCTGATGTACAAAATTAATACCTTCGACCTTTGATGCCTATATTTCGACTCTGGGTAGAAAAGTATGAAAATATCGCTTTATTTTTGGTCTCATTAAAAACCTTTTATTTGATGTGTACATGAACATGCATGTTGAAAGACTATGGTAAGCTTTGAATTCCCAGCCAGCACTTTGAAACCAAACATTGGAGTTATATGGACACACATTTGGTGATTCAGGAATCGCAATTCTCAAGTGTACTAATCCTCAAGAATTCTATGACAATCTGAACACTCCCATATATAGTGAATTGGATCATGAGTTAGTCTTTAATTTCTCATCATTAGTATAACAATGGGATATTTCTATAATTTAAAACCAACAGTATATCAGTGACCTATACTGAAAACAGTTGCGTGTCCGGAGGGGCTGGTGGGGGAGGGGCTTTGGAGGCTGAAGCCCCCTGCTCTCATTTTTAAAAAACATGTAAAATCAGCCATTTGTTGGTGATTTTAGCCATTAAGCACCCCGCATAACTTTGAAAAAGCCCTGCAGGAACAGATCCTGGACACGCCGGTGAAGAACTTTATATTTTAGAAGAAAATTCGATTGTACTCCTACAGTACTTGCTGGTATCAGTCAGGTTTCTTTATGTTACATGCAATAGGGTGAAATCACAGTGTTGGACAGGTGCCAGCACAGATATTAGAACACACGTGTTCCAATATCTGTTCCAGTGTGGATGGCATTATGTCTTTATTCCTTGTAACTCGAGATAATCATCTTATGAATTATGCCATAAAATGACGACGACTACAACGGTATCGAATCTAATGTTTCGCCGCACAATCTGTTGCATGTACATAATTCACCATACTGCGTGACGGTGTGGGTATCAGGATACACCAGAAGATATTGAACATCGATTTATGCATCGTATATACCATGGATGTTGAGACTTTTATGAGGTTTTGTAATATATAACCAAACTCATTGTTTTACATAGATGATATTACCATGTATGTTTCAGTGGCATTAGTAAGATGCATGAGCCTGAAATATGGTGCATATTATATACACCAAGGTCTGTAAAAGTTCCAGCTCCACATTTTTCCTTTCCAAACTGCATAGTTGCAAGAGAAGACCCATGTCAATAATACAGTTTTTAGTTCAGGCAATGTAGATTTACTATTTGTGCATTGCAAATATCACAGTATACGTCATGCGTGATGATGAACTACATTTAGGGTGTCAGACAAGAGAACCAACAATTTTACACAAAATTGTTGTTTATTCGTACTTGTTATTTTTATATTTTTTTACAAGTAAAACTTAGGTGAATATAACAAATAGACTAAATCTTAATTTCCAAAAGAAAAGAACATCTATTACTTTTTCAACACCCAAATTGAGTTCCTATAGACCACTTGACATCAGTGTTTATCAACAAAGGCGAGGGACCCATCTATCGATATGCTTGAACGAGCCTCTACACTGTTCAATGGCTTTCTTGTACTATATGAAATGTGGCGGGCGATTTAAAATGCATGTGCCCTTAGCAAACTACGATCGTCACGCACACTGCAGGGCAAAGAACAATGGAAATTGCCATAATTAAATGCGCATACTGCCGGGCAATGACGTCACATGCCAAGTGGTCTATATACTGTTAAAATGATGTTTAAAAAGATTAAACAACCCTCTTTAATGAGTAAACTGAACAGCAGTTGCTTAAAAAGAATCAAACTTTGAAATAGCATTTTAACAATATTATGCACATTAATGAATTACTTCATCCCCTTCCCTCTCTAGATTATATTAGATAAGGGAATGCATTCTAAAAGAGAGTGTATTATGTACATCTTCATTGTATAAAAAACAAGGCATCTTGATATTAATACCCATTCTTGTTGATACATAACCCTGGACTTTTGACATTGGTAGATCTATTACACATTTGTTTTTAGGCTGTTTGACAGTGTTGGTATATGCTTCTGTACAGAAAACTGATTGCAGACATCCATGCCACAGAGTGGTGTAGCCAGGACCTTAGGCCCCTAACAGTCAATTTAGAGTTTCCCGTCACATAATTTCTGAAAACAAGTGAGGTAACTTTTTCATTATTCATTATTTGTCTGCCTTTCATTATATGACCAACACGCATGTAAAATGTGTTGTTATTTGTCGCTCACTCACTTGAAGATGGATGTTTAGCCCAAATGAGATTCAAAAGTATATTAAAAAGAGTCTGCAAGGTTGACAGCAAAATGTATGTTTTGATTTAGATTTTTCCACAAAAAATAAAGGGATATTCATAATTTGTTTTTGCAAATACATGTATAACCAGTTTTCATTGGTATTTTTTGGAAAATCACAATAATGAATTCAAGTGAGGGTCAGAAAATGAAGTGAGGGCGGGTGACAGGAAACTTGAAATCGACTTTTCTTGGCCTTATCAGAGGGAGTGAAGAGGGGAGGGGCAAGTCAACTGTCAAGAGGGAATGCTAATAATTATAAGACAATATCAGTTGCAAGTAGGTTGATACCCCAAATTACTAACAATTCTAGGACCTGAGACTTTTCTTGTTTAAACCACTGAAGTGTAAAGGCCAAAAATTGACAGTGTGCCCTCCTTTTTGGGACCTGAGAGGAACACACCAGTTGAGTGGGAAAATAGCCCGGGGGCACTCAACTTAAATTTTGGTAGGGGTGTGCGGCGCGGAGCGCCGAACTTTGGGAACTAAGAACTGATTTTGGGAAAAAAATAGGGGCTTGATGAACTGAAATTTCATCATTTTTGGTGGGTCTTGTGAACTAAAATTGGGCCAAATTATAGGCTTTGGAGCTAAAAAAATTCCAAAATTTTCCAAATTTTGGCTAAAGAGCTACAATTGCCAGAGTTTGAGGCTCAAAGAACTGGAGCATGATCCAAATGTGGGTCTTAAGGAACTGCTGGGGAGCCTGAAAAAGGGACCCTTGACCACCGCACATACCCATACCCCATTTACATGTGAGTCGGGGAAAATAGATGTGTAGTGGATGAATTTGGGGGAACTTTTCATCAAAACTGTAAAATAATTGCAGAAAATATGTCAATTTTGCATGTTATTTTGAATTAACATGATTTTAAAAGCACTGTTTTGGCTATTTAGCTTGGTATTTCTCAGTGATTTAAAGCACCTTTAACAGATATGGCCTACAAGAAAATAGTCCCTTTTTCTTCTTCATGCTTCTCCAAGCACTGCCCAGCTCTAAAAATATGACGAAAGGAATTCAAACTGTGCGACAATATGGGTATACCATAATCTTATACAAAATCTTAAATAAATTTTGGATTTTTAAAGCGCCTTTCTCCAGATCTTAGAGGACTCAAAGCGATGTAATTTCGCTGCAATGGTGAATCATCACAATCAGATCGCATCAACTAGGCCAGTTGCTGCCGAACGGCGCACACCTATATCCGCATTTAGATTGTAACATCCACCAATTATCCGTGCAGCTCCCCCAAATTCCATTGGGTGAAGGAAGTTTTTGATAATCAAACAACTAATCACCGATTTTTGTGATAGTGAGGATGGAATCGGGATAAACCAAGTGCACATAAGTCCTTGGGCCGCGCCGGGGCTTGAACCCGGGACCTCAGTGGTGCAAAGCGTGGGAACTACTGCTGCGCTAACTCGCCCTCCCAAATCTTGTTTTGTAAAGTAAGAAGACCCTACCCTGCAAGATGTATACTTTCCAAAACGTTTAACATCCAAAAACTTTTAAGTATATATCGTACCTTGTAACACCACCATGTGCCAAAATGGAGGGTTGGCAAAACATGTGGTATTTCTGAGGATTTCTTGTGCAATTCTTCTGAATTAGAATGTAGTACTAAATATGTAATCTTAGGGAAAGAAAATTTTGTACTTGAGCATGTTAAAGTGAGTGATGTAATAGATATTGGTCATCCCTTGATGCAGGAAGGAATACACTCATGCTAAGGGCTAAGACAGGTTATATGATAGTCCTACACAAGGTACAGGTTGGAGATGGCTAATTGGGTGAGGTCAATTTCATGGACAATGTTTGAACTGGTTGAAGGATAATCTGGTGTGGTAATCATGATGGTGGTCAAATTTAATGGTTTGAATTTGTGTGAGTCTCTTCATCACTCCCTGTGTATAACTACTTAAAAAAAAATTAGACATCAACCATGCATACTGGTATGTTTTCAGGCATATATTTAAAATGCTCTTCTTTGCTATTTAACTACACATACATTCATGGACATAGCATCAAAGTTACTAGATCATTAAAACATTCATCATGTTCATAAAAATGGTAATTTAATAATGTCCCCCGTATAAAAACAAGTAAACAAACAAGCAGTTAAAATAAATAAAAGAAGAATAAGACACAAGAGAAATAGTCATCTTGAAAATAGAACCTTGGAAATAATGTAGATGTTTCAGAAGCTGTCCGAATGGTGGTTGGGATGAAACCTTAGATATGTTCAAATGGTTTCAAAGTAGTGATACTATTTACTCGGTATTCGGCTAACATTTACTTTACTGAATGTAAACAGACAATAGTAAGAACTGGTTGAGCAAACACACTTTAAAAATAAATGCACTGCTGGGTCAAGTTTAGAAAATGGCCAAATGTAGGAGATGGAGAGACTTATACTGCTTTGGGCTATTCCAGTTGAAATCCATACACACCCTATGGAAGACATGACCTTAATCTTCCACATAGTGAGTTTCAAATGGGATTACCTAAATGGGTGATTCCATTTGGAATCTGCACCCTCCTGTGTGTTAGATTAAGGTCTTGTCTTCCATAGGGGGTGTATGTTTTTCAACTGGAATAGCCCAAATGTGAAAGTGGGTAGTATCTTACATTCAGGAATAGGGCTGGTGTTTTTTTCCTGGGAAAGGATTGGGAAGTTGAGGTTCAACAAGTCCAAACATATTGTGTGAAATTTGATAAGTCTATATAGCGTAATCAAGAAGTAGATTTTTGGTGTATAGGTTGTAATGGCTGAGAGTGGAAGAGCAAAGCTTGATACTGTGTCCTCTATTTGCTTCATCCCCTATTTCTAGATACAACATTTCTTGCATTTATTCTAATTGATTGACATCACAAAATACCACAAGGATAACCACTGCACATGCACGACTCCCATGTGATGCCATGACACAATCACCCTAAGTGCTATATGCCCACAGAATCGCTGGCTGGGCCAGCGAAACCACGTGGCTACCAGGTGGTCATGTGCTTGGCGCGCGCGGGGTCCAAGGTTCGAATCTCGGGGGTACCAAGTGACTTCTTTGTTCATCTTCTCTGCTTTTTTGTTTCTTCTTTAACTTCTGATAGCAAAAAGCAGTGTTCAGTTTTAGGGTTATAGGGTAAAAGCAGATAAGAGACACCTCGCTCCAGTCAAAATGTCAAAGACTTCCTTCCTTCCTTCCATATACGTGCTTACCTCAACTGATTGAGTATCAATGCACAGGCTTTACGTGCACAGTTTGCCTATGCACGATCCTGGAACCTAGGATTGATTGCAGATATCAGAACCGGGGTGCATTTGTGTCTGAGGTGAACATGTGAATATTTTCAGTGTTTCAGATGTTTCTGTGTTTTTACTCAATGGTTGAAAATTGGATTTAACAGTTGCTTGTTTGTGCTTTCTCATTTTTCTACGTAATCTGTTTCCATGTCTGAAGTCTGATGTGCTTGAAACATGCATTAAGAAAATTGCTGTTTTTAGCATCCAGGTACAGTAGGGATGTGACATATCCTATTACACAAACAATTCACGGTAACCATCGCTCGTGCACTTAAGTTCTTAAGTGAAATCTGTGTGTAGTTGATACAGATTGCACTGAGGATGTCATCATGTATTGATCCAGGTTTGATATTGCTCTGATTTATTTATTTAGCAGGTTTAGGTATTCTAGTTTCTTGAGTTGTGCACATTCTCAGTTTGAAATTGAACCTTCCATTTTGTAATGCTGTAGCTAAGGGGGAGACCGTGGCTCAGTGGTTAGAATTCTCACTTCGAATGCATGAGGTCCTGGGTTCAATTCCTGGCTGTGGAAAAGTTGCTGAATATTGATCTGGAAAAATAACAGTGGATGGTCCAGAATATCTAATGTGGGCAAAATTGAAAGTTTGTAATGACTTTCCTGGCATAAATATGTGCAATTCGAATACTAAAATTTGGTTCATTTTGGTTTAAAAAGCAAGATGCGTATCGCATATTTTGGCAATTTTGTCCTGGTACTTGGTATTTGTCACCCATGAATCTCATTGACTAAGTTGAAAGTTGTTTATCCTTTACCTCGCTTCCAAGTTCAATTTGCAAGCTTTATAGGCCTAGTTGGTACGTGCTGTATTGAAAACATTGCCATGATATAGTTGTTCTAATAAAGGTTATTACGGCATCAAAGCATAGTGTTTATTGATGGAAGTTCTCGAAGCCTGGCCACAATTTCAATAAAGTGTAGTTAATCATGTGAGATTTGAGATAGATGGATATTGACTTAATTCACTATTGCCTACATTGTGACTTGTACACCTAATTGCGTCCTCACTCATCTAAGCATACACACAGTGCATGCTCAATGTACAGGTGTGTACACGTTTACTTGCTTTTGCTTCAACATATCAACATATGTGACATGTCATGTCAAAAGAAGACACTTCTGGGCAGGATCGTAAATGGAAAAATAGCCAAAAATCTGCCCGGGATGATTTTTTTCACAATTTGGGTTTGTTGCGAATTTGTGATGCTATTAATGTTAAAGATATTGTCTGATAGTTTCAGACCGCAATATAACTGGCATCTTGTATATTTTGAGACATTTTTCAAGGTAATACCTATACTCTTAACATTGTCAATAATATTTTTAAAGGCTGATATCTCAATTTCCAATTTTATAATATCATAACTTACGAACTCAATATCTTCGCTTAGGAATGTCCAATTTCATTAGGGAAAACGGTGTTGTGGAGCAACATATCTCTATATTTAAGATATGTAAAAATCTCAAAATTGATAACCTGCCTTTTGACATGACACGTCACATATGGGCATTTTAAAATATATCGGGTTTTTCTTAAAATTTATGAAATATTCAGCTGTATGAGGATAAAATGTTTGTAAAAACAAAGCAAAAAGAAAAGAGAAATTCACATCCAGCTGGACTCACCTAACAGCTTTGGCAGCTGGTTCACATAGTAGACCTGTAGGGATGTAGGCAACACTGGCATTATTGCAATATGGTATGAACAGACTATTAATAGGGACCTAAATTTCAAGGCACACTTTCGCTTGTTTATTAGTTTAAGCTTATAGTTTCAAATATCGTAGCGAAAAGTTGATTTGTTGAAAAAGCTTTAAAGAGAAGACTGTAGTGGGAGTTTAAGCACCATGGGCACTACTGGCTTTCTTACAGTGCCCCTGATTGGATAATTACATGATATAATCATCAGAGTAACCAATCAAAATAGAGAGCTTTTAGACCTTGGAGCAATCCCCTTCATCCCTAATGACTTTTCTTACCATATCTCTGATTGGCTCAATCCATGGTATAGCCCTCTTGCAACCAATCAAAATAGTTCTTAGAGGTTGATAATTCAGTCAGTAGTGCTCATGAGGTTAAGGCTTGGACAAAATCTTCAGAGAATAAGATTAAAGCCATAATGTGTGATTTGCTTCATAGTGACACCCTCAATTTTTCTTGAATTTCTACTTTGTAATGCCCAATGATGTACTAAAATACCATGTGAAAAACTAAGCCTGAAGTTCTTTAATTACAGTTAACTTTGAGTTTTGTAATAAATCCGGAGATCTCCGGTTTTATTCCAAGGTCACTGATCGAGTGATGGCTGCCACATCTCGTGCAACTGTATTATTGAATCATTGACATATAAACTGTGCATGTCCCTATTTGTCTTATGTCTTACATAATATATATAATTGTCTGGATAACATAGAGATCTGTATAAAAGAGGTCCGGATAAGAGAGGTTGGAGTGTGTGAAGATTTAATGTTAAAAATGATGTGTTCGATGGATATGTATGAGTCATGCAAAGATGTGTGTTTGGGATGGGTGTGTTCACATGTGTGTGGGGGTGGGTCAGGGATGTAGGTGGTAAACACTCTATAAGTCAGTGGTGTGGCCAATAAAATGCACATGTGTGAATATGTTGTTGTTGTTTTTTGCCTGCATTTAGCAGTGTTTACATACCATATTTCGTCAAATAGTCGCCCCCCTCAAATAAATGTCCCCACCATTTTAGCATGTGTTTTTAGTTTACCTAATGATTTTAACGGGAATTATCGTTCTAAAATTGACCTTGAATAAACGCTCCCCCCTTGGGAAAATGTAACGCCCCCAGGGGCGTTTATTCGACGAAATACAGTATATGTGGTGTGATCAAATTGTTTATAAAAATATTTTAACTCTTGATCTCAATACAAAAGTATTTAAATCCACAATTTTCAGCTGGTACTACTACAGCTAATACTACATGTTAAGGGGGTACTACACCCCCTGCCCAATTTTGTGCCTATTTTTGCATTTTTCTCAAAAATTATAGCACATTGGTGACAAGTAGGATATGTATATTAATAGGGGCAAGGACTACAACTACTGCACTGGAAATTTTATTTCAGGACGGACAACAGTTGTGGAGTTACAGTCAAAAATGAGGGAAAACCAGTATTTGATCAATAAATCAATAACTACTTGCCTTGAGTTGCTGAATTTTAGGTGCTGTAGTTGTAGTCTTTGCCCTATAATATACATCTCTTACTTGTATCAAATGCGCTATAATTTTTGAGAAAAATGCAAAAATAGGCACAAAATTGGCCAGGGGTGTAGTACCCCCTTAACAAAAGTTAAAATCTTCCTAAATGGATAACCAATACAGATGAACTTTGATGCTAATCCCATTGTTTGTTCTCTTTTGTATTTTCCTACAGCTTTTTTGTGCTCTTCCTGTGCCTTCTTACTAGTATTCTAGCAACAGTGCAAAAATTTTATAAGACATGCAATCATATTGTTTTTGCCCTGGTAAGTACAACTTATATCTTATTATACCATATTTCGCCTTGATCTGGCAGTGACATCAGTGCGGATTTCATTGGACGCAGCTTCAAATAGCAAGTGTTCGCTCAAAGTGCTGGCATATGCACGTAAAGAGGCTGCATAGATACGCTTGCGAAACAGCCGCCTCAACGCATTGATGTCCCTGCCACATCAAGGTGAAAAATGGTATACATACCGTACTGACGCGAGTATAGTCCCACCTTCGAGTAAAGTCCCACCCCCAAATTTTCAAAAATTTCAATTTTTTTTTTTTTTTTAAGTTATTTATTTTTTTCGGCTTTGAGTGTCCCTGGACCTAGACCTAAATTCATGGTTGATTTAAAAAAAAAGAATTTTACACAGTGTTTTGTGTTTTTAATATGAAAATTGATACTTTGTTTTCATGTCATACTCTATTAATGATATCAAAATGCATTCAAATTCAATGCATTTTGATATCATTAATAGAGTATGACATGAAAACAAAGTATAAATTTTCATATTAAAAACACAAAACACCGCAGTAAATTCAAAAAAAAAAAATTTTTTAAATTTTTTAGGTCAACCATGAATGATCCTAGCATTTAGGTCTAGGTCCAGGGACACTACAAAACCGAGTATAGTCCCACCCCCCAATTTTGAAAAATGTTCACCCAAAAACGGGGTGGGACTATACTCGCGTCAGTACGGTAATATGACAAGAGATCCAATTGTGCATGACCATCCACCAAAGACAGCAAAGCTATACACAAAAATGGAAAATAAATGGCAAACTTGTATAAGGTCAACAACAAGTTTATCTCAGAAACATTTGGTAAGAAAGCTATATGCTGTGCAGTTTGTTTTTGTTTTTTGTTTTTTTGGGGGAGAATCTATTTTTAATTTTAATTTTAATTTATAACTGCAGACGACATGTTTCAAAAATTTCAGAAATTCAAAAAATTCAGAAATTTAAATTTTCATGACCATATTTGGTATCAGCATGACAAATGCATTAAAATGAGTACAAACAAGCCTAGTATTGGTTCAGTAGTTCTTAAGATAGCTCTTGCTATTTTGAGAAAATATTTCAAAACTTCAACTTTTTTCGTTGAAGCGCATGGCTAGCATGCAGAGCATTAATATTAGTATTCACCATTCACTGGTGAATACCTTTTTCATCAGCAAAACAAAGAAGATAACAATAACATTGACTTTTAAAAGTCAGTGTTTTAAAAACATTGATTAACGAATACTTATTATTGAAAGTATACAACACCGAATATTTTAATAATCTAAGCCAGACTTAACCCCTTTGAACCTTCATTTTAACCTAATGTTCATTCTTATTGCTGTACTACTAATAGGCCATTCTATATGAAACCCCTACACCCCCTGTGGAAGACATGACCTTAATCTACCACACAGAAAGTGTAGATTTCAAATTGAAATTCAGGTAATCTCATTTGAAATACACACTCCCTGTGTGGAAGATTAAGGTGATGTCTTCCATAGGGTGTATGGATTTCAACCGAATAGCCTAATAACCTAGCTCCTGCCCTATTAGCACTTGACAATATTTGATTTAGAAAATAGACAAAAGAGATGATATTAAAAGTCAAAGCCATACGTGAGCAGCTCTAAAGAATGTCATGTTGACTTTTTCACATTGTGAGTTAGCAACCAAACGCAACCAGCATCAAGAAGAAATCATAAAACGCATTTGACTTTAAATCGCTGTCACACTGTGTTTGTCTTGCCATGCTTGCGCTTCAAAGTACACACAAGTCAGCATACAGAATGGGGGTGTTTGAAAGCACTAAACAAAATGTCAAATTTGCCGAGCTAAGCTCTGCCCAATCATTTCATATCCGATCTGGACCATGCCATTTATTAACTGTACAGAAAGCACCATATGACTTAGACACTGCAGGCAGGCTGAGACTGGCTGAGACGTGAGGTGTGCCTGCGCATATTTAATGAAAGTTGAAATATTGGAATTTTAACTTGGCCAAGAAGGTAAAAACAAATTATGTAGCTGAAGTGTACAATCGCTGCGGAATGGCGTTGCTGAAGGGTACTTGGCCGAGATCTAATAACAACAAACAATAGTTTGGTTAGGAAGTGCAGTTCGGAAGATGTAATTAAATTTCCAAAAAGAAGAAAAAATGTTTTTACATTTCAACAGCTTTTGAGATTTGTAAAAGTTTAATACTGTCACCTTGAAAGTTCTTATATCATGAGCGATTGCTTGCAATAACACACTTAAGTAATCGGATAGCGACGTTTGTACAGTATTTATTGTGGGACATTAGAGCACATCAGACACACCAAATTGCATTTTGAATACGAGGAATGTCCTTCTGATATCACATCATTTTGATTTTTTGAAATTTGCGATGTAATACAAATTTTGTGGCAAATTATTAAAAATTGATATTTTTGACATTTATCAGTCCTCGAAATAAACTTTATAAATCCAATGATGTACTTAAAGTGTATGTATATAGCTAGGAGGAAAAGCCGACCATCATCTGAAAATTTTGATCTTACGTATTGAAGATATACATTTTTCCCCAAAATATTTTAGGTAATTATTTGATATCAGAAGGACATTCCTTGTATTCAGAATGCAATTTGGTGTGTCTGATGTGGTCTCATGTCTCACAAAAAATACTGTGCAAAGGTTGCTATCCAATCCCTTAAGGCCATTGTATACTTCATTTTTACAGCATCGTCTGCAGATGCTTTTTTTCATCGCAGCATTGCACAAGAAAATTGAAATATACTCCATGCGATGTATCGCTATCACTAGTAAAGTGTTCCTTTAGGCCCTACAGCATGATAGCTCATTCATTTGGGAGGTCATCGATAACCCGGCCTTGATTTCCTGCCAGTCAATAAGAAGTGTACAGCAACGCAATTTTGCAAAGCTAAGCAAATAAGTTGAAGAAAATCAAAGAGGGGTGCGGACCAGTAGTAAATATTATTTATTACTACTGACCCATGCCCGCACTAGCTACGGCCATAGCCCATGGTTCATTCTCATAATAAGAAGGGTATATTTTTTTGTGGTCTATCACCCCGGCCTCCAACTCAACACAAAAGTTAACAACCATGGCCCCTTTGCAATGATTTTTCATCAAATTTACCCCCCTTTTTCATGCAAAATCGATGACAAAATTTGCCCCAAAACAACCCCTTTTTTTCAATGATTAGAATTTCAAATACCCCATATCGATGACACTAAATAGGCCTATTGACATAAAATTTCTGGATTTTCTCAAGTACCCCTTTTATCCAAATTTTGCGGACAGTGCAAATTAAATACCCCTATTTTGCTGATTTCACTGTCAAATTTCACGGACAGTGCAAATTAAATACCCCTATTTTGCCAATTTTGTGGTCCTTGTTTATACTGGTAAAAAAATAACCCCTTTTCTGCGCAATTTGGTAACTCTTATGGTTGTCAACTTTTGTGTTGAATTGTGGGGCCGGGTCTATCACAACCTAGTATCAAATCATTGATACACTCCCTCATATTTTCAAATCTTTAGTTTTGGTTTCTCTTTTGTTCAGAAACCAAAAATCAAGGGATTAAAAAGTAGAGCAGATCTGGTCTGCAATCATAACACTATTATGCTGGGAGGACACAGTATAGGGTATATAACCAGAAGTATACAATAGCCTATTGTGCTAACATAATTATTATCATGATTGATATCGAAATCTATCCTGCGGACGACAGTTGATGCTCTCTGTCGAAGGTGGCATATTACACTCACGAGTTGTAGGCCTAGAAATCATATACATGCGCGTATATTGAAGGATGGGGTGGGGTGGGGGCTTGGTTGGTTTGTTTGTTTGTATGAAACATAAATGATACATGGAATGATTTGATTATGAATTAGTTTATTATCCCCGGTAAGCACAACCCATACCTCTTTAAGAGGGGGCTCCCCTCTCCCCCACCTATATAACCACCTCTTCCCTAAGTGTCTCTTTCCCCCTCCTCCCCTACATTCGATATCTCCTCTATCTCGAGCTCTCCTCCCCTTCTCTTTTCACTTCCGATTAATGCTCTCTCCCATCTGTTTCTCTTTCTCCCTGTCCTTACCCCCTTATCTCCCCCACATACACACTCCCCCACACACACCACATACAATCTCTTCTCCCCTCTATCTTCTACTTTTGCAGTAAAAATTGCTTCAGTAAAAGTCATTAGGTTTATTAGAGGTCATATGATGGCCTTCCATCGATTCTGGTACATGGGATTAAGGACATGAATCGATTTTGTTTATAGCACCTATACAATTACAATAGTGGCCCCTTTTGTAATGTCGAATGCAAATATTTCGATGGTCTATATTTTTTCACAGGTGAATTAGCCTAGGCTTATTCGATTTTGTAAACCACGTCTTTCAATGTAGATTACCATGCTCGATTTCTCTCCTCGTGAATATTGCACTGCGAAATTTAAACATTACTTAGAGTAGGTAACTTCAAACTAAATAATTTTGTTCTTCACACCACTTATAAGAAACTGAAACCAAAACCGAAACTGACTGACACAAATGTTCAGTTTTTAACAATAGGTAGAAACAATGAGTTCGATATCTTATGATTCAAGTGGTTAGGCAGGACAATAGGAAACCTCGTGACCAAAACCAAAACTAAAACTAAACATTTGAAATGAGGCATTTTCAAGGTTTCGTATGTGTTGGGCTTTTCACTTTGCATTTGAGTGGCTCCTAAAATTTGTGAATGCGTAAATACATGCAATTTGTGCATTAAAGTAAACTCTGGTCATAACCACTGGTCAAGTTTTTCCAAAAAGTGTTCATTTATCCAAATGAAAACATAAAGTACAGTTGAATACTTGGAATTATGAAAGCAATAGCACACATACACCTGTTTTGTAAGTTTTTAATCTTTGAAATTAAAATGTGACCCGTGTATTGACGGAAAAGCACATATCAAATATCAAATGACCTTTTGAAGCAGGAAATTTCATCTGTATTTGTGATCTAATGATTCAATCATAACCAGGTGAAATCTAGAAATTGAAAAGTTTGATGCATCATCAGGTCTGCTATGTTGACGACAGTGTCTTGGAATTCTTAAAGAGCTATCTTGTCAAGCTCATTGGATTATTCTCATATCTGAGCAGTGTTATAACGCGCAATAGATGTGTATGTATGATGACTACATGTTTAACACTGATCACACACACCAGTGTGGTATTTTGCATGAATGAGGAGTGAGGACTCTGGTCAACTTCACGCATGGGAGTGGACTTGATCACAAAAGTGGACGTAAATTTCATCCAAACATAATTATAAGGCTGATCAGAATAACAATAAAAGTATTGTTTTCAGACACAGCCATGTACCTATTGCCTGATTTAACATGATAGATGTCATTTTTTCACATGGAACAACTCAACATTCGGAGTAACTATAGAATACCCCGCTCAGGGTGCCTATAACCCTAACCCTAACCATAACCTAACCCTAACACTAACCCTAACACTAACCCTAACCCTATAACCCTAACACTAACCCTGTGTGTTGGGAGGTGAGATGGGTATTCTATAGCTATGCCCAACATTCTGCCTCATTGTGCCACTTCAAATAATGGTATCTAAAGCAGTAGGCCTATACAGACTTTTTATTGTACGTACAATATTGTATATACAATATGTACGTTATTTAATCTATTGCCATTCTATTTCCAGTACTGTTTAAGTTCTAACGAATGTTTGATGACGTAAAATCGATAATATATTTCTGCTAGATATTGTATGTAACATATTATCGATTTTTCGTCATCAAACATTCGTTAGAACTTAAACATTACTGAAATAGAATGCAATAGATTAAATAACGTAAATATTGTACATACAATATTGTACGTACAATACTCGGAGTCTGAAGCGCGCTTAACATGTTATATCAGGCAATAGATAAATTGCTGGGTCTCAAATCAATATTTTTATTCTCTAAGTAAAACATTGCATTGTTTTGCAGAAAGCAGTATCTTGCATCATCATGTTTTCTTCTAAACAATGTATATAAAACAAAGTATCCTGGTGGGAGACTCGTAAAATGTTAAAAATTCAAAAACTCAATTATTTCACCCTTGCAAACCTTTATATCAAACTATGCATATGTTTGAATTGAACTCAAATCACCTCAGTATTGTTCTAATAGAAGCACATCAAGCATCTGCATGTATGAAACATTTTATTACAAACGTGTCCCTCAACAGAAATATTCAATAAAAAAATAAAGGATGCCTCTGCTTACATACCAATTCTATATTTTTATGTAAATTTAGGAAATAAAATTATGCAGCAATCACACTCTTTATTCAGGACATTGTCCCCTCCATGAGCTGGCTGGTCTAATGGGCTATTCCCTTTGAAATTCACACACCCCTGCAGAAGATGAGTCTGTTATCTTAATTCCATACAGTCAGGCCTCAGGTGGAATGAGCTATTCCAGCCAAAATCCATCCATATATAGTGTGAATATCAAATGGCATTACCTGAATATTGGTGACTCCATTTGAAATTTACACTCCCTGTGTGGAAGATTAAGGTCATGTTTTCCATAGGGGGTGTATGGATTTTGAATAGAATAGCCTAGTTCTTTGCCTTTTTCATGTTAAAATCCAGCTGAAAGTTGCAAATATTCAGTCAAATTTAGGAAATTTTGTGTGGAATTTGAAAATATTCCACAAATTTTTCCATTAATTTTGTTGTTGTTGTTGAAAATTCTTAATTCTTGAATCTGGAATCGCTAAAACTGTTGAATTTGAATGGAATTCCAAAATCTCCCTGAAGGGGGGTTGTGGTTTTCCAATACAATAGCCCATGCTGCAAAATAGTTGGTGATTACAAGGAATTGTTATTTCAAGTTTTCTTATTTTTGATCAGATTTTTCTTCAACCTGTATGGCACGGAAAGAAAGTTACATAAATATTGCAAAATAAAGTATGAAATTGAAACAAGTATTTGTCTTCAAAACTCATACAAGCCATCAGATGAAACCTGATTCCAGAGCAATTATGGCTTTGTTGGTTTTGCATTTTATCTGCGATATCGCTTATGGTCACATATGCGTGAATTGTGTACTCATAAAAAACAAAAACCTGGCATATCAAGCAAAACAGGTCTAGGTACCTATTTCTTGTTTGGTGCAGTGATTTGTTTTTGTCATAAGGATTTAAGATAGTTATTTGAAAGATGATCATAGTCCATTTTTGTGTGTTGCTTATAAGAAGTTGATCCAAATTTGGATCAGGAAAGGATTACCTCTAACTACAAAAGGTAACTCCAATTATTTGTTCTTATTTTTGGAACCATTTTGCCTAGTGCTAATGGCTTAACAACTAGTAAACAACAAACAGGTGCATCAAAACAAATGGAAAAAGTGTCACACTGTAATGGACCGTTTTGACGACAAATTTCTTTCACTTTTTAGACAATTTGAGGTTTTTTGTGCAAAGTGCACTTCAAGCAGCATCGTAAGATTTCTTAACATATAATTTCTTGCCAGGCCTGTATCCTGGGGAGGCTTCCCCCATCCCAAAATGCCCCAAAAGTCCCCCTTTATTGACCCAAAAGTCCCATTGGGTGTTTTATGCCTTTTTGGTCAAAAAAGGTCCAAATTTTGGGGGAAAAGTCCACTTTTTCAAAATCTGCCCTCCCCCAGTCCAAAAAGGTCCAAACTTTGAAAAAAAAGTCCACTTTTTCAAAATCACCCCCCCAAAATAGATCCTGGTTACGGGCCTGTTTCTTGCAGGTTTTTTTCAAGAAAGTTATAAAAATGAGATATCAGGTATATATTCACTTTTAATTTGACTGGAACTGATCAGGTTAAGTGATAGAAAAAGGTATTTCAATCCAGCACCTATATCATGAATGTGTTTCTCAGTGAATCTAATTGGTTGACTAAACCTTGGGATCCCAAAATTTATTTTAAAATCTCATATTTTGTCAAAAAGACAGCACCTTAAATTAAGGCTTGCCTTTTTCGCAAAATTATGCTTTAGGCAACAAAAACCCAAACCCATTTGGGCAGATGGACTTTGCAAGTATGGTTGGTGGATGATTTTTTTTTAAATCTGGAGGCTAAAATGACCCTAATATATCACCAAAAGCTTAAAAAATTTCAGACAAAATTAGTGAAGTTTGGCTAACAAATGGCTAATATTTATACAATTTTGGCAAAATTTAAAAAAAATCCCCCAAAATGCAAAATGTGGGTCTGACTGGCCCGTAAAACAGGATTGTTGTTTTTTCGTCGCATCAAGTACATTCCACAATTCCAATCATCATATTGCAGATGTTGGTATGATTTATAATTTGTTGTTTTTCTTTATCCATTCTGTAGGAAACTTTAATTGTAGTGGTGCTTTCTGTGGAGTGTGTGCTTCGAGTATGGTCGGCAGGATGCAGGAGTCGGTACCAGGGTCACTACGGCAGGCTCCAATTTATACGCAGACCCCTTTGTATTTTAGGTAGGTACTACTCGCAATTTGATTAGGTGTACTTTTATGCTGGAGCTATTATTGTGGTACCATGTACCAGTAGTGTGTTTGTAAGACCTGCAACAGTGATCCATGAGAGGAGTTTTTCACACCTAAATTCAGAATTCAGCAGCAATTTGGACACACAAAAAATCAGATTTGTATTTATTTGTTTCTTCCTTTTTTGTTGTTGACCAAGGAAATGTTAAAAGTCATTCACAAAATGCATGGTAATAATCAAAAATGTTAATTAAAATCCCAAAACTTTTGGTGCCTTGACCCCCCCCCCCCCTCGGGCTCTACAGTGTGCTGCTCCTGGACCCCAGCTCACTGGGACCTAAGACCTTCAACATAATGGTTTTCTGTGGTTTGTAAATGGGTCCATTTGATAGATTTTAGAACCATACATCTACACACATCAACTCATCCTTGTTTCTCTTGTTTCCTCCCAACAGATATAGTTGTAGTAATAGCATCTAGTTTAATCATTATTGTCGGCAGCGACAAAGCCATGTTTTTACATGCCGCATTCAGAGGCCTACGCTTTCTACAAATTCTTCGCATGGTGAGATTAGACAGAAGAGGTAACACATGGAAATTACTGGGCTCAGTTGTATGGGCTCATAGACAGGTACAAGTCTTTCATACTATAGACCACTTCACATGTGATGTCATTGTCCGGCAGTATGCCTGCTAATTTTGGCAATTCCATTGTTCTTTGCCCTGCAGTGTGCATACACATCATAGTTTGCTCAGGGCACATGCATTTTTAAATCGCCACCCACATTTAATATAGTACAAGAAATCCATTGAACAGTGTAGCGGTTCATTCAAGCATATTGATAGACCAGTCCTCGCCTTTGTTGATAAACAATGATGTCAAATGGTCTATACTACCACTTTTTAAAGAATCATATAGTCATGTTTCCCAGTGTCATTTTATCCGATTGAAAGTCTTTGTGTAGTTCACTAGTCCCTTAAAATGATCTGATGATCGGTATACCCAATGATCGTAAGTGAGGGTATGCTGTGAAACTAGTAGTAACGGTTGCCTTTTCCAGAGGTCTATACTTTGAATTTGTTTTTACGCTCACCTGTAAAGGGTTTGAGCACTTTTAATTCCAAAGTTAATCACCTGAAAAATAATACTTGTTTAATTATATAATACATACCACCAAAGAAAAGAGAAAAGATGTGGCACTTCAAATTGGTGATGTAGTCTGTCGTGTAATGTCACTGATGGGAGACAAATTGGTGATGTAGTCTGTAGTGTAATGTCACTGATGGGAGACATGCTGTCTCTAACAAACCAATAGCAATGTACGGATTTGATACTTTTCCTTGGGAGTGATTGGCAGTGTGAAACATGGAACCAGTAAATAAATCAAATGCCAAACTGTATTAAGGGATGCTTTTAAAACCCAACCACCTGTTGACTGCCGGCACCTTGTCGGAACTGCCAGTTTAACCTTTTTCTATTGTTTCAAAGAAACCAAGCCCAATTGTTGCCTATATAACTAATTCTATATGTCTTATTTCTTCCCCATATTTATCACAGGAGTTACTTACTACATGGTACATTGGTTTTTTAGCTCTTATTTCTGTATCATTCCTGGTGTATACATTAGAAAATGAAGGCAACCCAGAGGACTATGGCACATTACCAGATGCTATGTGGTATGGCTTGGTAAGCATTCAAACTAGATGCTACAAAGCAAACAGGTTTAAGAGAGTCTGTACTCTACCATATTTGTGTGTCGCTCATGGGGCCCAAAATAGTGTAACTCTGAACTATTCCCTTTGTCCAAACTTTGCCTGCATTTTGGGTGTAGCAATAAAGCACACTGTAAGCACTACATGCACACACCTGTTTAATGTTCAAGCTTGAAAGATGCAAATTATTGTTTGGTTTTGGGCCTTTGCCAATAAATGATGGTGGTACACTATTTTGGCTCTGATTCCAATATAGCAGAGCACCACAGCATATATTATGTATATGGATAATTTCAAGGTTTTTATTTTACATATTTGTATAAATGTTCAAGAGCTTGACCTTCAATAATCAAGTCGTTTCAAGCAACCAAAGTTTCATTTTGTGTGATTGCATCATTCTCTGTTCACACAGGTAACTCAACAGAAAATGTTGAGCCTTCATGCAGAAGATACATTGTGCTATTAATCTCAGATCTCTGATTTTGGTTTCAGTGATTTTATTATTTTTTTGTTGACAAATTGATATTCTTCTAATGAAAGAAGACACTCCACATCTCCTTGTAAATTGATGATGTTTGAATAAGGTTTAGAGACTTGTCCTTTCTGACTGTATTAATTGACTGATGTGATATCAACTGCAAAGTGCGTTCCCTGTATAATTTTAGCTTTATAGTGCAATTACATTTTGTTGACAGTGATGCCAACACCACAAATTAGACGCACAGTTGGGCTACTTGGTGATCACTTACCACTACTAAAAAAACCATTCTGCTACTTACTTAGATTCAGTGGCGGTGCCATGGGGGGCATGAGGGGGCAAATGCCCTCCCAGTCAGAACTCTGTCCTCCCTGATGCCCCCCCTGATTTTGCCGCCCCTGAAATTCACTTTGCCCCTCAATGCCCGTGGAAAAAATTTCCTGGTGCTGCCACTGCTTAGATTTAATGTAACCATACAAGCTGTTAATGTCTTGATATGCAGTGACTTTGCAAGTGCCGGGCTGTGACTGTAATAAAACATACTTCATTTCACTCTTTGAATAAGTTCATCAGGACTGATATAATTAAATTAAACATCAGATTATGTTGTTCAAGTATCAGATTAAATATCAGATTATGTTGTTCAAGTCCAAAACGTGAGTAAATCTTTGGACTTGAACAACATAATCTGATATTTAATATTCATTTCAGTCGAATTATAAAGGTTTTGAGCCTCTGAAGTTTCAAATTGCAATAACAATGGGTTTTTTGACCATGCATTGATTGGTCAGTAACATACCATTAAAAGTTTTTAAGTCAAGTGCGTTTCCTCCCAATTGGGTGATTTGCGTCCTAGATTTGGGTAAAGCCACCCAAATGTTCAGTATTGGGCACTGTTTTTAATCTTAACAATTGGGCTACTTGAGAGTCATTTGCTGCACCCTGGTGAGCCAATTTACCATGCCTCGGCAATGAAAAATGTTGGCAACACTGCATTTTGACAGGTGTATAACTAGGACAGGCATTCCTAAAGGGCAAAAAAGTGGTCATTGAGATTTGTCCCAGTTGCTGTGAAACACATTCTTATTTTTTTTTTTTTTTTTTTTTCAGTACCCGATTTCACTCAAAAATATTTTCCTGAGGTGATCTTTCCCCTGCCAGCCCTTGTTATGACCCAGTATTTTTAACGTCTATACAAAAGACTTGTAGCACGGTAGGGAAAAAGAGGTTGGTGTCAATAATGTTTCCCTGAAAAGCCCAGATGAAAAGCTATGTGTTATTTATAGGTTAATAAATGCGTATCACTTGTTGTGGGAGAAACTGGACTCAATAATGCATAATGTGCTGAGATGTTGATGTGTCCAATGCATGAGTCTTGCAGAGGGAGTGGATTGGACTCATCAACATTCAAGAAAAAGTATTAATCCTGCAAGACACAGCACGTAGTACGCCGTAGTAATTATACAATATTTTTGCACTCCACATATTTTTCTAACAGCGATTGGCTGTGCGGGTTCTATGAGTGTATGAATTGATTTTAAAATAGAAAAATTATGCACCATGTAAAATTTTGTTTCCATTTATTTCCATGCTTTATATCCATCTGGAAGACCTAATCCTGGGCCTAATACAAGCATTTAAACAAATACCTGTACAAAAAAGACCTGTACTCCTCATCAAAGTGATGTGAATGTCTAACAATTACTGTACCAAAAAGCATGCAGAACATCAATTCAAATACTACACCCATTTGAAGAAAAGAAATTTGCCATAACTGAGCACCCAGGGTCGGATCCAGGAATTTTTGATAAAGGGGGCGCCTTTTGGTCGACGACGAAAAAAATGTGTTAAAGGGGGTTACCCCCTCGAAAACTCAACGGTTTTGGCCCATTGTTTGCTGTTCATGGCCGAATTTGTTCCTTTTTTTTTATTTCTTTCAATTTTTGTATTTTTAAGTTACCGGCGCCCTTTGCTAGTCAAAAAATAGAGGGGGCACGCGCCCCTAAATCCGCCCCTGGCACCAATGCCCTGAGTAATATCAGTGTGAATGTACCTCCTATACAGCATATCAATAGACTTACAGCAGATTCAAATTGTCTTAAATTGGAAGTTTAAGTATATAATTGAAAGGTCTGGGGTTCAAGTCCCGCACAGGCAGGTATGTCAGGAGCTTTTTCTCTTGTTTATCTGCCTATGCATGTTCTGTTTCTGTATTAATTTCATGTTAAATTGTACTGGGGTGCGTTGTGTGATTCTTCTTTCCCCTGTATATTAATATATTAAGAATTACGATTTAGCATCATTAATCTCATGTGTTAGTTGGTTTGAATGAAATTAACTTGACTGCAAACTAATAATATTATTTTGTATACATTTGTGTTCAGGTAACATTAATGACTGTAGGCTATGGAGACAAAACCCCAGCAAGCTGGCAGGGCAAGCTAGCTGCTGCAGTACTCGCTTTCCTGGGTATTTCATTCTTCGCTCTTCCTGCTGTAAGTATGATGAGGCAATTCACATTACCCCATGAGAACTACCTGCCAATTGGTCAAAAAGAAGTTTTCATTATCAATTGGACCAATCGGCAACATTGTTAGAATAATTTCACTACACAAAAAAACTGGGGTGAATTATTTGCCAAGCTCCATTTTGATTAGTGATTAAAATGAAGATATCATATAATTGACCAATCACAGGCAATGTTAGATTGGCAGGTAGTGCTCAGGTGGAGAAGGCACAAACTGGAGAAGGCACATACCACCATGTTTGCATGTCACTCATGGAGGTGAAGCACAAACTATACAAAGCAGAATATCATTATCATGTATGGACTCATGCAACTTGTGTGCTTCTTGTGATAAACTCTCTGTGATTTTGATTTTGTTCCACTGTCCTTTATTGCTATAATAATCATACCAATCATTCATTCATTCATTCATTCATTCATTTATTCATTCATTCATTCGTTTATTTCCTTATATAAAAATATACAACTACATCAAAAATATATCAATTACAATAAAGTACAAAAGAAACACAATATGGCGGAAAAGGCAGGAAGGCCAATAAGGCCTGAGAATTGCCTTTCCCTGACGAAAAAACAAAACAAAGATTATGAAATCAACAAATATAAATAAAAATGACTAACAGACATGACAAATTACAGTGCTCGAGAATGGCCTAATTGTACTTAGAGATAAGATTTTGTTTAAGCTGTTTGCGGAAATGTTTTATGGACTTTGAGTTTTTAATTTTTTTATCTAGAGAGTTCCAAAGCATGGGCCCACTCGTTCGAATGGAATGGTCGGAAAAAACTCTTTTCTAACTGGAGATCATTATTTCGTCTTGTCTGGTAGTCATGGATGTCAGAACGTTTTGTAAAATACTCATTAAATGAATTAGGTAGCTCATGTATGGAATTCTTGTACATAAATACACCGAGTTCAAGATATATAAACCTTCAGCTTAGCACCAGCTTAGCACCAAACAATAAAGCTCATTTAAGCTCATTGCTGTCAAGATGCTCAAGATACAAACCCATTGCTATCTACTGAAGATAGCAATGTACACTCATTGTTATTTACTAAGTTCACTGCTAGCTACTGAAAATAGCAATGTAAACTCATTGCTATCTACTGAAGATCACAGTGTAAACTCATTGCTGTACACTGAAGATATCAAAGTATAGCTCATTGCTATCTACTAAAGATAGTAATGTAAACTTATTGCTATTAACTGAAAATAACAATGTAAGTTTACTGAAGATAGCAATGTAAGCTCATTCTATCTACTGAAGATAGTGAAGTAAGCTCATTGCTATCTATTGAAAATAGCAATTTAAGCTTATTGTTATCTACTCTACTGAAGATGGAAATGTAAGCTCATTGCTATACTGAAGAGAGCACTGTAAGCTCATTGCTATCTACTGAAGAGAGCACTGTAAGCTCTACTGAAGATAGCAATGTAAGCTCATTGCTATCTACTGAAGAGAGCACTGTAAGCTCATTGCTATCTACTGAAGATAGCAATGTAAGCTCATTGCTATCTACTGAAGAGAGCACTGTAAGCTCATTGCTATCTACTGAAGATAGCAATGTAAGCTCATTGCTATCTACTGAAGATAGCAATCTAGGCAGCTCAAAATAATAAGCAAATCATCTGCTATCTTAAGTAGACAGCAAATGACTGTACATGAATATTTTCAATCAAAACAAGACAGCGATCATTCAAGCAATCAGATGTTTGAACAGATTAAATTGTGACTTTTCAACATGATTCATTTAGACATTGCAAACAATACTTTCGCTAAAAAACTGCATAAGAATTTATAAGATGAGTGTTTCACTATTATCAAAAATGGAAGAAATGCAACTAAAATATGCACTATATTTATAGGGATCCAATCGACATTAATTTTGTCTGACCACCATTGAAATATTGGGCTATTCCAGTTGAAATTCATATACCCCAATGGAAGACATGACCTTAATCTCCCACACAGGGAGTGAATGGATGACTCCATTTGAAACCTACATCCCCTATGTGGGAGAAGGTCATGTCTTCCATAGGGGAGTATGGATTTCAAAAGGAAAGCTCAATGAATTTTTGGAGCACATACTACCCATTAATTATTTTTTTATTAAAAATGAAAGCGGAATTTAGTATGATAGTGAACATGAAATCAATCCGGACCGAGTTTCACTTTTACTAGCATCTCATTCAAAACTGTGATATAGATAGGGGCCTATACAGCATGGATAGCTCATCATCTGGCGCTGATTGAGCATCATCTTTCTAGATTAAGGATGTAATATGGTTGATAAGAAATCTAATTGATGTGTTACTCCATACTAAGTGACTGGTTCTCTGTCTAAGCCTGCCTGCCTCCCCATGCAAAAGGGCTGTATCTGGAAATAAAGTACTGTAAAAGAGGAAATTTTCACATTGCATTTACTTTCATGCTTTTTGCATTCCAAGTAGCTACCACAAAAATAACAATGCGCAAATATATTTATGTGTGTATATTCCAATTCGGCAACCCAGAACAACTGCACTTTCAGTAGCGTGTCCAGGGGGGGAGCTTTGGGTGCTGAAGCCCCCCGCACTTTGTTAAAAATCATGTAAAATCAGCCGTTTTTTGGCGATTTTAGCCATAAAGCCCCATAAATCTGAAAAAGGGCTTAGCCCCCATGAGGAAAAGATCCTGGACACGCCGGTGACTTTGGTGTATGTTGTACATACACAACAAGAAGAAGAAGTACTTTTGAGCATAAGATTTCATATAAAACATAACAACAGTGTGTGTGATTTATGCATACATGATATTTCATTTGTCCCATGTTTTTGTAGTATAATGTGACCTATTGAAAACTCAGGTGATTGACACACAGGATGATTTAAACCTTTCCCATAATGCACTGCATGAGTGACCAATACCCTTCTCGCCTGGTTTCGTAGGAAGCGTTGAGAAGTACAGAACCAGAACCAGATATGTCTCATTCTTAGAAAAAACAAAAATACTTTGAGCTCTGGCAACTTACTTATGAGAGATATTTGATTATTTTCACAATAAACGGCACTGAACAAAGGTTGCATTTTCAGTTCCAGAGACCCCATTTTATGTCCTCAAAATCCAGCATAAAGCCTACATTTTTTAAAATCTGGGTGACACCTACCTACCGAAAATAATTTTCCACCCTAAAATTCCAAAGGAAACCCTTTCAGTGGTGTGTAAAGTGCATCGGTGAAGCATTATGGGAAAAAGCATGCACCATCCTGTGATACCGTCACCTCAGACCAGACATAAACATTATCGAGTTTCATTGTGTTTGAATGAAAACATTAGAATTGAATGGTTTATACGTCCATGGGTTTGATTTCTATTTGTTTTGCAGGGTATTCTTGGTTCTGGCTTTGCCTTGCAAGTGCAACAACAACAAAGACAAAAGCATTTTGCGAGGAGGAGACATCCTGCAGCTATGCTTATACAGGTAAGGAATGAATAGGATCCACACCTGGAGTACTTTTTTTCATTGGTTGCTCTGTTTGTTATATTAGTGTTGTATTTGAGCACAAAAAATGAAAGAAAAAAGAAAAGTACAACACATGAGCATCAATAAAAGGCTGTATCATTTACGGCAAGGTTCTTCAGCGGTCTGCCAATTTGGTGCTGTTTATTGCATAGAGACAGAAGTGGGGTTCTGATTGGCACCTCATTGGCTGATCAAGTCGCATAGCAACGCTAAACCTAATTCTTTGATAATCAGGAAGAACAGTCGGATACTGCTGAAGGAATTTGCTGAATACTATAATGAAGGGTAAATTTGCAGTAAGGCTGATAAAAGTTCCAACAAAAAAAGACCCTCCCATTTGGTGAGCAATAGATTTATGTGAGTTGATCAGTGCGTTCCCTCAGATTGCAATTTCCTAACACCGATCACGTTAATGTGAGCAAAGGTGCCAATATACCTGCATGCCGAGTTGAGAAGAGACATATAGTGTCAACATCGTGGCCCAAGGCTGAGATGGATTTCGGGGTATACCACCTCCTGATCTGCCTGCCACCTCTGCAGCATAGATTGCGTATGAATAGTGCAGAGTTTCTTTACTATAGAGCTAAGCAGGAAGCTGGCTAGTGTCCACAAAGGTGCAGCCCTGTTTCAAATAATGGTAAAACACCTGGACAATAATTGTTCAAATTTGCAATTTTTTTAGGTCTGTATCGAACTCAAATTAACATTATTGCAAGTCATTTTAGCATTAAAGTTGCAATTATTTGTGCGCTTTACACACATGTCCAGTTATATAGTCATTCTAGGAGAGCCTAACAGGGAACAACTTTGCAATTTGACCCCCTCCTTGGAATTTTCCTAAGGTATACCACTGCCTAGACTGCTGCCCTCAGTCGTCAACCGTCTGGATTGACGACTGAGAAAACTACGTGGAAAAAAAGTGACGGATTTTGCAACAGGATTCCTGTGGCATAGAGCATGCGCAGTTGTGTCCAAATTGACCTTTTGACCGAGTTTGTTGTTTTTAGAAGTTCAGAGCGCGATCTTGTCACAGCGGCGCGGTACAACGACGCTGCACACACGGCGCCGCTAGTCAGTCGCGCTATGGCTTACGCTAAGCAAAGTCGCATTGAATAGTTTTCAGAAGTCCGTCATGATATTGGCTGTAAGATAATCAGTCGTCACTACGAAGCATACACAGTACATGCGAAGTGTAGACGGCTGATTGGAATTAGTCTAACCACTGCCTACTTGCACACTGCATACTTGTTTGATTGCTTTTTTAAAACATCAGCAGGAAGCAAATTATGGCCACAAGATGGCAGTATATAGCTGGTATATGAATGATGCTAGATTTCCTGAATGTTGATGCGCATGGGTTGTCACGAGCTGAACGGTCTTCAAGCTGAGAGTACATTTAGTATGAGAAACAACGGACTGTTTGGTCATAACATCACATGACCTCACCTCATCCAGGGATGTGACAGCCCTGCCTTCATCTATAGTCTGATAGTACGCATACTATGGCTACTATCTACTGAAGATAGCAATGTAAGCTCATTCTATCTACTGGAGATAGCAATGTAAGCTCATTGCTATCTACTGAAGATAATGATGTAAGCTCATTGCTATCTACTGAAGATAATGATGTAAGCTCATTGCCATCTACTGTTGTATGGGTATTCCAGTTGAAATCCATACACTCCCTATGGAAGATTAAGGTCATGTCAAAATTTGGGGTGTATGAATTATAATTGGAATAGCCCATAGGCTTCATCTGTATATCAGACTGCAACTCTAGTCACTCACTTTTAATATTGTTGTGTTATTATTACTTTTATTTCCATTTTTGACCATTTTAGTGTCTGTGGCGATGTTATGCAGCTGATCCAAACTCTTGTTCTCTTGCTACGTGGAAACCTCACCTCAAACCTGTACATAGCCCAACAACAACCGGAAGGTAACATCAATAGGGATTATATAAGATTAATCATCGTTAAATCCTTAGATTAGTGTTGTATCGATTGATCTCGTTTACTTAATATGTCAATTGGAAGTTGACTAACAGGTTTGTGTTCAAAATCTGTAAGTTTGTGGTTCTAGTACTTGACCATCTTTTATTTACCTTATGAAGTTGTCTTTTTTATATATTCAATATATATATATTAATAGTTATATCAAGAATTAGTGTGTGTTGAATGTTTACCATAGTCACCACAGTGACTGCTTAGTGCCAGAAATGGGTAATTGCAATAGTTGCCCTGTGAACATTTGGCAATTTACACACAGTATATTGCACTCATCTACACATGGCAGCTGCACATGGCAGCTATTGCACTTACCCACTTCTGGTACTGAGCAGTCAATTTTTATTTTCAGTTAATTTTAAGATAGAAAAGACATTCGTTAGACAAGCATTTATTATCTAGAATATGATTTGGTGTGTGACAAGTCTCTTACACAGCCAGTGTCCTTCTTTATGTGTGACCACCTAAAAAATGGAACTTCTCTGGTAGATTTTATGGTGCACTTAAATACTCATTGCCTATGATGTAAGTATCTCATACCAGGCCTGTATGAGATAACCACCCCATCCACAAAGGTCCACTTTTGACTATTCTTCTTATAAAAAGTTCCAAAAGTGGGAAAAAATTGACAAACGGTTCACTTTTTTGGTGATAAGTTGTTTATAAAGTCCTAAAAAGGGCAATTTTTAAGGGTGCCAAGGTCCCCTTTTTTATTTATCATTCAAAAAGGTCCACTATTTGGAAGTCATGCATTCCCCCCTCCCAAAAAATATTCCTGCATACAGGCATGTCTCCTACCAACTCTCCACTTAGAAATTGAGAAGTCACTTTGTTATTCATTTATTTTAAAACCAAAGTACCTACTTGTCACCAGATGGTTACTTACATAGTGAGATTGGAAGTACCCCTATATACATTACTTTGTGTTAGAGTCATAGTTCTCCCACATGGCCACACTAAGTGTTCTTTATTTCAAAGGTATTTGGTATGTTTAAACAAAATAACCCAACATGTGTTCTTCTGAGGTGAGTATTAGACCCCAAAATAAGACCATCATAGGCAATTTTGTCATTAATAAACTTTTATACTCTATATCACTACCTCCAGTCAGCGGCATTAACTTTGAAGTTTAGCATGTGCTGCGTTAGTTTAGCGTTATTTCTTGTGTGTACATATGCACCACTTTGATCGTGCACATAAAAGTATGTACATGCACCAACTTCCACCAATTAGCACCAAAGCAAATACAGAACATGCTGAACTTCGAAGTTAGCGCCACTGACTGGAGGTAGTGAAATAAAGTATAGTAACACTGCAGGTCACCCATTTTGGAGGAGGCTGGTTGTGTAGAGTATGTTGTGCGTAAACATGGCTGTTTGTATCCTTACTCCATTTTTGGCTCATAATGTCATAAAAAATACACATATTCCCGCACATAAGTCTTTATTTTGCCACCAAAAGACCTTTTTTCTGATATATTGTTACAAACTAATGGCAAAACGGAGACCTAAAGTGTCTGGATCATGATGTTTTCGTCTGACCTAGTTTACTTGTTTCAAGTTCCTCACGTTTCTTTTTAATGTTGCTTTTAAGAGCTATTATGGTATCAAATCAGTCTGGGTAGCCCTTGGTGTATTCATAGACATCTTTTGATCAGAATTATGTATTTTCTAGAAACAAAAAGAGTAAAAACGACCAGACAGCTATGTGTCACTTCAATGACACACATCATTCTACTACTAATACATTTTGTATTCTTGTGTTTCCTTTCTGATGCTTTGAAACGTTTGTTTGCTTCTTATGGAGAAAGCAGACAACAATCACAAGTCAATATATTGTATATTCTCTAATAAACGCCCCAGGGGCATTGCATTTTTGAAAATGGGGGTATTTTTGAGTCAATTTTCAATGAAAAATTTCCCAAAAAATTGTTATAATTGAAAACCGAATTAAAAAGGCTAGTTTATGCGTGTGACGCCTTGGCAAAGGGGAGGTGTGATTGGTTGCTGACCTGTGCAGTACATTTTTGGTCTGGTTGACAGGACGTCATACACTTGCTTACTTGCTTAAGATGAGTGGTGTCCTCGAACTACAACAGCACGCCAAACCCTTCTGTCCTGCATGGCCGTTCCCAAATCCATAACATCCAGTCCAGTGTCCTGTTTCAATACATCCACGTATGTTAGAGGGGGTCTACCAGGTTTTCTGTTTCCATGTTTTGGTGTCCAATGGATCAGCTTAGCTACAGGTTCATTTTTACTTCTGTATGCGTGCCCAACAAAACGTGTCCTCCTCTCTCTGATCTTCTGCGAAAGTTTCGGTAGGTCACCATATAGCTCTTTGTTCGTGATGTGCTGCTTCCAATTGATGTTGTATACTGATCTAAGCATTCTTGTGTAGCAACCATCAAGTTCTTTACATAGTCTGGGAGACATAGTCCACGCTTCACATCCATAGGTTAGAACGGATTCGACGGTAGCAGCAAAAATAAGCGGCTCTTGAATTTCTTTGGGAGAGTTGACCTCCAGATTTTGTTGAGGCTGTTACATGCTCTCCATGCAGCTGCTTTGCGTGTTTTACATCTTTTTCCGTACTAGCCATCCATGCACCCAGATACTTGAAGTCACTCACCTCTTCTAGTTTGGTGCCGTTGTTTGTCTGTATAAATATCTGTTGATTGTGTGGTTGAAAGACATGAACTTAGTTTTTGAAGCGTGCATTTTGAGGCCTACTTTTCCAACAGATGATTCAACCCTTTGCAGTAGCTCTTGTGCTTGGTGGATTTCCTCAGACAATAGGGCTATGTTGTCTGCAAAGTCTAAATCTGTTAGCACTTCAGGTCCGATCCGTCTACTCCTTCTCTTCTCCAGTTGGAATCCAAGCTGCTCTTCTTTGCCTTCAACTGCTTCCCTCAATGCATAGTCCAATACCACCACAAAGAGGTATGGGGCAAGGGTGTCTCCTTGCAGTACACCAGCAAGAATGTCAAACGGAAAAAGAACGTCATACACAAACTAGTCTTTTTAATTCGGTCTTCAATTATAGTTAAGCTTAAAATTTTAAAAGCTGAAAATGACAAACTATGAACTTTTAGGAGCAATGACTTGCCATTCACTTCCAGTTTTGGGATGTCAATTTTGACATTTTCCAATCGTCTGTGGATCATAGCATGGAAATGTCAGTGTTCTTTTAACATTTTGTTTGGGAAAAATGGGGGGGGGGGCATTTATTAGAGAATATAATTATATAGTTTTTGCCGCCATGTCTTAGACATTGCAAGAGGTCAAAGGTTTGGGTAAAAGCAAACCAACATTGATGTTGTATATCCTTCATTCAGTGGCAGCACATTAAGGGATACCAACCAACTTGCACCTGCTTGTATATCATCAATCAAATGCATGTCTTCAAATTGACTGAAATCGTGCATCCAAAATTTTTAAAGAACATTTCATCATCACTGAAATTTCATTATCACTGACACTCAATTCAAAGTTGGTAATTTTTTATTACACAGAAAAAAGTGCTATTGAAACTTGCCTTGTTCGTTATAGCATGAGTTTGTATCTGTTCTATCAGGTTGTTCGCATATTTTTAATATTTTGATCGACACTCATGATATGTGCATGTGACTGACATGTGATATGCCTACATGTTTACGGCAATGGATTCATGTGATAGTCATGTGCATGCCATAAGGGGGGTCATGAGTAATATTCTGTGATATATTATATTTAAATCTCTAGCACTTAGCTGGCAATGGTTCAATCATGTTGCATTGAGTGATCATACTCATTATACCACTTGCCACAAGGTATTAATGAAGCAAAGAGTACATGCACAATCCGCCATGTTTGCTCGTCGCTCAAAGAGCGCAAAATAGTGTACCTCCAAATTATTGCATTCCTCTTATTTTGCTATTCGTCTGGCAAACTTTATTCAAAATGTATTGTTGTTTGCGTTTTGTACATAACAAGTTGTACTAAAAACGCACATGCGCAAGCCTTTGTGGCACTCAAGCTTAAAGACCAGACAGACCCAAATGGTGGCAGCTTTACACACAGGGCAATTGTCTCTGATCTCTTTGTGACACAGATGCCACATGTCACCTTGTGATAGTGTATGTTACTGATTGAACCATGGTTCAGTGGAACTAGAAACCATTCAAATCTGCAGATGCAATTTGGTTGAAGTTAATGGATTTCAGTCACAAAAATAGAAAGTCAAAAATGATAGGCACACACACATTGTGTGCTGTGCTTATTTGCATTGTAATATATGACAACACTTTTTGGTTATTAAAAAGAGATGATGCAAGTGTTATAACTTGCAACAAACTGACTGGAACCCATTACACTCACTGGGCTGTCACAACTCAATTATAACTTTTAATTCCTGTATTAGACCCAAAAAATAAAAGTTTGTTTTTTGCTGGCTTTCAGTTAACTTTTTCCCCGACCATTATTAACGTCTAATAATATTATATATATATGTTTTAATAGTTTGATAAACTCGGAATGTTTATTCCATTTTGTGTTTCCTTTTGTTTCTTAAAGGGACAGTCACTGATTTTCTAGACCAGAACCAAATTTCAGATTTTTGTATCAAGCATAAATATGCTACGAAATCTTGCACATAGCAAGTAAAAAAAGCAATCTAATTAAGAGAAAAAACTTATGTTTTTACAGATTGGAAATATTTTGATCATTTTTTGAAGTAATTGGCAAACATATTTTGTGCAGAAAATCTATGAGTGTCTCTTTAAATGGGCTATTCCAGTTGAAATCCATACACCCCTTATGTAAGACATAACCTTAATCTTCCACACAGGGAGTGTAGATTTCAAATGGACAGAGTCACCCATTCTGGTAACCACATTTGAAATTCACACACTCTGTGTGAAAGATTAAGGTCATGTTTTCCATAGAGGGTGTATGGAATTCAACCGGAATAGTCCAGTGCGACTTTAAAAAGGTATTGCAAATGGGTATTGCAAAAAAAAAGCATTAAAAAGAAATGAAAGAAACCAAAAACTTGAAGTGCATATAAGTAAAGCCACCAGAAAACAAATCAACCTTTACTTTTTGGGCCTGTGTAGTTTCAGAAGTAGTAAACTGATTTCGAGACTGTCCATCAAGCGTACCGACCACGGTCCCGGATTAGAACGATGCAACAGCGACCGGTGGCACCGGGATTATCCGGGGGAAGAAGATTGCAAGACCGGGTTAGCTTGTAATCCTGCTCTATATAAGAATCAGGTGGTGTGGCAAGGTAGCTTGGGTGGATGGTTTTATAATGAAAAAAATAATAAGCATTAGATCAATTTTTTTAATAAATGTAAGAATTGAAATGGTTACATTGTTACTATTAAATTGTTTTAACAGTTTTAATTTGTTTGAAGATTTGTCAGTATTACTTGCACCTTTGCATTATAATACTCTCATGTGAAATGCTTTCTTTATTTAACTTACAAGCATTTTTGAAAAGCATGATTTTGAAATTACAACATAAAAATTAGTTCTGCACATAATAAAAATTTTTCTTCACATCTTTCTTTTTGTTATGTCAAATATTTACAGTAAAAATTTTCTATTTCCTTCACTTGCACCGATAAGTGATTGCATACTCTTGCAACTTTCCACACGCCTATTAAATATACTTGTTGCGCTGCTAGCTAGCATAATTTTTTAGTATTTTGCTTAATTTGGGTTTTTTTGAGTTAATTTTGTGCTTTGTTTCTAATAAAAAGCTAACTTGTTGCAGTTTGTAGTAAATAATAATTGATCTTAATCCACTCTTCACAAAATCTGAAGCAAATCTATGGTCAATGTTGGGTGTACCCTTGGTGTAAGATATTCATGAGTTAGACTAGTGTAAAGACTCCATTGAGGAATTACGCAGCTTACGGTATAAAGCTGTACAATCCTTTAATAGATGATTTCTGCGCTAGGCTAATTCTGTGCAGTTTTACAAGGATAAACCGTAAATTACAAATATATGGCATTGAACTGATTTCATTAAGCAAGTTAATCAAATTTTAGTAAAATTTTGTCATTTGTGTATCGCAAAAATGACAAAATGTAACATATACTGAACCAAGACAAGACATCGGTATGATTCACATTTGTGGAATTGTTCATATAATTATTACGAATGGAAACCACCATTTAATATTCACAAGATTGCAAGTATAAACAACCTCAAAATTGCCACATAATTCACTCCCTGAATCCCATTATTTTTTAGCTTTCAGATTTGTTTCAGATTTTACACCATACTAATTAAAACTGAGCTCAAATGCAAACTGGGAGAGCTTGCTGCTTTTCCAGGTGCCATTGTTGGTCAGTTTGGAACCTAAATGGTGATCAGTCAGTAGCATCAAATTTATAAATATGAATTACAAAATTTGTCAGGTGGTCATGGGTACCGCCATAAGAAAACCGGGAATTGACAGGTGATAGAATATAAACACACAAAAGAATAGAACATTTTCAGAAAATTTTCACGAAAGCTACTTACTTTAGCAAAATTCTTTTACAATAGTGCTTGTGAATTTTTCATATAATTTATAAAATATCTACCAACAAAAATGCAAATTCACTGATGAAAAGTCTTGTTTTACCTTCCCAAATTTGGAAAAAATATTGCAAAATTTGTTCTTGAACTGCTCATGCTTACATGCTTTCCATACTTCCTGTCTTCAAGCAGTAATGGCAGCCACCATTGCCAGTATCAATGAATTTTTTAATTCAAATTAACGAAGTTGATGTTACTGACTGGTGATACACTGTGCGTCATGAGCTCATCTCAAATGGCAAAGTTCAATAACCTCTCAAGCTTATTGGGATTATTGAACTGTGCACTGCTAGATGATCATTTTTGAGATGATAGTGATAGAATCCAAAGAACCTTTTCTGAGCAGCGTAACCAGACCAATCATTTTGGAACTGAGCTGTATCTCTTTCAGTCCACCGTGGGCCAAAAAGATGTATGTAAGTGTGTCCTCTCTCTTGTACATGAAGCAAGTCGCAGTATTTAAGTCAATATATTTTCCTTGGCATGATATTGGAATTCTTATGACTGGCTTCAGTTGGAAAGAGAGAGAGGACACAGTCAGGCCCGTAGCCATTTTTTTTTCATGGGAGTGCAGATTTTCCAAATGCAGACCTTTTCAAGTGAAATTTTCATTCTGGAAAAGTAGACATTTATCCCCTCTTCAGTTGATTTTGGATCCTATTTTTTAACAAATTTCACACAAAAATCATGATTTAGGGTATATTTATCAAATTTTTTGACATTGTGGTCCAATTTTGCTCATTTTTTACAAACAAAGCAGACCTTTTGCAGATTTTATGAGGGCTGGCTACAGGCCTGGACACTGTGTTATTTACTCATTACTCACCTTTGTCCTAAAACCATGAAATGGCCCTTATGCACTGCAATAACCTGGATCTTTCTGGTCCCAGCCAGCCTCCAGAATTTGCCATTGATTCCATATGCGGCACATTTTGGAACTTTAGAAGATACCACAAAGATCCAAGCTACTGCTTACTGAAGGCAGTGGTGTTAGGGGTTTTTGCCAATTAGCTCCAGCTTTGGTACTTGGGTTATTCCATACACCCTGTATTCACAAATGGTAAATAGTATCAGAACTATCAGTAGCAGATCCAGGAGTTGTTTTAGGAGGCACTGCCTCCATATTTTATGGCAAAATTAGCCCACTTTTGACAATTTTAAATCCTGACAACTTCTGCTCCCCCCCTTCCGTATTCTCACCTTCCTGGATGTGTGGTTGAGTATAATAAATATGCTTCAGCTTTTCGAGAAAGAGCCAGCCACCAATTGATTGACCCCTACCAAGATAAAAGGTATTTGAACATTTTTAGAGTGCAAATACCCAAACCCACATTTTAAAGTACAAAGTCCTAATTTCATGATAGCAAGACATATGTCTGGAACATAGGACTGCAATCCGGGACTGCATTTGTTAGGCCACTGACAAACACATGATATGTTGATGGTGAATAACAGTCCACCCTGTATATTAAACCTGCAGACCTATAACATTTGTAAAAGTTATAAATCAAATTAGGACTGTGACATAGTCTACTATATCACATGTGCATGATAGAAACTTAACATCACTGGCTTGGGGAAGCAAGTAAGCACCTATCGCTAATCATAATATGAGCACAAAGGCAGCACATTGGTGCAACACTAGCATTGACATCACTGCCTGGAAGAACCACCTCATAAGGACCTTCATATGCACTGAGAGTGGGCATATCAGCTGGCTCAGGGGTGTGTCTCATTAACATTTTCAACTTCATCATAAATCCTAAACCCATCTGACGTCCAAACCCATCCTCTGGCATATGATTTATTATATTGAAGTTACAGTGGGTTTGACTTAGGATGGGTTGAAAGACTTATGATGCATCATGAAGTTGATGAGGGAAATCAGGGATATGAGTTTGTCCCTTATTCCTTTTGGGAAATGCACTCCATCCAGATGTAGTAGGTATACACTCACTGTGGGGATAATATTTGCTTGTGGTGTTGCATGCATGGCTTTCTTTGTTGTGGTACCTACTACATTGGGTGATTTTGACAGTGTCTGCTTGCTATATGTTGAAGGTTTACTATGTCAACAGATAGGTTCGCTATTTCGAATATGATACAAGATTAGCTGGAGTTAGGGCTAGCTTTAGGGTTAGGACTAGCATTATAGATAGGTTAGGGTTCAGGTTAGATTCAACACAGTGTACCTTATTCATATTCGACATTGAGAACCTTATTTTTTTGGACATAGCGAACCTTTGACATATAGTGGGCTAGCTCTAACAGCTTTGAATGTTTGTTGGCCAGGAAAAAAAATAAGGACATAAACTAACCTACAATTTGAACTTGTTGTTATTTTACTTCTCTCCAGTTTCAGGACTAATAACCTGATCTCAAGACTATCAATTAAACGCACCGCAAACAGCCCCATGCTACATCGCAACAGCGAACGCTTGAAAAGGAACGGCGAGTTTTCAGACGATCACGATGACACAAAAAAATCTGGTCTGCATTTGAGCGATGGAACAGTCCCGCCGTTCTCAGACCAAGATTCTGTGAGGTCACAGTCTAGAAGCTTCAGACATCATCATTCAGGTCAGAGGTTATCTTGTGTTTTATAATTGAAAAATTTGAAAAAAGTTGTGTTTCTTATCCGTTTTAGCTTCCAGTGAGTAGAGACTATCACATCTATAGAAAACACTGGGCTACTCAAGTTGAAATCCATATGTCTCTTGTGGAAGACATTGCCTTAATCTTTCACACAGGGAGCGTGAATTTCAAATGGGTTTACCTGAATGGGGGACTCCTTTTATAATCTACACCCTCTGTGTGGGAGACTAAGGTCACGTCTTCCATAGGGGGTGTATGGGTTTCAACTTCAATAGCCCATTACAACTTGTGGTTGCACCACACATTTTTTTCCAAGGAGGAAGATTTTTCATGGCAGTTTAGCAATTTTTGCGTAAAATAGTGGAATTTGCAGTGACATTTGTTCTGACTGGGAGGGGAGGGTCAAAGTTCAAGTTGGAGGGGGGGGGGTTATTCCACTGTTCCATAAGAATGCATTACAAAGCAACTACGATGCTCACAGGTACATGTAATGAGTTGTCAAACTAGACCACTATGACGTTCACTCAACATTTACATTTAGCCATGATTTTTGCATTTTGTGAACACGCTAATAAAGGCATGCCTTTTTCGTATGAGGTGAGCAATCGCTCTTACTTACCCAGACTAAGATTTGTAGTGATGGGTTTCCACTCGCCATAGAAATGAATATCACTCAATGCGAACTGTCCAAAATTGAAGTCAATTTATATACATTTCAAGTTTCAAAACTTTTTAATACTGATTTATCGTAATAAATGAGTCTTATTCCACGAGAATAAGATAGATAGAATCTACAGGAACAGTAAGTGTTACATGTTGGTGTGAATGATGTTGGTGTGAATGATGCTTGAGACCTGATGTGATTCAGTCAGTGTCATAATGCAATATCCTGTGTGGGCTAGCCTATTGCTGGTACCATATTGGTAAGAGGTTCTTAAAAAAAGTGTAAAGACACCCCTTTTCTGTAGCTCTTTACTTTTGAAGATTACTTTGAAAATGGATTTTGATCGCAGTCGTATGAAAATGGAAGACTCAATTAAATACTTGATACAAAATGTGAAAAGTCTGTTTGCGTCTTCAAATTTTTTTTATGACTAGAAAAGATGGCCTGAAATGGGCTATTCCAGTTGAAATCAATACTCCCCTGTGGAAGACATGACCTTAATTTCCCATACAAGGAGTGTAGATTTTAAATGGAGTCACCCATTCAGGTTAACCCCATTTGAAATTCACACTCCCTGTATGGAAGATTAAGGTCATGTCTTCTATAGGGGTGTATGACTCCTTGTGTGGAAGGGTAAGGTCATGTCTTCCATAGGGGTGTATGACTCCCTGTATGGAAGATTAAGGTCATGTCTTCCATAGGGGTGTATGACTCCTTGTGTGGAAGATTAAGGTCATGTCTTCCATAGGGGTGTATGACTCCTTGTGTGGAAGGGTAAGGTCATGTCTTCCATAGGGGTGTATGACTCCTGTATGGAAGATTAAGGTCATGTCTTCCATAGGGGTGTATGACTCCTTGTGTGGAAGATTAAGGTCATGTCTTCCATAGGGGTGTATGACTCCCTATATGGAAGATTAAGGTCATGTCTTCCATAGGGGTGTATGACTCCTTGTATGGAAGATTAAGGTCATGTCTTCCATAGGGGTGTATGACTCCTGTATGGAAGATTAAGGTCATGTCTTCCATAGGGGTGTATGACTCCCTGTATGGAAGATTAAGGTCATGTCTTCCATAGGGGTGTATGACTCCCTGTATGGAAGATTAAGGTCATGTCTTCCATAGGGGTGTATGACTCCTTGTGTGGAAGGGTAAGATCATGCCTTCCATAGATGGTGTATGAATTTCAACTGGAATTTCCCAGTCTATATTTGACTTGAACTTGAACTTACCATTACCCTGATTTCATTCTTTCGTAGGTGGTGTTACCAAGCTAACAGAAGCCCACAAAAATGCCATCCGTGCCATACGTAAAATCCGCTTCTTTGTGGCACGGAGGAAGTTTAAAGAGGCATTTCGTCCTTATGATGTGAAAGATGTCATAGAGCAGTATTCATCTGGTCATGCGGATATGCTGGCTAGAATTAAAAGTCTTCAGCAAAGGTAATGTATCATGAAGGGAGATCAGACCTGTTAACCATAACCTTAAAGGCCCATTCAGAGAAATTTAGAGAAATTAGCTACATGTATTTGATGGGATTTCAACTTTGTCAATACTGGATGCTGTTTTCCTTGTTTTCTTGCCAAATTTTTCATTTCAAAAACACCTAATGACAATTTTTGGGGGTCCATCGTGAATTTTGAGAATTTTGCCAAACACACTACTTTTCAATGTAAATTCACCAATAATAACCTTTTTACAACATAACAGGCTTAAATTTTTATTCTTTTATATTTTTAAGATAATAAAAGCCCCAAAATTTTGACCCACCTGCTGAGAATTGAAGTAAATTCTGCAATATTTGTAAATGCAACGTCAGGAAATCGTGCACTTTTTGCATGCTTTCCGAATGATCGCTGGCCTGGGGAAGTCCCGATTGATTTGTTTACAACCAAGCATGTGCCGCTAACGTGCGGTTAATGTTTATTTAATTATTTATCACAACCTGACAATATTCAATTTTTAATATTTTAAGTTTATTTTCTCATAAATAATCTAGGTTTCCTTTATTAGTATTATTGTTACGATGAATAAAAGCAATTTTAAAGACAAAATCCAAATGATAACCCCTTTTTCGTATTATTTGTGGTAGCGCGTGTTTTAGTTTTTGTAGCATCAACAACACATTAATTTAAAAAAAGAAATGCGGAAGTGAAAGTACAAACGAAAATTGCTCAAGATTGACAGACTTTGCTCATGTTTTTGCACCTGTTTTTGACCACGTTTCGGACCAAAACTGATACAGAAATGAGAAAAATTATCATAGCGAACGGAGATGGAATATCACGGCGAAAATGCACTTTTATTTTTTTATAACAATCAACATTTGATGAGGTGTAGACCCGGGGTACGTGTGTATCGTGATAATCGTGGATTTATTATAAATAATTCCACCAGCCATAAAAATTTGGGTCGGTCACTAGTCCTAAAAGGTTCGCTAGTCCGAAGAACAATAGAAGAGTTACTAGTCCGAAAAGTTCACTAGCACCCTAACCCTAAACCTAGAGTTATGACTGTGGGAATCTCGTCCATGCCCCCCTCCGGACGTGGTGCCGCCCCTGATATTGATTGATTAGTATTGAGGGGGAGGTGTAATTGTAAAACCCTGCAAATGAAGATGCATAGCCGTATACCTGAAAATAGTATGATAACTGTGGGCGCCCAGTAAACAAGAACTCTACAGTTCCCTTCCCCATCAGATTATTGCAAACAACATAACAATGTACAAGATCACCACCGGCGTGTCCAGGATCTTTTCCTGCAGGGGGCTCAGGGGAGTTATGCGGGGGGCTTAATGGACAAAATCACCAAAAAACGGCTGATTTTACATGATTTTTAACAAAGTGTGGAGGGTTTTGGCAACCAAAGCCCCCCTGGACACGCCACTGATCACATCTCATTTGCCGGTGTTAAGTGGTCTCTGTTGGATTGTAAAGAAGTCAAGATGGTCCACAATTTGGAGCTGAGCTTTGGTGTGGAAGGTCCTAGATAGGAAAAACATGCAGGTCCTTGTTGATCTTAACAAGTAGTGATGTGTGGGTGTGCATGATATAGACATACGTACAAGACTTTCTGGCTTTTCCTTACAACTGACACTCTCTCAAATTCCTGTCACTTTGAATGCACATTTATGATTTTTAAGCAAATTACTAATAATTGTAAGTTTTGGTGATTTTTTTTCAGACTTGATCAAATTCTTGGGAAACCAGGTGCTGATAGACGGAAGGGTCGTGGAGGCAGTGACCTAGAACTATATGACCCTAGTGTTAGCCTTTTGTCAAGAGTGGTCAAGGTAGAGAGAAGGGTCACTCTCATTGACCGCAAACTGGACATGCTCATTGAGATGTACCGAGAGAACGCCATGCCAAAATGCCACAGAGTGTCGAGTGACGACAGAGATGATTCACACGAGTCCTAACTGGACACCGCCCCCAAGGGTTTGCCAATAGAAGAAGGGGAGCATGGAGTCCCAATACACAAAGACAAGGGTCGGGTCACAAAAGAACTGAGTCTACGGACACGTCGTCAGCGACATCACCGGCTGATCCGGTGGTGCCCAGTCAACTCAAACCGTCATCTTCTCACCCGTCGTCGTTAAATGCAGCCTGTGGTAAGGAATCAATAACGATGTCTCATTCACATCAAGAATTTGGTGTCTCAAAAGATGAGCCAGGCTCACAAGCTTTAATACCAACAGATGCAAGTGTGCAAGACAATGTATTTGTAATAGATGCAAAACAAGGCGAGAGTGAAAGAACTGAGAGAACTGCGAAAGAACCGGTGAGGTCGGCTTTGAGACGGAAGAAACCACTGCGAAGCGGAATGAAAGAGAGTCCAAAAATACAAACCCCGCAATCTGGGGACTCTGTGACACCTTCTGGTGAATCAACAGTGTCATTTGGGAGCACGGGAAGCCTGAAGAATACTGATGGGGAAACAAGAATTTAATCAATTCTTGTTTTGCTATCATTGTTGCATAAGGAATTATATCTACTGTATGAAGTATGAAATTTTTAAAACATTTTCATTTGTTGTATGCTTACAATTGACTGTGAATTGAAGTAACAGAATTACATTCTGTATTTTGTATCATTCTTATTTTTCAGTGATTTCTCTGTAGTACTTTCATGTATCCGAAACTGTGCATTGCTGTGCTATTTTACAATGAACTTAATACTAATGCCTATATTCATATAGGCATAACAGAAAAAAAATAGAATAAATTATAGCTTAATGCTTCAATTTTGCTCTAAATAATAACTTTTTATTTCTAAATCTAATAACAATGTTAGCTGCTACATTCCCGGGGTCACTCAGATACCAAAGTGGTACGCATGCTCGTCCCCAAAAATGTCGAAAAAGGGTTGATTTTTGGCCTTGTGGCGGCGTCGACGTTTTTAGAAAAAAGGGTGCTTTTTAGGTAAAGTAAAATAATCATGTAAATAGGTACATATCTTATAAAAGTCATTATGTGTTTGTGTGGGGTGTGTTTCTGTTATGTTCGTGTGCAATGTATATGTTGTGTGAAAAGAGTGTATGTATGATTATATGAATATATGTTTTCTTTTAAGAATGGAAGTGTATTATGTGGTGAGCAGGTTTGAGGTGTTGGTGTTTGTCTGCAAATGAGTACACACACACCCCTTTTCACATTTAAACCGTGAAACTATATATACCTGCAAACGATCATCATCTGTAGTAGGTCGCAATTGCATGCCAATGCATTTTAGAGATACGTACGCAAGTCAAAATACTGCCCGTGGTTTGTAGGCAAATCTGCCAATTTGGTCCTCGGTATTCTCTTGGTCGGGCTGACGTCCCAACGGGGCAATAGCCTTGTCAAACTAGTGTGCGCATGTACTTATGTGCAGCGCATCAGCAGTTCCCTTTCTCGAGCTGGTTGCTATGCGCGCGCTTGTGCAAAGGGGACGAAGGGGACAATGTTCCCGGATGTCTGACCGAGCAGGGCCGTAGCAAGATTGAAAAATGTGGGGCGGCCATCATAAATGTGGAGCGGCCAAAATACAAATATATGCCCAAATTGAAATAAAGATATAAAGAAAAACATAACAAATTTCTCAAAAAGTGGGGCGGCCATGGCATCCCCGGCCACTCTGCTTGCTACGGCCCTGTGACCGAGTGAATGTTGATTAAATATTGTTTCAGATGTCCTTGTTTTGATAGCATGCTAAAATGTCCGAAGTTTTAAGATACTTTCTCAAAATATCAATAGCTATCTCAAGAGCCTCCGAACCAATACTAGGCTTCAAACTTAGTCCTAGCGAATGTCTTGTGTCATACGATGTCACAGCCTTATTCACCAGTGTGCCAGTGGAAGAAAGTTTGGTTATCGTGAAAGATCTGCTCACAGCTGATGACACTTTGGATTCCAGGACTGACCTCAACCCACAACAAGTCACTGATTTACTTAGCACTTGCCTCAAGACCACATATTTTATCTACGACGGCAAGTACTACATTCAACGAGAGGGAGCCGCGATGGGTTCACCGGTGAGTCCCATAATCGCCAACCTATTTATGGAGAACTTTGAGGAGAAAGCCATCACATCCTTTCACACCCCACCCCGCTATTTCGGGAGATATGTCGACGATACCATGGTGATCATTGAGCGATCCGAGGTTGACAGTTTCACTCACCATCTGAACTCCATTCATGACTCTATCAAGTTCACCGTTGAACATGAATCCAACAACTCCATTGCCATGTTAGACACCCTCATCTCGCGCAACGCAGACGGCTCCCTATCCTTCAGTGTGTATAGGAAGAGCACACACACAGACCAATATCTGAACTTTGCGAGTCACCAGCCACTAGAACACAAGTTAGGGGTTATACGAACTTTGACCACGCCAAAACCCTATCCTCTGATAGTGAACGCCTGGAACATGAAATGGACCATGTCAAGAAATCGCTTGCCATCTGCGGTTACACCAAGTGGGCATGGAGTTCCCCTTCCAGCAAGCGTCATGAGCCTAAACCCAAACAACGGACAGACCGCCTCCAAGGGGCACATCACTCTCCCTATGTACGCTGTGTCACTGAGTCCAACAGGAAGATTCGCAAGGCGGGTGTCACGGTTCATGTGAAACCAACAAACACCATCCGTAGCGTGGTTGTGTCGCCTAAAGACAAACCAAAAACTTTTAAAGAAAATTTGAAAGTTGTCATCTGCAGTCGGCACCCTCATGAAGAGGGATATGGTCAACGATTGCCGGCACAGGATGGCATGGGTGTGTGTGCATGGCATGTGTGTGTCCAAAAAGTGTGAAGTTGCGTGTGTCATCACAGGTGACAGTCGGAAGTGTTTCATAAGATGAGAATTAAGACAAATATGTGAAGAGAATGAGAAGCAGAGAGGGCATGGATGTATGGTATGAGTAAGAGCGCATTGATGTTTGCCAAAAAGACAAGAGTCGTGTAGGCGTGGTGTCATGAGATGGATGTGTCGGCATTATTTGGACCTATTTGCCATGTGGTGGGGTGTGTGTGCAGTGGCATATCCAGGATATTTTCAGTGCAGCCAGCATCCTATCGGGGATTCTCACAAAGGAGCAACTGCCCCTTGCCCCCCTTGGATATGCCACTGGGTGTGAGTGTGGGGGAGATGTGCTTGTAAACACGCCCCAACACACACATGATAAATCTAACAACTTTGAATGCCCAGGAACCAGGGATGTCCCCATTTCCTAGATAGTCTTTCTAGATGTAAAATGCCATATGAAAGTGTTACAGTTAATGACTGCAGTTGCCGGAGAAGGGTGAGTCCACACTTGGATTGTAAAAATTAAATTTTATCCACTCAAACGTGTGTTCATGATTGGATAATATAATCTCTATCATAATGTTTTTCACATTCTCGCTTGCCAGTGGTTACATGCAGGAGTGTTGGTGTGAAGCTGTGTGAGGGGGTGTATAGGTAGATGGTGTGGGGTGTATATAGGTAGATGGTGTGGGGTGTGTATAGGTAGATGGTGTGGGGTGTGTGTATGGGCTATTCCAGTTGAAATCCATACGCCCCCTATGGAAGGCATAACCTTAATCTTCTACACAGGAGTGTAGATTTCAAATGGAGTTACTATCAGGTAACCTCATTTGAAATTCACACCCCCTGTGTGGGAGATTAAGGTTATGCCTTCCATAGGGGGCGTATGGATTTCCACTGGAATGGCCCTAAGTAGATGAGTTTGTGAGTGGCTTCATTGTTCAACATTTCAAGACTATTGTCAATCCATTTTATACGACCAAATTAACATTTATAAAAAGGATGTGTTATGAGCATCTCTCTTTTTTTCCAAGTTCATAAAATCTTTAAAATCACTTGCTTTTTCAAAAAGTACAAAGATTTTTTTTCTGAGAAATTTTCAAGTTGTGTAATTAGACTTGATCAGTGAATGAGTTTGTTCAAGTATAGGCATGCAGGTGACTATGAATCCAGGGTTCCCACAGTCCTTGAATTTGAAAACACCTTTTCAAGGCCTTGAAAGTCCTGGAAATTTGCACAACGTCCTTGAAAGTCCTTGGAAATTGGAATTTTACCTAAAGTGTAATTTTTACCAAATTTGGGGAGTGGAGAGGAGCTGTCACTTTTGTTAATATGTGCCACATGGAGAGCCACATCATGATTTTTGTGTTGTGGTAAGTCCTTGAAAATCATGTTTTTGGACCTTGAAAAGTCCTTGAATTTTAAAGGCTTCAAGGTGCGGGAACCCTGTGAATCCTATAGATTACTCTTCTACATTGCCAGTTGTTGATAACCTAAAACCTAGTCAGCTGTTGTATACACTGTAAAAATAATTATGTACAATTTTCAGAGTGTACAAGAATCTGCATTATTTTTATTGCTTTCTATATGTACTCTGACATTTCACTGTATTTTGTACAGATAGATAGACATTTTTTGTAACAATGTATCATACATGTATCATACAAAGAAACAAGCGTGCTTTCATACCGTTGCTTTCCTTTTTACGTTTCCCTGTATGTAATACAGTGTAGTACAGGCTGTATCAAAAAGATTGGTACACATTGGTTTTAGTGTTTATTGAACAAGCCTGCTTCATTCCAAATGCAATAAAAGATCCTCTTAAAATGGCCAGAATTTATAGTTTGTAACCTTTTATTGCATTAAAGGGGAATTTTGTGATCCACAACCTCATACCGGGACCTCATCCCTCACTTTTCTCAAGAAAAGTTAAGATTTTACGTTTATGTACACAAAAATTCTTGCAGATTAATTTGTTTAGCAAAAATATTGTCAAATTTTAATTACGTTCTGGTACTCCAGAACAAAATTACAACACAGTGGCATATGGAACAGTGTAATACACATTATAAATCATGCATAACTCGCAAAATCGGAATCAACTGAAATTTTGGGAATCAGCTTTTTTTGTTGATGTCTACTGAAAAATGTCATAAAAAGAGGATGCTAGGATCACAAAATACTCCTTTAACCCTATTCTATTACCCCAACAAAAGTGGTATATTTGAGTGGTGTGGAGGTATCATATTAACTACTGCGTTGCAGTGTTATTGGTTGGGTAACAACCAATAAGTGGCATACCATTGACAAGCTTGGACTTTAAACTTTGAGAAAAACAAGATTAATATTTAATTATGTAAATTTTATGCAAATTAGCTCATGAATAATTAATGAGCTCATAGCCAAATATGATGAAAAAATTATTTTGATTTACATTTTTGAAGTGTATGAGTACATCAATGTGGCATTTTTATGCAGTTTTAAATACACTGCCGTGTTTCTACATATAATAAAAAGAAATCCAAATTACTTTGGACTATATTTTAAAAGTTTATGGACATATTTGGGCTAATTTTAGGGCAAAATTTGGCCTAATAATGGTTAAAATATGCAGGTTTCCAACATTTTAAACCATTTTATGATGTGTTAATGGTAGTTATATCAGGAAAAAAGGTGTTTTGTGGATAGAGAAGTGATAAATTATCAAAACTGTTCCAAAGATAAGACTTACTTTGTGTAAATATTTTTTTTACATGCATATTGAGCCATTTCGTGCCATATGGCAAATTGATAGGGGGTAATAGAATAGGGTTAAGGTTGGTCTGAACCCTGGAATTATGGAAACTTTTGGGCCTCATAACTTCTAAATTGTTGGTCTAAAGTATATAAAAGTATACATATTTAGAATGGCAAAGACTTGAAAAGTTCATCTGTGAGGTCAAATTTGGGCCAAAATGCCATTTTTGGCCCAAATCCCAAAAATAACGGTTTTTGGCCCACTTCTTTTTCGTGCATCCTAACAAAAAATTCTTGGGCCAAAATTTTTTTTAAATTAATTTTTAAAAACTAGATCAAAATATCTAGGACCCGTTTTTTCATTTTTTTTAAATTTTGACCAATTTCACCAAAAATATTTTGAAATTTGGGCCAAAATCTCAATTTCTATTCATAACTTATCAAGTCTTTGCCATTCTAAATATGTATACTTTTATATACTTTAGACCAACAATTTAAAGTTATGAGGCCCGAAAGTTTCCATAATTCCAGGGTTCAGACCAACCTTAATCTAACAAAAATAACTGGATCTTGTGTTGGATTAGGCAGTGTTGTCTGTGATCACTGGAAACAGATGGCTACCGATTGTTGTGATACAGCCTGTAGACTAGCTTTCACCCTGGGAATAAAGGATGTAGTGTTGGGCAATATCTGTTCTTGGCATTTTGATTGTGTATGATACCTGTACCAAACAACATTATTCATATTGTGATGTTATTATGATACAAAATGTAAGGCTAAAATGCATATTGCGACTACTCAGTGTCAGAAGTGGGTAAGTGCAATGCACAAGGCAGCTATTGCATTTACCCACTTCAGTGGCATGTCCAGGGGGGGGGGCCTTGGGGGACCTGTGGTGTTTTCAGTAAATGATAGCCTAATGTATGTAACAATTACAGTAACTCAATTTTTACAAATGCCTCCTTCGGCCCCCATGGACCAGATCATGTCGCATATTAAATCCAAGGTAGAGCTACTCACACAGTCTGCAATCTATTATACTTAACATATTTTAGTCATGAAACTTCAATAAAAGGCAAAGATTAAACTAATATTAAATAATATATACTTCATTAATATATTCTTGTTCATTGATTGGTTAAAAGTGGATCACATGACCAAAAATAGTTCTACCATCAGTACTCCTATCCGTAAATAGTACTTCTAAGCCGTAAATAGTATTTTCAGTGTCCCGGATGAGCCGTAAATAGTACCGCCAAGCCGTAAATAGTACTTTTGACCATGCCTTTCGCATGCGCGCATTCGATGCGATGGAACAGTTCATGCACGCGAAACTGCCATAGCGTGATTTCGTGCTGCTGTAATTGGTTAGCCCGATTTTAGCCTATTCGATTTCTTTGAAGGGCAGAATATAGGTTGTGCTTAAATTGGTCATGCTGTTCACTCAGGATAGAAGCTGGAGAGTCCAAACGTCAAATAATAATTTATTTTAACCAATCAATGAACAAAGAATATATTAATGAAGATATAAAACAATATATACTGTTTTATTCAAGGTTCTGGTTAAAACTATGGTCCCTCATTGAGATAAATTAATACTATTTTCCTTCGGGGCTGTGCCCATCAGGGAAAATAGTACTATTGATCTCACCTCGGGCCCATAGTTTTAACCAGAACCTTGAATAAAGGCAGTATATATTTGTATACTATCAAGCTGTTGATCATGTTAGTATCATAATGTTAAATATTGTGTATTGCCCGACCATAACAATCAGTCCAAAGAATGAATATCTTGCAGAAATACCGAAACAAGTATTTAATAAATGACTCTGCTACCTACCATTACCACCAATCCGTCTTGAAATGTGAGGAGGGTGGACAATCGGTCTGAATTGTCAAAAAGTGGCTGAAATTAACAAAATATGGGTCATTTTGCAAAAACGTGGGGGGGGGGGGACACATACCCCAGGATTGACGCCCATGCTATCTACCATTGATGCTGTTTATAAAAACATCTTAGTATAGTGCTACATTTGTGTAAGAATTAATGTTGATCCAGGGGAGTGTTATCCTAGTTTTATGCCCCCATGAGCTCCCAGTCCCCAAATTTGGAAGTTTGTGGGTCTACCCCTTGTATATTGTTTGCAGAATCAAAAAATCACAGTCACTTATCTTTTCTTTTTCAAAGTGGAAATGTAGCTTTTTAAACATTTTGATGCAGTTCTCAGTAATAAATTTTGGTGAAATTAGATCTTTAAAGCCTATAGACCCAATTTATTCACATATAGATGTCAATGAATGCTGTAAAACAAACCCCATGTCAAAACCAGGCACTTTTGGGCAGGTTATCAATTTTGAGATTTTTACATATCTTAAATATAGATATATTTTGCTCCACAACACCATTTTCCCCAATGAAATTGGACATTCCTAAGAGAAGATATTGAGTTCATAAGTTATGGTATTATAAAATTGGAAATTGAGATATCGGCCTTTAAAAATATTATTGACAATGTCGAGAGTAGGAATTACCTTGAAAAATGTCTCAAAAAATACAAGATGCCAGTTATATTCCGATCTGAAACTATCAGACAACATTAATAACATCACAAATTCGCAACAAACCCAAATTGTGAAAAATCAACCCGGGCAGATTTTTGGCTATTTCTCCAAAAGTGTCTGGTTTTGACATGGCACATCACAAATATTAAACACCGCCGAGTGATTTTTTAATATGCCTTATTCTGCAACATAAATTCCACCAAGCTTTGCTATAAAGTATCAGAACAAAAGTTGGAACAACTTTCACAAATTCATTAGGATTTTAGCATTCTTTGGGATCTTTAAAAAAATTTACATTTCGACCCAAATAAATTTTGAGCTGAAAGGGCAAAAAACAAACAGACCTATTTTATAAACATTGATCCACCGCTTCTTGACAAAACTTTGGAAACAATTACACTCACACTCTGGCAAACACAATACTTTTTTGACATTATTCACAAAAGGCTAGAAAAGGTTGCCAGAAAACTTTTAAATTTCAGGTTATATGAAGGGTATAAAATTTGTTCATAACATTCAAAATAAGTTTTTGAAAACTTACTGCAAAATATTTTGAACATAATGTTATTAGTGTTGACAAAATATTTGGCCAAAATGTTTACACAACTTACTTAACATTTTGACAACATTTTACTTATACTGTTGCAGTGTTAAGCAACTTGACATTTAATGTTATTAAAAACGTTTTGTGTTTGCTGGGACACAACATTGTCAAGAGTATATATAATTTCTTGCACAGAGCCATCTTGGATGGAAACTATTTTATGATTATATCAGTGTGGAAATTTGGAAAAATCATGATGAAGAAAATAAAGTGTGGGTTTCGTTTTTACGGGTGTACAGTGTTATAGGTTTAAGAATCTGTTAAAAAACAATACTCAGTGCTCAAAAGGTACTTCAGTGAAAGTATAAGCAGCATACAATATCATTATTAAGAAGTTACTATAGCTAATATCTCACTGTCCATAATCAGTCAAAATCATGTTTATAAATTCGACAGGTAGCCAAGGGTACGGCCATAAGAAGAACATATACTTACAAAAGAATATAACGTTTTTAAAGGGTTTCCAAGCAATAACTTATGTTGTTAGTTTATCATATAATATATATGCTAGGTATTTTGGAAATTTTCATAATTATGTTAGGAATAAGTAACTTAAGAAAATCTTTAGTGACAGATATCAGTATTTAGTCATTCCATTAGGCCTACACTTCCATTCAAAAGTACAGGAAGACGTCCACCCACAGTGTCAAAGGTCACTTTCCAAACTTTCTTTCTGTAAGCAGTAATGGCAAGCCCCAGCACCAGTATCAACAATTTTGTAATTCAAATTTATGAATATGATGTTACTGACTGGTTCAAGTTTTTACAAATATATACACTGCAAATTAACTTTGCCCAACATTAACTTTGCCCAACAAATATCAATATTATTGGGTGACACTTAATAAAGTTTTGGTTAAAGTTAATTGGGTAAAGTTAATCCAATTGTTGGTTTAATTTTTGCCCATTTAAGTTAGACTTGATATTTTGAAGCAACGTTGGGTAACATTTGCCCAACATTTTTACAGTGTACCGTTCAGAGTGTTCATGTGACTGTGCTATATAAAGTCATAAATGCATTTGCAAAAAAATTAACAGAATTAAAATGGGTAAAAAAAAAACCATGTACAAATAAATATTCCTCTTTCTCTCTCTCTCCTTTTGTCTTTAATATTATTTGTGATTTTTTATCCAAAATACCTCTTCTTGAAACAAAACAATATTTTCGGCTCAATTGTTGATTTCAATTTTTGAAGACAAAACCAAACACAACTGCTGTGTCCATGTCCCCCAGTAAGTTCTTTTGTGACACAATCTGGTCCATGGAGGCCAAAGGCGGTAAATTTGAAAATGAGATAAAGGCAAAAATATGGAGTAAAAAACAATAAAATACATAAGAAAAGACATCACAAAAAAACTTTATAACCAAGTATGCCAGACCTTTGGTGTTTTCAGTATATGGTAGCCTAATGTTAGTTTAAGGTAATGATTATAGTAACTCAATTTTCAAAAATGCCTCCTTTGGCATCCATGGACCAGATCATGTAATAGTAACTCAATTTTTAAAAATGCCTCCTTTATTTAGCCCCCATGGACCAGATTGTGTCACATATTATTAAGTTTGAATAATTCAAGCTAAGCGTATAAAGTTTTAATAACATACTTTTTATCTTTTTCAGAACCATAGTATTATATTATGTAAAATCAAGTATGAGATACCAGAACTTTTATGCCACCAGTTGTAAAGTTAATGTTGAATGTTGGTTTAAGAGGAAGGGATGCTAGTGGTGTTGTCTGTGTCGGAGACTATAATTAAAAACCATTCAAATATGTTTGTTTTTGTTCCTTCTATTTTAAGAAATATATTGCTGTTTATTTGGAATTGTGAGTAGGCATTGCATTCCTTATGCTTGTATGTACATCAGTGTGTGTTTGAAACATCAGTTAACACTTCCCACTCACAACTCATACATGAGAATATTCCTATCCCCGAACATCAAGCATGGCCACCATGACATGAGCAGCCATCTTGGAGGTGCAATAAAAGTGAATAAAAAAACTGTTTATGAGGAAGGAGGAATAATCATTTGAAATGTTTATGAAGTCATTATAATATGTTTTCCCTCACTTGCATATTCAAGATGGCCGCCATGGGCTTGTGACATTGGTGCATGTATGTAAAGCAGTATGCAGACTTTTTATTAGACGTACAATTTTGTATGTAACATATCTACGTTATTTAATCTATTGCCATTCTATTTCCAGTAATGTTTAAGTTCTAACAAATGTTTGATGATGTAAAATCGATAATATATTTCTACCAGATATTATACATAACATATTATCAATTTTACGTCATCAAACATTCGTTAGAACTTAAACAATACTGGAAATAGAATGGCAATAGATTAAATAACATAGATATGTTACATACAATATTGTACGTCTAATACTCGGAGTCTGCATACTGCTTTAGAGCAAGAGGATTGTGTATAGACCCTATGCAATAACATTGAAATGACAGCTGTGTTGGTGGACAGAGGGACAGGTCTCTAGTTCCACAACCATTCATACCTAGGCTATCACCTGTTTTATTGTATTATGTGAATTGCCCCATGGAGGTGGACATTATTTCATTTAAAGGAGGATGAGTGACGTCATATTGCATATGGTCTATAAGATAGCACCTCTAAACCAGTTTCTTTCATTTGAATATCCTAAAACAATTATTACAGCAAGCTGCGGTTGCGGTTCAATACATGCATATATCAACTTTTGCTGTCGCTTGAAAGTAAAAATAAATAATTTTTTTGTTTGTTTAAGGAAGCTTGTGTTGTAGTGAAAAAAAGGAGAGCAAATAAATATTGTAAAACAAATAAAACAGTAATTGCACAAAATGATCATGTTTGTTGAACTAGACAAGGTCGAGGAATGTGAAGCATGCAGTGTCTTTCTTAGCATTTTTATAATATTTTTATTTCCAATTTAATTTTAGCACGATTTTATCGTTTCCACAATATTTGCACATTTAATAATTGTAGATGTTTGTGTGTAACGTTTGTATTTATTTATTTACATTGTAGTCATGTTTTATGTAATTCAAAGCAATTCAGTTTAGCACAAAGAGTGAGAAAAGTACTTAACAATTTTAATATGTCTCAATCAAAATATTTTTTGGAAGAAAAGATTGATATTTTCCCCAAAATATCAGTCAGATATGAAATTCAAGCATATTTGTGACCAGCTCTGATCCAATCAGGCTAAAGTCGGCAACAATAATGAAACTGAGATATAGGCACAAAGTGAGGAGAAAAGAAGAATAAAAAACATAAAAAAATAGACATATAAAAGGTTTGTAATTTTGCAGCCAATTATTCAAGAGATCTGGAGATTCAACATCAGTAAGTGTAGGTAGTGAGAAAGTTAGTAATGGTAGTAACTCAATTTTCAACATTTCCGACTTTGGCCTGTGTGGATTAGATCAGGTGACATTTACAAATCTTATGACACCTTTCCATGTTTCTGTGTTGTATTTTCAAAAACCTCAAGTGATTGTGCAGAAAGTAGCTACCGATAACCAAACAAAATCGCAATGTCAAGCAAGGAAATTAGGATCAACACAGATTTGTCTTTTCTGTGACAGAAATTGGTGGTCCCAGAATTGAACCCTGTGGTACACCACAACACATTTTGGTAGTTTCTGGGTTATGTATAATCAGAGTTTGATTTGGTAAGAAAATTAGTAAATAGTTTGTAATATAATATCTTAAATTGCAATCTGCTATTCCGGTTGAAATCCATTTCCCGGCCCATATGGAAACAGGGCCTTAAACTCTCACACAGGGGGTGTAGATTTCAAATGAAATCACCCATTCAAGTAACCACATTTGAAATTTACATGACTTGTGTGGAAGATTAAGTTCATGTCTTCCATAGGGGTGTATGGATTTCAACTGAAATAACACAATGGTGCATTATAAAATGTATTCTTTTTGACAGTCTATAAACAGAAAGTAACGGTAGAAATAAGAGGGCCGTAGTAAAACCATGAAGGAGTGCATAATTATTGAAGAAATGCTTTTCATTTGGACATGAATTGTATTGCTTGGATTATGTCGTACAAATGTCATGCTTTATCCTGTATTGAAAAGTGTTACATAACGATTACACACTCCACCAGGCTTCAAGGTTGAAAATAATTTGGGAGGTCTGCGTCGGCCACACTGTGAAACTAGCTTTGCCCAATGTTGCCGGTTCGAATGTCAACAGTATAAATTATTGGGCAAAAAATAGTTGTTGGGCGAATTAAATCATGCTGAATTTGCCTAAATCTACATGTATACTTCTTCATTAACCTATTTTTGAATTGTCACTAGTTGCCCTTTTTTCAATCTGCTTTGAAAAAAAATGACATGCCTTTTGTATAGATAGAAAGCACAGTGTGATATATCAGATATTTCTCTTCTTTTCTTAACAAAAAAAATCTATATAATGTATTTATGAGATCTAGAGTGAGCCAAATGTATTTATTTTATTTTGCTGATTGTAGTTGTACGATATCCTATTGTATGTACCACTTTGCACATCTTTTTATGGGAATCTTGCAATAATGATTATAGTGTATAGTAGAGATATTTCATCATTCATCCAATGTGTATATACAATTTGTATATAAGCAATGGTTGTAAGCATACATTGATTTCCAACTGTTGAGAAATTATTCAGTAGAAATGTTTTTTATACTTGCACCAAACTCTTTAAAAAGCAAAAAAATGAAACGAAAAAATTTGAGATGTTTACATTTCTTCTGCTATTACTTGCACCTCAAATTGTAACAAAACTAATAAATCAAATGTTTTGCTAACAAACTTGATTCTACTGTGTGGTGACTCTTTACTTATGTCATTTTGTAGTGTGATGTAGTCCATCAATAAGGACCCTTGTCAGCCTGCCCAACTGAGCACCTAAAGGCCTGAGACGAGGACTTATAAAAAAGCTATTGCTTCACCTGGTAGCTCAGTTTGGCGCGATGTTGAGGGACTTTTCTTGACGGACTAGTCTTGTGGGGTAAACATATCTTAAAAGATTAATGTTCATGGTGGAGCAAGACAGATATAAACGTTGGGTCAAGGAGGCTATAGAGATTAGAACGAGAAGAATTGGCATCACTATGAACAGAGATGAAGGTAAATATCACCTTTCTCACATTTTTGATGAGCTGCTGTATCCTGTGTCAAAAAAGTCCACCAAAATAGCCAACAGGAAAAAAATTCAACTGTCAACACCAAGTCAATCACCAAGAAATCAACAGGTGATTGGATGACCAGTTCCCAGCAGCAGCAGTGGCGTAGCATCATAGGGGCACGGGGGAACATGCCCCCCAATCGATTGCAAAATTTAGAAAATCCCATATAAAAATTGCCAAAAACAGCTTGTGCCCCCTCAATCAGACCTGGTACCCCCAATCATGGTCAGTGCCCCCCCCATCGGATGACACACGCTACACCACTGAGTAGCAGTCTTCATTCAGTGTTGACAAAGATAACAGTGGTTATCGAAACATACAAATTAAGCAGGTATTAGATCATTATAAGAACCTTTTGATTGTCTTACAATATTGCTTTCATAAACTGACTTCATTCAATGGATGACATTGTACACTGTATTGCCTGGTATCTACACCTGATAGCACAGTGTATGGTATAGTGTGTGTTGCTATCTACCCCTGATAACACAGTATACACTGTACACTGTATTGGTATCTACACCGGCACGGTGTATGGTATAGTGTGTGTTGCTATCTACCCCTGATAACACGGTATGCACTGTACAGTGTGTATTGGAATCTACACCTAATAGCACGTTATGCACTGTACAGTGTGTGTTGCTATCTACCCCTGATAACACGGTATGCACTGTACAGTGTGTATTGGAATCTACACCTGATAGCACAGTATGTATGGTATAGTGTGTGTTGCTATCTACCCCTGATAACACGGTATGCACTGTACAGTGTGTATTGGTATCTACACCTGATAGCACACCCCGTATGGTATAGTGTGTGTTGCTATCTACCCCTGATAACATGATAACAACACACACTATACCATACATAATGTGCTATCAGGGGACTAGTCTTTTTACGTAATTCTTAAAAAGGAGGGCATAGCTAATTCAATGACTGCACTTTTAACCAATCAGATGACAGGAATCTATATATGAGGTATATAATGGTATCTATACCTGATAGCACAGTATGTATGGTATAGTGTGTGTGTTGCTATCTACCCCTGATAACATGGTGTGCACTGTATAGTGTGTATTGGAATCTACACCTGATAGCACATTATATATGGTATAGTGTGTTTTGCTATCTTTTTTTTTTTTTTTTTTTTTTATGTTTTTTTTTTTTTTTTCCATTTTTATTCGCCTGTACTTGGGCCTGGTGGAAAGGAAAAAAGAACATACAGACATGGTCCACCAGACCCCATCTTAATTACGGTAACCAAGATAGATGCAAAGATACAATCAGATTATGACAATGAGATTTAAATAATACTGCCCCACCACGACAACAGGACCCAACCAATACCTCTGTTAAAAAATTATTTTAAAAAAAGAGCAAATGCTACGCTACCAAGAGTGATGAAAAAGGCAAGCAGAAAAAGAAGTGGTAGCCCAACAAAGGCAACTGTTGGGTCCCCCTGCCATGGGTGGGCAGAATCAGCACCAAACAACATGCATAATAAGATCAAGCAACTCATGTTGGTTACGAGTGCATCAAAAAATTAGACCAGGGATTTTCTACACAAAACACAAATCCCCCCAGACACCCCACACACAAATATGCAGGACAAGTGACAAAACAAAACACTGAAAACTTTCCCATATCACAGTGCAAATAACATGGTCTACCATGGCAAGAAAAAAGAAAAAGAAAATTGAAAAAGGGGTAAAAATATATAAAACACACCATGATAAATGAAAATTGCATCCCATTAAAAACCAAGATCAAAGGAAAATTTCTTAAAATGGTTACCCAGTTTTCCTTGCTTTCCGCAATTTTATATTCTGTGCCAAATTTAACTTTCACCATGTTCTTGTAAGCTTGAAAACTAGGGTTGACATCTTGAAATTTGCATCTATGAATATAATATTTCAAACATAAAACAAGAAAGTTGATGGCATTTTTGTGCTCAGATTCTTCAACATCCAAACCAAACATTTTCTGAAAATTTGAGAATCCAAAACACTCACCGGTTTTACTTTCAATCAAGGCACTCAAGCTATCCCACAAACAAGTAATTTTTTCACATTCACAAAACAAATGTACCAGGGTCTCATCATTTTTTTACAAAAACAACAAAATGGAGAATCAGTTCTACCAATCTTATGAAGAAAGTTATTGGTACAAACAGCTCTATGAAAAACTTTAAAGTAAAATGCTCTCATCTGAGTTTCAATACTGCAAGTAAAGTTGTTATCATGAATTTTATTCCATTCAATATCGTCTTCAAGATTCAAGGTATCAATCCAAAATAGTTCGGTGTTTACAGGACTGTACTTTGCTTTCAAAATATTGTAAGAATACTTGGTAATTTTGCTATTTTCAAACAAAGTAGCAACTATGTTATCAAAAATATTCACCTGAACCGTTTTGGGACTGTAGAACCAATCAATTAAAATACCATTCATAAGAGAGTTGTATTTTCTTCTGTCCTTAATAGAGATATCAAATTCCAAAACAAGATCTTCAAATGTTTTCACTAAGTTATGACCTCTATTAAGGTCATTCAGAGTGCAAATATCATGTTCAAACCAATCCTGATAAAAAAAGAACTTCTTAGTTTTAAGATGCACCTTTCGGTTCCACCAAATGGAATTCTGAAGATGATAGTCACAGTACCCTAGGTTCTCTTTCACCTTATCTCTGAACAAATACCAAACCCTGAGGGATTCAGCTAACTGTGAATTTTTAGCAAAGCAAGAACACAGTTTGGCGCATCAGCTTTCCATAAAACTGTAGTATCATTATGAAATACCTTAAGAACCTGTGTCTCTAAAAGTTTCCAAAAGCTATCATAATTGGGGTCTAATAAGTGTTTTGACCAGACTAATTTCTGAGCTTGTGAAAAGCCTCAACGTCAATCATACGCAACCCTCCATCACTGTAGTCATTGAATAAATAATTTCTTTTAACCCTGTCATTCCCACCATTCCAAATAAATTAAAAAAACAAAGTGTTCAATCTCTTAAAATTGGATTAGGAATTGTAATACACAGAACCGAAAATAAGTATAAAAGCTGTGGCAGCAAAAGGCTCTTTATCACAGTAATTTTACCAATTAAAGACAAACTTCTTGAACGCCAACAATTCAAAATTTGCTGTGTGTTTTGCTATCTACCCCTGATAACACGGTATGCACTGTACAGTGTGTATTGGTATCTACACCTGATAGCACAGTATGTATGGTATAGTGTGTGTTGCTATCTACCCCTGATAACACAGTATACACTGAACAGTGTGTATTGGAATCTACACCTGATAGCACAGTATGTATGGTATAGTATGTGTGTTGCTATCTACCCCTGATAACACAGTATACACTGTGCAGTGTGTATTGGTATCTACACTATAGCACAGTATGCATGGTATAGTGTGTGTTGCTATCTACCCCTGATAACACAGTATGCACTGTACACTGTGTATTGGTATCTACACCTGATAGCACAGTATGTATGGTATAGTGCATGTTGCTATCTATCCCTGATAACACAGTATGCACTGTACAGTGTGTATTGGAATCTACACCTGATAGCACATTATGTATGGTATAGTGTGTGTTGCTATCTATCCCTGATAACACAGTATGCACTGTACACTGTGTATTGGTATATACACCTGATAGCACATTATGTATGGTATAGTGTGTGTTGCTATCTATCCCTGATAACACAGTATGAACTGTACACTGTGTATTGGTATATACATTATGTATGGTATACATGTAGTGTGTGTTGCTATCTACCCCTGATAACATGGTATGCACTGTACAGTGTAGATGATTTGATGAGCTATCTACACTGTAGATAGCTCATATCAGATCATCCCAATGCTGCTATCTACTGTAGATAGCTCATATCAGATCATCCCAATGCTGCTATCTACTGTAGATAGCTCATATCAGATCATCCCAATGCTGCTATCTACTGTAGATAGCATATATCAGATCATCCCAATGTTGTCATCTACTGTAGATTGATCATATCAAATCATCTCAATGTTGCTATCTACTGTAGATAGCTCATATCAGATCATCCCAATGTTGTCATCTACTGTAGATAGCTCATATCAGATCATCCCAATGCTGCTATATCAAATCATCCCAATATTGCTATCTGCTGTAGATAGCATATATCAGATCATCCCAATGTTGCTATCTACTGTAGATAGCTCATATCAGATCATCCCAATGTTGTCATCTACTGTAGATAGCTCATATCAGATCATCCCAATGTTGCCATCTACTGTAGATAACTCATATCAGATCATCCCAATGTTGCCATCTACTGTAGATAACTCATATCAGATCATCCCAATGTTGCCATCTACTGTAGATAACTCATATCAGATCATCCCAATATTGCTATCTACTGTAGATAACTCATATCAGATCATCCCAATGTTGCCATCTACTGTAGATAACTCATATCAGATCATCCCAATATTGCCATCTACTGTAGATAACTCATATCAGATCATCCCAATGTTGCCATCTACTGTAGATAACTCATATCAGATCATCCCAATATTGCTATCTACTGTAGATAGCTCATATCAGATCATCCCAATGCTGCTATCTACTGTAGATAGCTCATATCAGATCATCCCAATGCTGCTATCTACTGTAGATAGCTCATATCAGATCATCCCAATGTTGCCATCTACTGTAGATAGCTCATATCAGATCATCCCAATATTGCTATCTACTGTAGATAGCTCATATCAGATCATCCCAATGTTGCCATCTACTGTAGATAGCTCATATCAGATCATCCCAATATTGCTATCTACTGTAGATAGCTCATATCAGATCATCCCAATGCTGCTATCTACTGTAGATAGCTCATATCAGATCATCCCAATGTTGCCATCTACTGTAGATAACTCATATCAGATCATCCCAATGTTGCCATCTACTGTAGATAACTCATATCAGATCATCCCAATATTGCTATCTACTGTAGATAACTCATATCAGATCATCCCAATGTTGCCATCTACTGTAGATAACTCATATCAGATCATCCCAATATTGCCATCTACTGTAGATAACTCATATCAGATCATCCCAATGTTGCCATCTACTGTAGATAACTCATATCAGATCATCCCAATATTGCTATCTACTGTAGATAGCTCATATCAGATCATCCCAATGCTGCTATCTACTGTAGATAGCTCATATCAGATCATCCCAATGCTGCTATCTACTGTAGATAGCTCATATCAGATCATCCCAATGTTGCCATCTACTGTAGATAGCTCATATCAGATCATCCCAATATTGCTATCTACTGTAGATAGCTCATATCAGATCATCCCAATGTTGCCATCTACTGTAGATAGCTCATATCAGATCATCCCAATATTGCTATCTACTGTAGATAGCTCATATCAGATCATCCCAATATTGCCATCTACTGTAGATAGCTCATATCAGATCATCCCAATATTGCTATCTACTGTAGATAGCTCATATCAGATCATCCCAATATTGCTATCTACTGTAATACCCCATGCACCAGTGCCGTTCCTGTATTTAGCTGAGACATATAGCTTAGGCAAGACCAGTTTAATCATCTGGTTTATAGGAATTAACTTAGGCCTATACAATTAAAAAAATAAACTTCATCAGACATTGGAAGTAACATTTATTATTTTAATTATCATATTTACATTTTGTTACATTATATTTTGTATTACATTTATATTTTAATATAAAAATAGACATATCTCCCAAATATATCCCGCAATATATGTTATAATCATGTGAAATTTTTTAGGTCGCTCTTACAGACACACAAAAACAGGGGGCTGATGCACGCATATTTCATGCACGTACAACCCACTTCATACATATATGGACCCCACTCCCCATAAATTATGGGCCTATAATATATATAATGACTCCAATTACGACGCGTATATAAACCGCTACATGGTCAAAACGTAACTGATATATACCAGATTTTTGTTGAGCTAGCTTGCTTGCGTTCCATGTTATCACGGTAAGGCAATTCAAAATCTATATGACAACGATGATCTAAAGCAGAGATGGCAACATTTTTAACTCGTCGGCCAGAAATAAGCAATGAAACATCTCGCTGGCAGCAGATTTAGATTTAGATCTAGCAAACAGAATGTGATGCAGTTTCCAATGCTAAACCTGTTCAATAGTCCAAAACAATGTCTAATTTGAAAAGCCCTGAAGTCTTTCAGACGTTTTTAAACAATTAATGATGTTAGGGGGCCTATCTTGTTTATAAGCACTTAACTTCTATAATTTCAAGTAAAGTGTCTCTAGAGTTGCTCCTTTCAAGTATATTTATGTGATATCTTTAATATAATTTTGACAAGACCAATGAAACAAATGCCTCATCAGCATTCAAACTTCAGTAATTTTCCTCATTTCTTCAAAAGTAACAAGGGCGCACAAAATTCAATGGTGGGCAACATTGCCCAGCCCTGATTCTGAAGAAACCGAAGGCACATCCAGCCGTGCGACATCATTGACACCATAGCGGTAATTGCCACTTTCGTGCATTGGCTAACTGTTATACAGTTTCCGTTGTCAGCATGGACTTCCATGCTATGCTTTTCATTAACTGAAGTCTGAAGATCCGTCAGATAAAGTTTGTAAGGTACTACTACCCGAGCTATCAGACAGTTCCTCCTTTGCTCTAGTTCTATCACGCCCTTGATATTGCGAACTTCTAGCGCTCCAACCCCCTGGACCTGTTCGCCTCCATTCCTGCGCTTCGTGTGCCTCTAATTTTCTTTGAATGTCCTCATGGAATTTTCTTTCTTTCTCCTGTTGTTCCTTTTCTTTTTGTCGCCTTTCCTTTTCAGCCTTTTCTTGCGCCCATTGTTTGTTCAGAGTATCTTCGATGCGTCCCAGCAAGGCCGCATGTGGAGATCGATTCCTTTGTCGATGACGCTGCAATGAGGTATAGAGAAATAGTTTATATTATCATAAGTGACTTAATCAAATCACTTTGATTTGTATTTATTAACTTAAAAAAACCCAAAGCTATAAAACAGCATCAAAAACATTACAAATTTAATAGGCATACCCATAATATTCAACAGCAACATACTATTCCAGAAAAATAGTCCACAATTGCAAATCCTCCGTTTGAGAGCTCATTTTGGACATTTGCATGATTTTTCATTCACTTTTATTGCATTTCCAAGCTTTACAGTAACATTGGCAACTGGAATTCCAGTCGTTTTTTAAAGCAAACTTGTAAATACATTCTTTAATGAAAACTTGTTCTTCTACAGGAGGAGTGCACTTATTTTCAGGAATAGCCCAATCATACCTTGGCCATGTTTACACTGTTCAAAACCAAAGTTAACGTTGTTGTGAATTTGGAAGAAAAAAAAACGCATCAAAAAACGGTTCATTTATTGTCTGTTACTTAATCTTGTTAGAAAGGAAATAAGATATAAATAATAATCAAGTGGAGAAATTTGTGTTTTATATACGTACTGTAAATTCTTCTCCAGGAAGCGGCCATTTTCCTTTAGGTAATATTAAGTCCGGTTCATAAGTAACTTGGGACTCCATTGCTTGGCCCATTTGTCTGCCTTTGAATCTATGGCCTGGAGTCACTGGACGCATACCATGAACTGAAATTGAAAAGACATAGACACAATTATTGTTACAATAATAATCAACTGCATTTTGTAAAACCAAAAATTTCAAAGCCAGAATTATGATCATTATTTATATGACGTTCATTATAAGCTATAGCCTATAGTGCTTGTGAATCTATAGCTGCAGATGCTATTATTCCAGTGTTCATGTTTTTTAATCGGCTAATGTAAATCGGATAAAATTTAACATGTCAGCACACACACAGCCCCCCCAAACAAAACAAAGAACAAATAAAAAACAAATAAAACTCAAAAAACAAAAACAAAACACAACAAACCTACATGCCTAAAAGAACAACTACCAACAATTTCATAATCAAAGGCAAACACAACACATAAACTTACTTGTATCTAAGTTGTTGCTCTTGAAATTAATGTTGTAGGGGTCATGATTGTCGGAGGTGTCGAATTCTGGTAATCCTAGTGGTCCTAATGGAGGGTACTGAAAAGAAAAACATTTAGAGGAATTAAAACATACATAAATATAAAATAAATTATATTTATCGCTAATGACAAATTAAAAAATGAATGCTCATTGGCCCCATTGTCTATTAAAGGCCCATTCAGTAAAAATTATCAAAATTCAGATTTTGGTACCTTGGTCATTGTCATAGATGTGTTAACATAGCATGCTAGTGGTCCAGCCGAAAGCTGTGTATTTAAGACAAAATGAGCTATTTACACGAATCTGTCATTTATATACTGACCTAAATAAATTAGCTACATGTATTTGAATAGGGTTTCACCTTAGTCAACTCAATACTGCTATTTTCTTTGTTTTTTGGCAAATTTTTCATTCCAAAATTGCAAATGATAATTTGAATGACTTATCCTTCACTTTTAAACATTTTTTTTTTACACTTGCGCTGGGATCATTGAATATGACTTTAACCATTCGCACGCTATGTTTTTGGGTTAGTTGGTTTTGTCAACAATATTTTTTGCTTATTATTGCTCTTTGGGTAGTTCATGCCAAATTGTCACCCTTGAGCATGTTTATATGCATTTTTTCCTTTTCATAGCGCTTTGTTTCTTCATTAAAAAAGTCTGTGTATTATTATTATTATTATATAATAATAGGGGTCAATATGTAACTGGTCAAATGTTGCCAAAACCCAAGTATTCTTTTGGTCAAACAGATTTCGGGAAAAAGGAGAATTTTTTAGGCTCTACTGGTATCAAAACAACAACAACAAAAATACTCTGGATTTTGATGAAAATGTTCTCAAACAAGTATGATTTGAAAGATATATTTACCTGTCTAAAATCATGTTGTTCAGGATTTGCATATTTTTCCTTCTGGTGCATGCCTTCACTGACAAACAAACACTTTGCCTCAAAGGAATCCAATATCTTAAATCTGTTCACCAGCTTAGTACTTTTCGGTCTCTCTGGTTGCAGAGCTTTTGGAAGAGACACCACTTTCTCTTTCTTCACTCGATTCTTATAGTGTCCCGGATATGTCCCGTATTTCCACGGTTTCATGCTTTCCTGTGAGTTTCTTTTTGGTGGTTTTGCTGCATAACTTTGCGGACAGAAATTTGGAGGAGGTCTCCGCCATATGTCATCTTCTTGGTGAGGTTTACGGATGGTGTAAGAGTCACTTCTTGTTAATAAAAGATCTTGACCAGCTTTGAATTTACTTTTGCCAGGAAAACTGAATTCTTTTTCGGCGTAGTTGGTGTTGCAACTACTGGCAGTTCGGAGAGGCGGGAATTTGCTTCTTGCAGAGGTTGTTGTACTGTTTGGCGTCATTGAGCTTAGCTGGACCTTGGCTGTAGTCATTGTAGGGCTTTTACATATTTCTGTAATAAAGGGAAGACAATTATTTTAATTGTTGAGATGGTACAATTTGGTACGTAATAATGGCAATGCCAATGATTTGCATTGTTGTAATTAAGATAATGGAGTTAAGGTGGTACTACACCCCCTGATAAATTTTGTGACTAATTTTTCTCAAAAATTAACTATACACTGGTATATTATATGTATATTATAGGGGCAAGGAATCTAATTACTTCACTGAAATTTCAGTGATTCATGACAAGCGGTTCATATATATTAAGAAATGAGATTCTAGCAGTTCCTCTTTTCTTATCATAAATAATGCACCGCTTGTCTTGAGTCACTGAAATTTCTGTGTAGTATAAACTGGATTCCTTGCCTCTATAATTAATATACATAACTTTTGGTACCACTGTGTCATTATTTTTTGAGAAAAATACAAAAATAGTCACAAATTTATCAAGGGGTGTAGTACCAACTTAATGACCATCGTTTTGCTAAATTTACGAAGCTGAAGTTGTTTTCTCGATTGTTCGTACATATATATTTCTGTAATAAAGAAGATAATTAGGCCTACTTAATAGAATTTTAAAGCCATAAATATAGGATTTTTAAAAATTAGATTGGTCAATTTTTCCAAACCTAATTTCAAACCTAAGTCGATTAAGCCAAATTCATATTTGTGTTATTAGGGCAACAGGGCAAGTTTGCCTTTAAATCCCCCATAAAACACCAACGTTTAGCGGCTACATAATAGAATTTTAAAGCCATAAATATAGGATCTTTTAAAATTAGATTGGTCAATTTTTCCAAACCTAATTTCAAACCTAAGTCGATTAAGCCAAATTCATATTTGTGTTATTAGGGCAACAGGCCTAGGGCAAGTTTACCTTTAAATCCCCCATAAAACACCAACGTTTAGCGGCTAAGACAGTAAGTGAGTTTTCTTTTATCTTAGGCCAAAAAAAAAAGAAGGTTTGTCTCAAAGTTCAAGCAGGCATTTTGTAAAATCGTGAGATTTGGAAAAAAAAGAAATGCAGAATTTTTTTTATTTCAAAAAAAAAAAAAAAATTGTATAGTTTTTCCAGAAAAATTCGGCAAAATTCAGATTTTTTTTCTCCAAATACCATGAAAAAAGTCAGGAATAAAAAAAAATGTTTTCAAACCACTTGTGAGCTTTGAGACAAATCATTATTTTTTTTGGCCTTACCTCATTTAATAGTTTGTTTAAAATGAACAAAAAACTTTCCCGACAGTTGTTAACAATAATATTTTATAATATTTGGAAAAGAATAATTAAATTAATATTTCACCGAAATCATATATTATCAGGCTATAGAAATTTAATGAGATGGTACAATATTGTAATTTGTTATTCAATCTGTTCCAAGCCATTTTTCGAATGTTGTTAACTAAAAAAAAGTATTCGCTATCTTGTATAACATTTTTTATAGCCTACATGTTATACCCGGCCATTCATGGAAAAATTGTCCTAGAACAACTTTGACAGCTTAGATATATATTACTATATTAGATATACTTGACCAAAACAGATAGCTATATTTTGGTATATTATATATAGAACTAAGTAAGTGTAAGTATTCCCCAAATATTGAATGGCGAATAACTTTTCTCAACAAACATTCAGGAAAATAAAAATGACTTGAAACAGATCGAAAAAAACACACCACCGAACATTATAGTGATTTAGTGACCGACGGGGTATATTAGAACACGATCATGTCAGTAAATAAATATTTTGTTCTAGGACTGAATATTTGGACCAGGGATACAATCACACACTTCGTTTTCATGAACTGACGACAATCATCAAAATGGCCCAAAAATAAATGACTACTATATACAGTACTATCATTGAAGACTGAGGTATATAAGTAAACTAAGACTATTTATGGAGAATGGTATTATTTATCTCTCTACTGTCATGTCTGTGGTAATGTTGACCAAAGATTACACTAAATAAAACTAAGTTGTAGCTGCTTGTATAGTCTTACACCAAACCTTTATATGTATCAAAAATCAAATGGAACTCACCTTCAAATGCAGCGAAATGTACAATAAGTTTTAGTTGATGATCCTGTCACTCTTTGAAGTAAAATAAGACAACTAAATTTACTTATTTTGGTAACAAACACCCGATGAAATTTAATCTTGATAGGCGATACTCATCGGCAGGAAGGATATAAACACACACACACACGGTCTATTGGTTACACTGTACACATGGGTAGTACAGGACCTTTGGTATCGGGATCATTGTTTGGTGTTGTCATGGTGACAACAGGTGCCGTATACCACCCTGAGGGCACGCCATTTTCTTGCTGGGATTTAAGAGGTATGCAGGGGTTAAATTATACAATTTTTGTTTGTTTGTGGCCTTATTAATCATGTGTAATGTAAATACTATACATTTCTGTAGTTTTTACAATAATTATTTATCTATATAATAGTCCATCCGTTTACATCCGTAAAAGGAATTAGTTCATTCGTTTAACATGTAGCACTCCCCAGTCCCCACTTCAAAAATCGATCGGTCCATGTCCTAACGGGACGTTAAATGATTGAAGATCAGAGATGAAACGGGAGGCACTAAAAGCACACGGGGTAGAAGTATGAAATTGATTATTATGCTGATGTTTATCATAAAGTTACAATGCATATTTCTGTGTTCACAGCACAGACAAATATACAAGCCATGGGTGTTTTTTTGTCAGAATGCATTAAATTTGCTCTTTTTTTTTTGGTTGGATCAAGTTCACACTTTTAGTATTGAGAAATGAAATATTATTCTAAATAATATTATAGGTCTACTACCACAATTATTTTTATGAAAACTGCGGTAGTATGATAATAATAATATAATAATAATAATAATAATAATAATAATAATAATAATATTCATAATATTCATATTAAAGGAGGATTTCGTGATCCTAGCATCCTCTTTTTATGACATTTTTCAGTAGATATCCACGAAAGAAGCTTATTCCCAAAATTTCAGTTGATTTCGATTTTGCGTTTGCGAGTTATGCATGATTTAATATGTGTATTACACTACTCCATAGACAATGCGTTGTAATTTCGTTCTGGTATACCAGCACGAAATTCAAATTTCACGATATCTTTCTTTGCTAAACGAATTAATCTGCAAGAAATATTTTGTACATAAACATTAGGAAACCAGAGGTTTCCAGTGATATAAAAATCTCAACTTTTTTTGAGAAAAGTGGGGGGATGATGCTGTGGATCACGAAATGCCCCTTTAATAGTGATTATAATAACTGTAAATAAATAAATAAATAAATAAATAAATAAATAAATAAATAAATAAATAAATAAATGAAATTAATAAATATATACATAAATAATGACAAACAATTCCCCCCTATTACGAGGCAATAATTCAAAATCTATGCATCAAATTTTAAACCTGAAATCATAAAAGACTGATAATTGTAGTATGATAATAATGTTATGTAATAATAATATTCAATATTTGATAATAATAATAATAATAATAATAATAATAATAATAATAATAATAATAATATTCATAATAATAATATTCATAATAGTGATAATCATAATTACTGTAAATAAATAAATAAATAAATAAATAAATAAATAAATAAATAAATAAATAAATAAATAAATAAATAAATAAATAAAATTAATCCATCCACACTCTACTGGTGGAGTCCAAACCATTAGCAAATCAAGCCATTAAGCTTGTTCTAATATCGTCGACAACTTTAAGTGATCCAATGTCGCCGCCTCTAATTGTAATTAACTAATAGGCTGTGTATCTCCTTCATGCGTGTCACCAGAGAAGCGGAAGAAATGCATCTTGAACCTTTGTTCTATATTAATAGGCTATATATTTAATACAACGTAAAGGTCATGAGTAAGATCTAGATAATACTTAGGCCAAATAAAAAAATAAACATGTTTCACGTCCCCTCCCGCTTCCTTTTTTGAGGTTTCCTCAAATATATTTTTATTTTTTGAAATTTAGCTATAACTTTTCAAAAAATATATTATTAAGATACAAGAAACATTTTAGGAAGGTTTTGTGATCATTAGAGGGGGTATAACTCCCAGAACAACAAATAAAAAAGGGCCTCCTCCTTTTTCCAGGCATTATTGTATATGCTAAAACAGCTCTAAGTATGGGTATTTACACCAATTTTACGATAAAAAATAGAAAATAAAAAGCCCCCTCTTCCTCCTTTTTTCAAAAACCCGGACGTGAAACATGTTTTATTTTTTACTTGGCCTTATATTTAGATACCATAAAATTTGAGTCTTTGTTTATATTTCTATGCCAAGGTACAACCTTTCCATGTTTTTGTTTTCTATCTTCCATTGAGGCCTATGCCCATCATATTTGCAAATTTGAGTTGCATTGCTCCAGCGGTTTTGATAGGCGAATCAAAAACGTGTATAACATTATACTGATATTATATGGGTATACACCAGTCACCTCCAGTCAAAGCACCTTTACGGCGTTCTCAGGAGGATATCAACCAAGTACAATTACATACCGTAAAATGGGGTAACTTCGGTCAGCGGGGTAACTTTGGTCGGTCAAATATATTTTTTTAAATGGTCATATTTTCGTACAGCAATATTGTTTTTAGTCATATTTGGTATCAATTTGTTAAGAAATATATTTGGAAGAAATAATAGTCGCTCATGTCCAATTTCCTTGAAATTTACGAAAAAATCGGGATTTTTGACCAAAAATGAGCATTTTTTGACATTTTTTTCAGAAAAAATAAAAATCGATATTTGTGAGCAAGGTTGTGTGCTTGATTAATTTTGCAAGGGGTCAAATGTCACCAAAAATAACAACTTGCCCATAGGCCTATACAGCGAAGATCAATTTTTTTGATTTTTTTTTCTTCATGGAATGTAATACTCTGCCCAAAGTTGTCCCAAATGCGGGGTAACTTTGGTCAGGCTATTTTCAACCCCTAGGACACCCTTACAAAATTATTAAAATATCTTTTTCAACTTCAAGGTGTAGAAGGGAACCCTAATGTCATTAAAAAAAAGAGATAATTAGAAATGCAGTGGGTTTTGTTTGGAAGCAGTGGTTTAAAAACTCTGAAAAGTGCCCAAAGTTACCCCATTTTACGGTATAGGGTTCAAAGGCTACATAAATAGGCTACGTACTCAGTGTTCACACATACCACGATCACAATCATTCAACATAACAAGTGTCAAAATTATAGTTTGTGTGTAAATGATACACTCAGATGTTATCTATACTGAAGACAGGACACGTAATGTGTAATAGGATACGACAATTCTTTTATAATTGAAGACAGCTAGCACATGATACCTTTTGTATGCTATCTACTGAATACGGCATATAATGCTATAATATAATGAAGACAGTGATCTCAGCAAAAGTGTATAAAAATTACAATTCTGTATAAATTGCCTAAAAGTAAAGGACAAATCATTAAAATTATCATTAGGTATATATTTTTGAAATAAAAATGTTGGCAAATGAAAAATGAAATTATTACATTATGTGTCATTTGAACTTGAATACTCCATAATAAAATATATCAAATTTACTTCATGTATCTACTAGAGATTGCACATGATACTATGTGTGATATGATAATGATATATACTGAAGATACTATGTGTAATGGGATAATGCTATCTACTGAAGACATGATGTTATGTGTGATCTAGTAATGCTATCTACTGAAGACAGCACATTATACTATGTATGATATGGTAATGCCATCTACTGAAGACAGCACATGATGCTATGTGTGATGTGATAATGCTACCTACTGAAGACAGCACATGATGCTATGTGTGATAGGATAATGCTACCTACTGAAGACAGCACATGATGCTATGTGTGATATGATAATGCTATTTACCGAAGACAGCACATTATACTATGTATGATATGGTAATGCTATCTACTGAAGACAGCACATGATGCTTTGTGTGATGTGATAATGCTACCTACTGAAGACAGCACATGATGCTATGTGTGATAGGATAATGCTACCTACTGAAGACAGCACATGATGCTATGTGTGATATGATAATGCTATTTACCGAAGACAGCACATTATATACTATGTATGATATGGTAATGCTATCTACTGAAGACAGCACATGATGCTTTGTGTGATGTGATAATGCTATCTACTGAAGACAGCATATGATGCTATGTGTGATAGGATAATGCTACAAGGGGCGGTCAATAAGTTTGTAGAACAAAATACTTGAAAGAGTACTAGCCAAATTATTTCTATCTCACTTTTGAACATGGTCATTGCATATGAATTTTTCTTGAAACATTCTAGACTATGTCATCTAAATGCTTAGAACACAATATGGTTGTTTTAGTTATCTGACCTATCCGTCGTGAATGGCAGCTTGACAAACTGAGAATAATGCACAGGACACAACCCGAGAACAGACCCATTCCTACCATCAACCTTCTTTACTTGATGGCTTGCCTCAATTTTGCTATCAAAATTGTATGATATGTACCTATTATTATACTTTCATTTGGCAAATGATCTGTCATCAAGGCTCTCCCTGAATCTCAGAAAACAGCGATGAAGACCTTGGACCTATGTGACCGAGTAATGATCTTCTTAGGGGTGGGAGATCCAGGTGCTTCCACTGAATGGACTCATTATTCCAGTGATTAATGTATGTCTTATCACCTTTAGCTAAATACTTGTGTCGGTCCTCATTTTAGGTGTATAGCAGGTGTGGACCCGATCAAGTCAACTGGCATCATTTTTTTTGCATGAAGATTCACGGACCTCCATCTAGAAGACACTCTGGAATACCCAAATGTTAATGGATTTTATTTTAAACATTTTCATCGGAGTTGTTGTACTTTGTGGCTATTTCATCGTTCTTGTTTGGTTCTTTACTTACTTTACTTTTTCAGCCATTATCAATCCACTGCAGGATGAAGGTGTGATGTGCCCTGAGGAATTTGATTTAATTTAATTATTTAACTTTGTTTACAAGCTGAAAGTATATTTCATGAGATGGGAAACCCCCTTGTACGTGCAAGATAATGGTGTGGAAAGTCATTTTGGAATTCTACCAAATTATTGTAAACAAAGTCAGATCTATGTTTGGAACTTGGAAATCCCCAGTTCAGTATATTGCACCATAGTCAGAAAGAACCCCAGGAAGTGATGTAATGTGAAAGGTGAATGTGTATAATTAATATTGGGAAATCCCAAGATTGCAGCAATGTTGTGATTGAAGTAATGGTTTATTAATAGATGATGGGTTTTTTGCATGAGTACTGATATAAGAAGCTGGAGGCTTTTGTTGGGACTTTACAGAATGCCATGGGAGATTGAGATATTCCACATGTGTGTGATGGTCTTCGTGCTTCAATCAAGAAGTACATTTTAACCAGTTTATATAGCCGAATAATTGAGCTAATTTTAATACAGCAACGAAGAAGACAGCGAGCACACAAAAGTGCTCTTCCTCATCAAAGGATTAAAAGTTCTTCTGTCAAATTGCTGGAGTTTGCTGGGTTTGTGAAGGCCACGTATCTGTCAAAAACAGCGGAGCTGTGTTAAAAGAAACCTGTTCCCTGGAAAAGAGTGATTGGTGAAAGAAACACCATTTTTGGAGAAAGCAGCGCAAGGAGATATATTTGTGGAGATAGCAGCGCAAAGGAGATTGGAGGAAGCATCATCATTTTCGTATGAGGATTTTATACGCAAGGATTTATAAATGCAAGTGTACTATGGACTTCGCTGATTTTCGCAGGACAAGTGAATAAGGATATTACATCAGTCGTCCAGAACATTGCAAGAACTCTAGAATCACCAACAAGAAGACCGCTGGTTAAGTACCGATAGAATAAACCTGATTGTGTGATTTTATTGTAATTGTTGTTATATGTACCAAGCATACTTTGTTTTCAATTAAAGACTTAGATTATGTTAGCTTAATCAAACAGTGTATTTGTGTTGTGCATTCGTGTGAGTTCGGGTAAAAGGTGATTTTGGCCTTGAGTCAAGCAGGACTCGTAACAAAGGCCTCAGCATGATGTCTCCATGTGTCTCTGTTTTGTGCTTGTTGGTACCAGTTCACTTCTCCCCAGTAGTTTTGCACCTCGTCCCTCCATCGCTTCCGTTGGCGTCCTCTATTTCGCTTCCTCCCATAACGTCTCCAATGTGTGAGTGTTGAGCTCCAACGATTGTCTTGTCTGCGGCTGATATGGCCGGCCCAGGTCCATTTTCTGCTTTTGATGGTTTCTAAGCTGCTCCCTGATCCATTTGTTGGTTTTCCTGTCCTTGTAGGTGATGTTTAATATGCTTCTTTCCATGTTGTGCTGGGCTGCTGCTAGTTTTCTTTCCATTTTTGATGTTAAAGTCCATGATTCTGGCCCATATGAAATAGCTGGGAGGATGCATTGGTTGTACACCTTTCTTTTAAGGCATATTGGAAGATTGCCTTTCATGATGGTGCTGACGGTATCTTCCAAAGGCTTGCCACCCGGCTTTAATTCTCCTTCGAATTTCAGAGTCTTGGTGTTTGTCTCGAAGAGAGAAGCGTTGTCCAAGATATATATATTCCTCGACCTGCTCAATTTCAACCCCTTTTACTTTCACTATCTTTGGGACTGTTTCTAATCCTATCATGACCTTTGTTTTCTTCATATTCATTTTTAGTCCGGTTACCCTGCTTGCCTCATCCAACTCTTGCAGCATTGTCTCAAGTTCATTTAGGTTGCTAGATATTGTGACAATGTCATCTGCAAAGCGTAAGTGACTCATGTGCTCTCCGTTTATGTTGATTCCTTTCTTGCTCCAGTCGAGTGTTTTGAAAATTCCTTCTAGGGTGGCTGTAAAAAGCTTCGGTGAGATAGTGTCTCCCTGACGCATGCCCTTCTTTATCATAATTATGTCACTGTCTTTGTGCATTTTGACTGTGTTGTAGCAATCTGAGTAGATGTCTTTGAAGATCTTCAGGTATGCATAACTGAACTGGTTTCGACAGAATCAAATGCCTTCTCGTAATCTATAAAAGCTACGCAGAGTGGAATGTTATACTCCTGGAATTTCTCCTTTAGTTGTTTGATGGTGTGGATGTGGTCCATGTTTGAAAAGCCTTTCCTGAAGCCTGCCTGTTCCTTTGGTTGATTTCCGTCTAGGATGATTTCAAGTCGGTTTGTTAGTAACCTTGTATAATATGTATATGTATGTTTGGTTCTTTATTTATTACCAATGTCAATGTACCAGCCAGTATAGCATTAATGGTGACGTCAGCAAGTCTTTTGGACCTTGGATGATCTTCAAGGACGCTCAAGTTCCATTCTTGAACTCTAAGAACCATTTCGTTGCTGTTGAATATCAAGGACTTCATTACCATTTACAACAACTGTACATTGTTAAATTTCATTTGAGTTTTCACCACAGTCCGGAGAAATTTCCATGATGTGATGTGCCCTGAGTAATGTGATTTGATGATTTATCTTTGTTTACAATTAAAATCTATGTCATGAGACATTTGAGGGATTCCCCTCTCAGCAAATTGAATGGATAGCTGGCACTTCCCCTTTTCAGTGTGTTGCACAATTGAAAAGTCCCCTGAGATTGTAAAAGGAAAATGATGTAATGGAATTCCCCTAAGGAAGTGATGTAATGAGAAAGGTTAATGTTATAATTAAGGCTTGGGAATTTCCGAGATGACATTTGGCTATTAATATTGGGATTTTCCCCTTGAGTCAAGTACGACTCATAACAAAATCACATTTTACCCAAATTCACACGAATGCACAACACAAATACACTGTTTGATTAAGCTCACAAAATCTAAGTCTTTAATTGAAAACAGAGTATGATTGGTACATATAATAACAATATCGCATATACAATAAAATCACACAATGACAGTTTTACTCTATCAGTACTTAACCAGCTGTCTTCTTTTTGGTGATCCTAGAGTTCTTGCAATGTTCTGGACGACTGATGTAATAATATCCTTATTCACTTGTCCTGCGAAAATCAGCGAAACCAGTGTACACTGGTGTAACTTATAAATATCATTGCATGAAATCCTCACACAAAAATGGCGTTGCTTTCTCCAAACCGTTATCTCCTCGCGCTGCTTTCTCCAAACTGAACTCCTTGCGCTGCTTTCTCCAAAAATGGTGCTATTTCCACCTTTCACACAATATCTTCAGGAAGCAGGACTGCGATGCAGTTGTCCCCACTTATATTGACAGTTGCGTTGAATCAAAACACCAGACTTCAGCAAGTCGACAGAAGAATATATATTCCTTTCTGGGAAGAAGTACGTTCTTTGACGTATTCTAGATCTTCTCCGACAACACTGGCAAATAGTAGTACTTTGACTACATAAAATATTTCTGGTTTGCAATTTCCTTTCTTTGAATGAATTGGACTGTAAGCATATTAGCTAGCTAGCCCAGATCAACACTATAAACTGTGAATAATTGTGATTCCATTTTCTTATATACCAAGCAGGGGGAAATCCCAAATATTAATAGCCAAATGTCATCTCGGAAATTCCCAAGCCTTAATTATAACATCAACCTTTCTCATTACATCACTTCCTTAGGGGAATTCCATTACATCATTTTCCTTTTACAATCTCAGGGGACTTTCCAATTGTGCAACACACTGAAAAGGGGAAGTCCCAGCTATCCATTTAATTTGCTGAGAGGGGAATCCCTCAAATGTCTCATGACATAGATTTTAATTGTAAACAAAGATAAATCATCAAATCAAATTACTCAGGGCACATCACAATGATTACCCTGTGTTCACTTCTGGTACATATAGTACCTGTAAATTCATGATGGAGGTAGGCTTCCTCTGAAGAGTGTCCTGCTCCTGCCCATATACAGTGATGCAAAAATCCAATATCTTTGCAGTAATGTTTTGAAGGAACAAGCTTTCAAATGAGACCAAACTCAATACGGGGGATACCATGCGACAAAGTAGCATACCGAGTTCTACGAACTTTTTGACCGCCCCTCGTATCTACTGAAGACAGCACATGATGCTATGTGAGATATGGTAATGCTATCTACTGAAGACAGCACATTATACTATGTGAGATATGGTAATGCTATATATACTGAAGACAATACACGATGATAATGTGTGATAGGATATAATGCTACATGTATCTACTGAAGACAGCACATTAGACTATGTGAGATATGGTAATGCTATCTACTGAAGACAGCACATTATACTATGTGAGATATGGTAATGCTATATCTACTGAAGACAATACACGATGATATGCGTGACATGGTAATGTTATCTACTGTTTTTGATTATAAATAGATACTTTCACATAATATGATCTCTTAAAGATTGAATAATATATTAACTTAGAATTAGTACTCATATACTCCGTAAAACGTTGTAGTTCTATGTCTGTACAACGTTGCTTAAAACATTTTTATTGGTAACACCTTGTGCAATCCAAACGTGACCAAATCCTCCAGAAAACGAAATATTTTTGACTGCCAGTGCCCAACACTCCTGGCCACGTGACGTTCGGCTTTGTTGTTATGTACAACACTGAAATAATGTTCTAAATTTATTATGACTTTATTCTAGAATATATAACCAATACTTGATAACTCTCATCAGGGTTTGAATAAACAAAGGATTTCTGACCAATTCACTTCGCACACCATCACTAGAAGTTATTTTTGGCACGTTGAGAAGGTATACCTGCAGAAACTTAAATGAACATTGATCCATTTGTTCCCCATAATTCGCAGCCATATAAAACATAATCTAGGGGCAATTTTAGTATCAAACATTAGATCAGGAGGGAGACGACCAAATTTACTGGCAATGCTTTTAACATTAATAAAAAGGGCTTTCTTATCCTGTATACTTAAATACTCTTGTGTACTCTCCATGAGCCAGACGAACTGAATGTGACTCCTAAGTACTTTTAAGTACTAAAAAATAAATTAAAAAATAAATTAACAGTGTCTATTTGGTCGTCTAAATAATACCATTTTTCATATCTCATTAATACACCACCACGACGAAAAACAATGATTTTTGTTTTCTCAGTATTGAATGTAGACCCCATACTTTACAGTAGTTAGCAAGAATATTTATTTGTCGTTGCAGTCCAAATACTGTATCACTGATCAATGCTTTATCAGTTCGGGGGCACTCGTAATTCATGGACGTCTCTGATTTCAAAGACGGGTCAGTGATTTCACATACGGGGGTCTCTGTGATATCACATACGTCGAGCTTCGTTGACAGCTGGGCACTCGATGCAGCACATCGAAACGAAGCTGAGTGTATTAGAATAAGCTAGTATGTTTAGCCAACATCTACCTGTGCAAAAATTATATCTATCTGTGCAAATTCTGGTCCCAGAACACACTTAGATTGCAATGGCCAATATCAAAATGTTTTGAAGTAAAAAATCCCAAGAGAACCCGAGCCTGCGCTCTAATTCATGAATTGGATAGTAAAATTAGCAGACACTCAACTTGGGCTAGCTACAACCCTGCTAAAGGTCTACTCACAAAATTATTCCCACTGCGCTGGCACGTTCACTAATATCGTTTGCGACTGGGTTTTGAAGCTAGGGAGTATGTGATTTATGAGACGTCTCTGAAATATGATACTGTTATGTGACATAACGCTTCAAGAGTATTTGATATCAGAGACGTCTGTGAATTATGAGTGCCCCCGAACTGATATCATCAGCATAGAGTAAGTGGTTTATATAGGCATTGCCAACTTGGATTTCCTGGATGTCAGAAGAATTCAGCTGCTGATTCAAACTGTTGAGGAACAAATTAAAAAGAAATGGTGATAATACAGAATCTTGCTGAACACCTAAACATAAACATGGAAAGGAATTTGTACTCCATTAGGAGTTTTAACATGTGCATTTAACTGCATATACATGGAACGCAACACTTCAATTATATAGTCTCGTGGACTCTTTGGCCTCAAAACACATTTACTGCTTTTGTTATGGGCCAGCACTTTTAAAACCTATATTTCATACCTTCGCAACCCAGAAGTTCAAATCTCAGGCTGATATGCCGATTGTATTGCAGGGGAACGATGCGTACATATCGTGCTGTATATTTTCGAGGAAACCATGCCTCCACTGGGGTACGGCTATCTGTATTGCCATCAAAAGTCTTGGCACGGGTAACATTGTAAATAAAACAAAAAGCAGTTTATTTGTAAACTAATCAATCATATCATTAAGGCTTCATTATGAGTTTGCCATAATGCCGAATAGCGATTCCTATATCTTTGTTAAATTCATATTATGTTATGAGGGTGAGCTGCATGAGTGTATGAGATTTTGCCCAGCAAGTGCAATTAATTTCTTTGAGCAATTTTAATTTTATGTAGCCTATACTTTATATGGGTTTTTTTTATGTCTTTTAATGTAAACAATGCAAATGTAATATTTCATGTAATTTGGCCTACCACTAGTGGAAGTTTTGGATGAGAAAACGGACATTTTGATGAGAAACGGCCAAAATGGTGAGAATTTAATTTTCTCATTCTTTTGGATGAGAAAATAATAATCGGAGATTAGCAATTGTCACCAGTTTTAATATGACAATAATGATTGACACACACACCAGGAAGTTTCTCATCCAAGAGAATGAGAAAATTAAATTCTCACCATTTTGGCCGATTCTCATCAAAATGTCCGTTTTCTCATCCAAAACTTCCACTAGTGTACGGGCCACGAATTTGAAATAAATGTAATCTAAATCTGAAGGGGGGGCGGGGGGGTTCGGGGAAAGACGAAAAAAAAATTACCCGTTGCTCATTTTGTCTGGTATTATCTTTTGGATATACGAGCGTTATTATAGCGGTTTTTTAGAGAGAATGTACATAATTTTAACATTCTTTGAGCTTCCAAAAAGGACTTTATTGGAACACATGGTACTTTACACTAATTTGGCCCATCATTGGGACGAACTGTGGTGGGAAACAGGCTCCTTGACCTTTTTTCCGTTGCCTACTGGATTTTCTCTTTCATTTTTGGTGAGAGGGGCACTTTTCTCTTCCATATTTTGTCAGGGGTGTTTAGCCCCACCTGCCCCGCTGCGCGCTGGCAACGTACTGCGAACACAGTGCTTTTATTTTTTATTTATTTTTTATGTGGAAAGCCTCCCCAGGGGTGGGGGAAGGAACGTGTCATCTGGCTCCACTCTTGAAATCATTCGCGCGCCACTGGTCCTTAGAACCCGCAAAGTCTTCCGGTCCCGGGGAAGAGTTCTGAGATTTTGGGACCACGGGTAGCGTGCATAATTCTCGCTATTCACAATAAGGGCGCCGCCAGGGTTTGCGATGTAATCGTGATGTATCATGGGAAAAGGTCGACATCCAAGTCCGCGCAATACGAATATTACCATGCTATTACATAGGAACACGTGACAATATTTTTTAGTTTGTCAAAATAAAGGTGTTACACGCGAATCGATACTCAATAATACTTAATAATGTGATTTGAAATGTGCACAATTAATTTTTGCGTGTAATACCGTTATATTGACAAACTAAAAAAATATTGTCACGTGTTTCTATGTAATAGCTAGACCCTCCTCGGGTCCATGGAGAACGACTGGTAATGTAGATTACATAGCATTAAAAATCAACCCAATACATGGACCCTCCCAGTCTGTAAGCAATTTGACTTCCAGTTCCCACAAAATGCTGGGAGTTCACTTTTACGGTTTTTACGCAATCTTTCTATATACCACGTCCATGTTTTCACTACATTAACGTTTGTGTAAGCGACTAAACAACGATATTGTATCCGACCAATCAACGCAGCTTGGCAGCGCGGGGATATTTGAAAAGGCTTCCCTAGCTAAATAATGTGCAAACATTTGCAAACCGCACGCGATAATATACGCAATATGGACAATAGGCCTAAGTCCGAGTCGAGTGGTTGCCTTTTATTATTGCGCGTACCATGGGTCTATCAGACGCGTGCCACTTGAGCTCAATACCTCTCAGTTGTTGACAAGTGTCCCATCCGATCTTGCGTCACATCCCGCGGCATAGCTTTGTGCTACCATATTTGAATTGAAACTGGGGCGGGGCTTTCGTAATTGACATCGGAATCACCGTGCTTCGTTGAACGAATATTTGGAAGTGAGATCTCTAACAGATTGGTCCAGTCTCGGAATCAGCGCTCAATGGACTTTCGCGTTCACTTATAATACGAGTATATTTCTATATTGCTGCATGGTTGACTGTGGTGGGTGTAATTAGTGGCGTCGATTTGTGGATGAAGAGGAATGGGCTTTTGGCATTGAACAAAATAAGGGGGGGGGGTAGAGGACTTTGGCATTTTTTATTTCATAGGGCATTATGTAATTATTTATTGTTACATTATCCAGAGATAGAACCGAACCGAGACTGGGGGCCAGTCTATGTAATAGCATGGTAATATTCGTATTGCGCGGACTTGGGTGTCGACCTTTTCCCATGATACATCACGATTACATCGCAAACCGCTGGCGGCGCCCTTATTGTGAATAGCGAGAATTAAAACTTAATAAAGATAGGCCTATGTATGCTCACCACTTCATCCTTATTGTAATCAGTAGCAACCTTCCACGGAAAGTTAGTTGGTTTATACTCGATTTTAAACCTCGTAACCCATTGATGACATGAGTCTCCTGGTCCTTGGCATTCTGCCAGAATCTCATTAGTCTTATCGCGTCCCTGTATTATAACTCCTGTTATAATGGTATCGTTCATCAAATCAACCTGAAATAATAATAGTTCACTTTTATTTTCAGGCAACGTGATGGAAAGTGTGTTAGAAAAGATCAAATTTACGTGATTTTCATCTTATTCCTGATCTATAGGTGTGTTTGTCCACCTGTCTGTATGCCATGCCCCCCTCCACCCCTCCCCCCCCCATCGAAATTGGCACGCATGACTTACACAAATAAAACATCAACAACAAGATAGACTTTCCTGACTTTGGCTGTTCTCTAAAAATAGATCAAATTAAACACACTCCACATCACACGCACCCACCACATCACATACACCACCTACAACCAACAAAACAATTAAGGGATCCCACACAGCGACATCGTCTGGGAAATAAATATATTGTACGGCAGGGAAACTATATATTAATCAATACCCGGGCTCAATACACGTGTGTATGCTATGCACGATTTGATATTCAGACGATAAATCTTTGGATACCGGGGTAGAAAATAATGAATATCTCCCGTAATTTTTGCTTTATAAAGAAGCCAATTGTAAGGCTTGCACTTGAATATATGTGTTGAAAGAACATGATAGTCGTTAGCCAGCGTATTGACAAACAACCGTGCGTTTTTCATTCGAAAATTACTCGGGTCACGGTACATAACACGGTACTATAAGTGCAGTATATACCACTGGTGGAGGCAGTCTAAATGAGATGACGTACCAGGCCCCGACATCTACAGAGATCAGTCACCAGGCTATTGTCAATAGCCTTAGTCGGATGTCCCTCGGCCCATTATGCGTCTCGAAACTATTTTAGTAGTTTAAAAACAGGTCGGAACAAAATGGCCATGCGTGGCTGTTGAAGAACAAATGGATTCGGCCTACCATCATGGCGATTTCTGCCATGAATATGAGGCCTGTCGAGTGCAGATCCGTCGGAGCAGGCTTTTCAATACGGAATAAATGCTAACCTGATCGTGACATCATCCAAGCAGCAAAGTTCATTTCCCATTGAAAAAGCGTTATCCGACGGATCTGCAGTCGACCATTCTGATATATCGGGGCGATGACACACAGCCACGCATGGCCATTGTGTTCCCACCTGTTTAATAGTTTTTAAACGCATAATAGGCTGAAGGACATCCGACTAAATCTAATGACATTAGCCTGTGACTGACCTCTGTACGGTCAGCGAGCATACATACGCCATTGTTATCTGCTTTAGAGGGCGCAACACTAAATCACTCCGCATTTTATGTAACAACGAAATTCGGCTAATATAGTCCATAGTGAATATGAGATTGTAGCGACCATATCTACCGACATGTTCACTTTAAATCACTCAATATTGGCTCATATGAATTCGACAAGTGTCTTTAATAATAACAACATGCAGAAAAAAACTGGACAATTGATCTCAAAAGCAATTCTCTGTGGCGGATTAAGAAAACCCGATTTTGAAATGTGAGTGGTGAGTTTAGTATATTTTTAGCTATTTTTTTTGCACCGCAAAATAGCGAAAAAAGTCAATGGTCATCGATATATGCCGACAAAAGTTTTGGAGTCTAGAGAAACAGAGCTTTAATTTGATACCAAATTTATTTTGCCAAGTATTGCAGGGACGCCAGAAATGGCGCTTGAAGTAGGCCGAATTCACACGTTATCCTATGGGACGCTGAATTAGTGCTGCGCCCCCTTGTAACGGCCGTCGTTATGAACGCGTTCCTTTTACATTCTTCGCGCAAAATAAGAGATTCGCTTCACAAAATGTGTTCTATTTCAATCATGATGATAAACAAAGATTACAAAAAGTCATCCCCATGAAAAAATTATTGGAAAAAACACTTTATTGGCCGAGTAGGCGCCTGCAAAGTCTAGATATGCGTCCAAAAAATACTCAAAAAGGCTCAAAAATGGATTTTAAGGTTAATAGACATTGTTAATCTGCATGAAGCCGTTTTGCTGAATATTCAGTAGGCCTACGCAAAAAGATCGTAATTGTTACCACTGGAACGGGGGGGTATTTATACTTCAGACTTAGTAATAAATGATTTCCAAAACAAAATGGGAACATTGATAATCTAGAAAAGAAATTCAACTTGGTTCAAAGACGTGCTCAAATTGTCGTCTGTCACTAAGTTTGTGAGTTTTGTATAAACTTTCGCATATTGGAGGAAAAGTCGAAATATTCGATTTTCGGCATTTCGGCACTGATCTTTAAAACATCATTTCTCTTGAACGGAATGTCGCAGAGACATGAAATCTTCGGTGTTGAGCTTCAAATTTTCTCTAGTTTACTTAATGAGTAATAAATGTGGATTTTGAAAACTTTTAACACCTTATAAGAGGGCGCAACACTAAATCACTCCGCATTTTATGTAACAACGAAATTCGGCTAATATAGTCCATAGTGAATATGAGATTGTAGCGACCATATCTACCGACATGTTCACTTTAAATCACTCAATATTGGCTCATATGAATTCGACAAGTGTCTTTAATAATAACATGCAGAAAAAAACTGGACAATTGATCTCAAAAGCAATTCTCTGTGGCGGATTAAGAGAAAACCCGATTTTGAAATGTGAGTGGTGAGTTTAGTATATTTTTAGCTATTTTTTTTGCACCGCAAAATAGCGAAAAAAGTCAATGGTCATCGATATATGCCGACAAAAGTTTTGGAGTCTAGAGAAACAGAGCTTTAATTTGATACCAAATTTATTTTGCCAAGTATTGCAGGGACGCCAGAAATGGCGCTTGAAGTAGGCCGAATTCACACGTTATCCTATGGGACGCTGAATTAGTGCTGCGCCCCCTTTAGACCGCCTCTACGATAGTCTCCTACACAGCCAGTTTGTGTTAGTCGGTACACTCGTCGATCCTGTATGTTCGTGATAACCACATACAGTCTGGCCCGAGACTACCTCCACGAGGGTCTACGCTGCGCTATTTAAAATCTGTATTTCAAGTGGTCACTTTTTCAGCTCAAGACGCACGCTAGTTTCTCAAGACGCTAGCTATCAACGATAATATCTGTTGAACATATATGTTCAAGTGCAAGGAACCAGGTCTGGTTTCTTTATACAAAATCATTTACGGGAGATATTCATCATTTTCTACACCGGTGCCCAAAGATTTATCGTCTGAATATCAATCGTGCATAGCACATTTACGTGTATCGATCCCGTGTATTCATTTCAGTGTCTCTGGTGGTATAATGTAATTATTAACCGGGCGATGTCGGTGTGTGACACTGTGTCCCATCCACGTACCCTACACACAAACACAGCACACAAACCTGAATCCACTGTTGTGTATTAAGATGCAAAGCCACCCAAGCACCTGGTTCGTCATTAACTGGCACAGCATTGAGACGTGCGTTTGATGGCGAAAATTGATCATACAGCTGAGATGAAGTTGTTATCTGATTGTCTAGAATTGTGCCGCTTTCCATTCCAAGTTTGTCCCTACACACTACGCGAAAGTACGAGAATGGTCACATGCAATAGGGCAATTGATTATTATGTAAAAGAAAGAACGAATCAGAACTTGAGACACGTGCATGATGGATGATGATGATGGTGAATCGTGATGATGATTAAATGATGAAGATGATGATAATGATGATATGAAGACGACGAGGATGTCGATTATGACGGTGATGATGATGATGATGAGAAGGTGGAGGATGAATTACGAACATTGCCAAGATCGCGATAGACGAATCCAATTTCACGCATTCCTACACCTCAATGGCAGCCATAGCTGGGTCCCCGTCGGCTCCATCTCACCTAAAATGTGAAATGATGCGGCCTTGGAGGGTATTTTAACTGATGATTCTATCACCCGTGTTAGACAAAAGAATGATGACAGTTTACATGGTTTACAACACAAAATAATCTAACATCGAATTTTAAGCAGCTTTAATCCACCCAATTGGGCAGTCACAACAACCAGTTTGGTACTGCGAGAACCCAGTAATGACTTGGCTCGTTGGATTCGTCTATAGGCCTACAATAACTTGAATGAAAGTTTATGATGTAACTTGCCGCGAGGCTGAGCTTTTCAACATTGAAATAAACTCACCTCTGCCACAAAGTTTTCCCGACCAGCCTTCATATAGCACACAATGACATGTATACCCCACGTTAGTGTCGTCCAAAACACACGTCGCATTGTTTTGACACGGGTTATTGCAACATGGGTTTGTATCGCAACCAGGAGTTGTAGCGGTTGAAGTAGATATGGGAGTCGTAATAGGCACAATGGTAGTTGGAGCGGTAACTACAAAAACAAAGAAGTAGTAATATGGACTTTATAGACATTTATGAATATTCATGACCTCGTTCATGAATATTAATGAGATGAGCATCACTTATTAACATATCTGGATAGTCATAAAGTGGGCATGATTTCAAGACACAATTGACGCATTTCGCTACGCATTTTGTTATGCAACTGACGCATTTCACGGCGCAATTGACGCATTTCGTTGTGCAATCGACGCATTGCACGACACAATTGATGCATTTGGACACATTTCGTTACACAACTCATTTTGATGCATTTCATTGTGCAATCAACGCATTTTGCCGCATTGCGTGACGCAATTGACACGTTTTTTGTGTTTTGTTGTTGTTTGTTTTGTTTTTTATATCGGGTGGGGTGATTTGGTGTTGTATAATAGCTACAGAATTAAGGAGTCCAAACAAAATAAAAACAATTCTTAAAAACAAAACGCTTTAAGACTAACTTTTTTTACATGATTAAAGATATCACGAAAAATTATTTCGAAATTATTTCGAATATGCAGATATGATAATCAACCACGACTCCTCATTAATATGCAGTTATGTTTGTTGGCTACGCCCCCTCATTAATATTCATAAATGTCTCTAGAGTCCTTATTACTACTCAAGGACGATAAAAGTAAAGGTTTGGCTACAAAACGATTCTCTTATAAACGCATCTATGCACAGTTTCCACCTCGATACACCTGAGCACACAATTTCGTCCAAGCAAGCAGTGCCTTGTCTCTACACAGTCTGTATTTACATTACACGGCCACGGTTGAGTGCATAGCAAGAGCTCTTCATTCAATCAAAAAAATTTTTATATCGAACGAATGTAGCCTACAACATTTTTCCCGATATCCATAAAAAAAATCCAAGTTTCAAACCTGATTTGTCAAACATTTACGATACGAATTCTGAAATATAAACAAAGGCTTTTACAAACTTTACTTTCACATGGGCATCCCAGGAGACACTTGAAAGAGTCATTCCTCCAAGAATTCCTTGATGTTAACATCCCAGGGTTATCTGCAAACCAGTGGCCATCAGATGCAGAATACGGCTTACAGGGTAACGGTGAGCCGATGCCACCGTTTACATTATGAGCGGCTAGAACTCGGGTACAGTTGCAACGGATTTCGTCGTTTGATGATAACGCCCATCTGAGTTGGTGGCCATGGGTGGGATCACTGCGTAGCCTCAGCAAGCCAGTATTCCCGCTGGTATAATAAAGGTTAAGACCTGTGGGGTACAAATGTATCATATTCCTCGTTAATATCGCAAAACATTAATTTCTATGTTAACGTACCTTCGATGCCTTTTTAAAGTCAGTTCTTGTTTTGTCTTTACATCACCCGATACCATGTTCGCAATCAACATGTCTTCATCAGATTACATGTAGGAGGAATCTTCGAGAAAATACTTATCGTTTTCATGAGCTTTGGCTCTCTATGATATTTTTACGCAAAGCAAGCTAAATTCTGTAACACTTTTTAAACACTGCAAGGTGTTTAATTTTTCATATACACAGTAAAGGTATAGGACACCTAAACACCAGAGTAAACACAAAGTAAACACATAAACACAAAGAGTAAACACATGATGAGAGTATTTAGATTCTAAACATTCAACATGTTTACTTTCATATTGATCGGAAAGTAAATGCACATGTGTTTACTTTGTAAACATTTGGTGTGTTTACTTTCTAAACAATTTTGAAAGTAAACATGTTGAATGTTTAGAATCTAAATACTCTCATATGTTTACTCTTTGTGTTTATGTGTTTACTTTGTGTTCACTTTGGTGTTTAGGTGTCCTATACCTTTACTGTGTAAATGAAAAATTAAACAGCTTGCAGTGTTTAAAAATTGTTACAGAAACCCTAAACACTTGGATTTACAGTGTATAGACCGAACATTTTAAGTTGTTTAATACTTACCATACACCCACATGAACATCTGAACCGATGTACTTATCCAAGACAACAATTTGCCATTCAAATCCATGTTGTTCATAAATAGCAAAGTTAAATAAAATGGTATTTTTCTTAACATACATAAATTTGGATTAAAAACTGTCAAATTTGCATAGTCCAAATGTGCGTCAGAGTTGTTGATGAAAGATAGGCCTAGGCCTATAATATGCTATCCATGACCTAACCAGCGTCTTGATTCAAGACAAGACTCAAAATAATACTTTCAATACCATGCAATGAGAGTTTGAGGCTTATTATTACAGAAAAGGCGAACTTCTAATTACTTGAGTACACCATTATACATGCCATACTGCACGGATTCACTTCAGTAATTTCCATTAAAAAGATTGAATTTGTGTATTACTATAATTAATATTCTAATAAAAGGTGGTCGCGCGGTGTGTTATTAATTATAGCTATATATTATTGGGTGTATCCTACGTGTAAAAAAATACCAATCAAACACTAATTCTAACCCTAACCCCAACCTTTATCCTAACCCTTAACCTAACCCTTACCCTAACCTTAACCCTAAATCTTAACCCTAATCCTGACCCTAACCCTAATCGAATTAGTATTTCGTGCTCTCCTAGCCTAAACCTATTATTGTCTGTGGCTCACGAATCATGAAGACAACATTAATCATTTACTCATGTGTACAGGGTGTCCATGAAAGAGGCAAGAGCTATATCGTCATTTACTCATGTGTACAGGGTGTCCATGAAAGAGACAAGAGCTATATCGTCATTTACTCATGTGCATCGGGTGTCCATGAAAGAGACAAGAGCTCATCGTCATCTACTCATGTGTACAGGGTGTCCATGAAAGAGGCAAGAGCTATATCGTCATTTACTCATGTGTACAGGGTGTCCATGAAAGAGGCAAGAGCTATATCGTCATTTACTCATGTGTACAGGGTGTCAATGAAAGAGGCAAGAGCTATATCGTCATTTACTCATGTGTACAGGGTGTCCATGAAAGAGGCAAGAGCTATATCGTCATTTACTCATGTGTACAGGGTGTCAATGAAAGAGACAAGAGATATATCGTCATTTACTCATGTGTACAGGGTGTCCATGAAAAAGGCACGAGCTAAAATTGTCGGAAACTTGAATATGTGGGTATATTAGTTGATGAGGTTAAGGAATAAAATAGCTATCACATGAATTTTGACATTAAATGGTCAATTTTACTAGGAAATTTGCCAAATTTTACTCTAATAATGCTCATAAAAGTTGTACACAATATAGTCGTGTACATTTATTATAGCTATATTATTATTGTCCATGGTTCATGCATACATTCGATCATGGCAGTAAACAGCATGAATCATTAATCACATTTATAAATTAATCACATTAATCAAGGTGTCCATCACAAAAGAGATGTAGCATATGAACCTTTAATTTGTGGAGATATAAATAGTCAATGATGTTAAGGAATAAACAGCTATCAAATACTTTTTATTTTGACCATTGACAAGTTGTCAATTATTCTACGAAAATATCTCATTTTTTCAATCCGTGGAATCATGATGCAGTCATGTCTACAGTAGAATTCATCTCGACCTTTGCAGGACTTAACCCCATTAAAAGCTATTAAACCAAGATAACACTCATTGAAACAGCTCAACTGATTAAATCGGATCTTCTCTGGTTGTGCACAAGTGACTGTTTTCATGTGCGATATCGCAATAAATCTGGTATTCATAGCTTCAGTTGGGTAACCGATTACAAAGGAAACGAAAGGAAACAATGTTATGTGTGGCTTTGTTCACGAAATCAGACAATGTCGTGCTTTTTGTAAACCAGCATTCTTGAAAATGAGCAACATAATGATTTTTGACTTAACACGGTTTAGAAATAATTTCTTCATATTTTTGGTGTTATCTGTCGTTTACATGTCCTTCCTAAAACACAAAAGTACGACCCTCTCCAAACACCTAAATTAGCTAAAAATTTAGGACATGTTACAAAACTTTATTTTCTAGAACCTATTTAGAATAATTTAAATGTAGCTTTTACCGGTTTTTTTGTGGCATCCTTCAGAAGTGAGCGGTCCGATACCAATATTTTCGGTCAAATCTCCATTCAAATAACACGGGGAGTTGGCTAGCTATGCCTTGCCCTCACTCATATTTTTACAAAAGTACGACCATTTCTGAACATCTAACCTAGCTGTAATTTTAGGTCATGTTAGAGAAATATATTTGCTAGAAGTTTTGGAGAATAAATAAAATATTGGCTGGTTATTTTTCACACAGTGATGTTAACTAGGCAAGTGTCCAATCTCCCAACATACATCATTTGTAGGGGTCACGCGTCAATGGTGAGAGCACTGTGTATTGTGTATAGGAAAACGGACAGTAACTGCAGTATGTGCCAATCAATATGCAAATCAATGCTCACGATGCGTCTCTGCTGTAGTATGCCAGCAAAGAAAACAGCACATGAAGACTTTCCTGACTTTGGACCACCACCACCACCATCGCCATTTTGTTTGAGCCTGGTCCCATCAGGACCCAAGCGTGTCTCCACACGGAGCGACCGTTGAAACAAACAAACAAACAAACAAACCACCACACACGCAACGCACATTTACTGGAGCAATCACAGCACATGTGGCTTATGTTTGTAATATTGTACGTTGCTACCAGCCAGCAAAGTAAACATCAATGTAGACTTTCCTGACTATGGATGCTCCGCGCATAGTAACACGCCTGCTTAATTTGCACATGTGCGGCGGAATCAATATCATTTTATGACCTTGATGGGTTTGGATGATTTTTTTACAAAAATTGTATTAACAAATTCTGCAGACCCTCTTTCTGGAAAATACCAGCCTTTCTAACAAAATTAGCCCTTAATCGGGTTTACACCAAAGTCTTGGAATTTCGTTTTTTCCATGGTGGCTTCCAACTTGGAAATGGGGTTGGGGAAAATTTCTTGAAGTATAGTGAATGCAGCACCTTATGGCGACAGAATAAGTTTATGGTACAAATGCGCGCGAAGTATGTGAAAACGTTTGGCATTTGAAGTTAAACTGGTGAAATGTGATGCAAAAGTGGAATAAATTCTCGTGAAGTGCGCAAAAATTAGCATTTTAGGCTAAAATGGCCAAATATGAGATTAATTTGGTCAGAAACCAACATACAGGCGTCAAACTTTCGGACCATTCAGGGGCGTAGCCAGCTTTCTTGGTCAGGGGGGCAATATAAAATTTCGGGGAATAGACGAAAAAAAGCGTACATACATAATTATACCGGTTTTGTTTTTAGAGAGACTGTTCATGTCTTCGAGCCTCAAAAGGCTTTACTTGGACGATATACGCGCGTAGCGCGCAAAAATTGTATTTTACATTATTTTCGCCCATGATTTGGATGAAAAGGGCTTTATTGTGACAATATACGTACGTAGCGCGCAAAAATTATGTATTTCGCAATATTTTGGCCTATGACTGGGGTGAATTTTGGTGGAAAAGTCGGCTGAAATCATAACACTATTGTGCTGGGAGGACACAGTAGGGTATATAACCATAAGTAAATAATGGCCTATTGTGATTATAATTATTATCGGATATCTGTCACCGATGGCGGTAGTTGATGCTCTCTATCGTAGGTGGCATACTTTCATGTCACCGTATAATTACACCCGAGTTCTACGACCCGAGGCCTAGAAATCATGCGTGTATATTGAGGGGGGTTGTTTGTTTGTATGAAACATAATCGATGCATGATGATGGAGATGATTTGATTATGAATTAGTTTATTGTCGGTAAGCACATGGCTCCCTTCTCCCCCACCTATATACATTCATACATACAATTTATACCGCGCAATAATCTAATGAAAGGTCTTAGCGCCTTTACAAACTACAGCCAATGCTGGAATAGAAACAAACAAAAATAGATAATGAATGATAATTAAAATTACAATTACATATAAAAAGGTGTGTTTTAACAGTTTTTTGAAAACAATAAGAGAAACAGCTTCTCTGATGGAGACAGGGAGCATGTTCCACAGCCGAGGTCCAAAAACGGAAAAGGCCCTGTCACCTGTTGAACGATGAGTTTTGGGAATATAGAGCCTAGTATGATCAACCGAAGAACGAAGGTAATGATGAGAAATGCTTTGACTGTTGTATAAAGTAATATCAGAGGAGAGGTATGTTGGAAGAGAGCCATTCAAATATTGGTACATATAAACAAGCAACTTAAACTTAACACGTTGGCGGACAGGTAGCCAATGAAGCCTCGCCAGGTAAGGAGATATGTGCTCACGTCTCTTAACTCCGCAAATCAGGCGCACAGCTTTATTATGAATACGGTGAAGATTGTCAAATTGCGCCTTGGTGATGCCTGCAAGCAATTAATATAACAAGATTATGGATGTTTTGAGTCATCCAGTAGTATAAATAGACAAAAATATGCAATGCCCCTCAACAGTGTGGCTACCCAGCCACAACCAGAGACACCCCACAACAAAATAACACGGGAGATGTCACAGTTAGCAAAGCCAGACAGTGGCGTAGCTGCCGGGGGGGGCAGAGAAAATAGAGATAGAGAAGCGACACTCTGTACAAACTGCCTATACTATGCTATACAGCAGTTGAAGACATGCAATTCGCAAGCGTCGTCGCCGGCCAAGTCTTACTACGAACGTGTAATGAGAAGATACCATAGAGTCCTACATAGAGATCTGAGGAAGAGACGGTCCGAATTGACCTAGTGACCTATAATTTATTAGAGAATCACATTTTTTAGAGTATAAGTCCGCCCACCGCTGTCAATCATTCTAATGAACAAATGAAACAAGCTCTGGCATTCTGGCAATGACGTAATCCTAATTATAAATGAGAAAATCACATTGTACATGTAACTGTCTGCTGTACTTCATGTCTTCCAACAAGTGCCGGAGTGTCGCGGCCCCAATTGCAATGCCTATTTGGGCCCCCGCCCCATTTGGGCCTCCGCCCCCCCTAGCGCAGGGCAAAATTATAAAGGAGTGAGAGAGATTGAAAAAAGGGGGAAAGAAAGAGAAAGAGAAAAAGAGAATCCATAGGTCATAGGCCAACGATTTAAGGTGCGGATAGAAAATTTTGTTAATAAATGGAACTATAATATCAAAATGAGATGCTTTAGGCGCTAGCCCTTGTATTCCTTTTTTTTTTTTTTTCTTTTTTTTTTTTTGCTCTTCACTTTTCAAACCACCGGAAAAAAAAAAAATTGGGTCAACCTTTTTTAGGGCTGTTGAGGAAGGGCGGCAACATTTTTGTTTGGTGGATTCGGGCCCCCGCCCCATACAGGCTTGCCCCCCCCCCGGTGGAAAAAATCCCAGCTACGCCACTGGAGCCAGAGTTATAATGCCCTACTCCACAGGCCTTTCAGAGAGAATAAAAAACACTTTCAAGGCATTCGGCATAGCTACCTCCTACAAGCCCTCTAATAATTTACGGAGCAAACTGAAACGACAAAAATTCCGAAAGACAAACAGTCTAACCTAGTTTGGACTCACGTGCTCTGAAACTAGTTGTGCCCAGTCTTATGTAGGAGAGACAAAACAGTCTGTTAAAGCTGACTTCAACACCGGAGAGGAAGTTCCAACGAAAACCAGGACTCTGCAGTCTTCACCCATTCAAAACTCTCGGGCCACCAATTCAATGCCGACGACATCATATTCTTCGACAAGGAGGAGAGGTGGTTTGAAAGGGGAGTGAAAAAAGCCATCCGGGAAAGAGCTGAGCAGCCAGAACTCAATAAGAATAAGAAGGGGGGGGGGCTCCGTTTCCTGTTATCACACGCCTGGGACCCCACCGTGAAACTACTTCCTCGCCTATTACCATCACGTGACCAAACCAATCAGTCAAGTCTCTGCGCAGTCTGATGAAGACCCGGTGAACGGGTCGCAACGTTACTAGAAAATTTGTTGGCGAGTCCAGTATTTGATTCATATTTTTGTCAATTAATATAACCTTTTCTTCCCTAAGAGTCTCCTTCTCCACCTCCTCGCCGCCCCTACATTCGATATCTCCTCTATCTCGAGCTCTCCTTCCCCTTCCCTTTTCATTTCCAATGCTTTGTCCCATCTGCTTCTCTTTCTTCCCCCCACACTCTTTCCCCCTCTCTTTTCTCTCTCTCTCTCTCTTCTCATTTCTTCGAGCAATAAATAATTCAGTTGAATAAAAGTCTACCCAGTCTATACTGGAAGTAATAATAGCTTCAATCTTCAATCAATTCCCGTGTATGCGATATGCATAAGAATAGACACTCGACTAGGATTCAAGTGTCTATTTTTTTATAATCTGGGTTGAAATATTTCGATGGTCTATATTTGATCACAGAGAAATAAGCTAAATCGATCCAACGCTTTCAAATGTAGATTGACTTGTTCGACTTCTCTGCTTGTGAATATTACACTGCGAAATTTAAACATTTCTTTTGTATACTTAGATCAGGTAACTTCAAACCAAGTGATTATCTTCTTCACACAATTATATAACAAACTGAAACGAAAAACGAATATCCTTCCTTGCTACAAATTTTAAGTTTCTAACAAAGGGTAGAAACAAAGATATCGATAATCATGTCAGTCAAGAGCTATAGGCAGGATAATAGGAAACCATGTGACCAAAATCAAAACTAAAACTCAATATTTGAAATGAGTGATTGACTTACATTTCATTTAGTTATTTAGCTCTCGTTTCCAATAATGTAAGTCTCAAGGACAAGGTTGGCAGCAATGGATCGTTAGGCTGGTCAAAATGCTAATTACTAGTAATATTAATCGACAGCATTAATTGTTTGTGGCCACTACAAATTGATTCAGCGTCAATTAAAGCCATAATATTGTCAGGAAGGGTTCTGTCCATTTTAAGCAGAACTAATGAGGTAAAATGAAAGAATCACCACTGGCTATATCTTGGCCATTTAACGCGGTGCGCTATGGGTGATTTAATGTCGTAATTAAGACAATAATTCAAAATTGCTCTGATGTCCTTCAAAATTTTACGGAATCCAATTGTTCTATTCGGTGCCAATGGATAGTTACGGGTCTCTATTCAGTGATAACAAAATAAGTACCAACACTTTTAAGAAATTCATACACAACATTTTTAAATTAAAATTGTTTTATACACTGTCGCCTAGATGATTGAATGCGCCAAACAATTTTCCATAAAATGAGCACAAGGGATGGTCTTCAGATTAGCTCTAGTCATTTGCCCACTGATTTAAGCAGATCGACTCCTCAGTGCCAGAAGTGCAGTGGGTAAGTGCAATAGCTGCCCTGTGAACACACCCCAACATAATTTACACACAGTATAATGTACTCATCTACACGTGGCATCCACACATGGCAGCTATTGCACTAACCCACTTCTGGCACTGAGCAGTCAAGATGCTCCCAGGAACTAGTCCCAACCTATTCCAGAAAAAAACAGCACTAATTTTTCTGCATTAAAAATATTATCCTGTTATGCTAAATGAAATTTTCATGTCAATTTTTGGAAATAAGGGCCAAACATGTGCGTTTTTCATATGCTGTGACAATCATGTCTAAAGACTTGTACTTACAAAGACGAATTTCAAGTTATGCATTCTAATTTTTGGATAACACATTTTCTAATCTTTTTCATAATAAATAATTAAAATTATGAGCTTATTTTGAATGCTTAGACTTGTGCCAATTCTTAGAATTTGGTGACTACAATTGTAAGAAAACATACAAAAATTGCATGTTTTTGGCTTATTATCCTCAAATTGCAAAAATGCTAAAATTTCACTTTTATTGCCAGTTAGATCTAACTGAAGGTTTAGGATTTAGCTGTTTCATTTGACAAAACAAGATATTTCTTTCGTTTCAAAAATTTAGTGCTGTATTATTCTAGAATAGAGAGTACTTTCAAACTGCGTAAGTTCCCTGGAAGGCGGACCTTCCATTTGTGCAAATGGGGAGGGGGTACGGACCCATTAATGTCATCAAATTTTAATTTTGTTCTTCTGTACTCAAAATGCCGAAATAATATTAGTAAAACTGTCAGAAAAGATTTCTGTCAATTTTAAGCCAAAATAACAAGGTAAAGTGAAATAAACCACAAAGGATATTTTGACCATTTTATAACGAGGAGTTCTATGGGTACTTAAAGCCATATTATAACATTTCTTTAAAAATAGATTAGTATTAATTTTCAATAAAATATTAGCATTTACTGTCAGATATGTCCCTTTTAATTTTGAGCCGAACAAGTGAGGTAAAGCAAAGAAAATCGAATTTACAACTAAGCGCCAATGCATGTCACGCCAAGGTTGTAATATGGTACGACCCTGTGGCGAGTGTATGTGAGTGTGTCCCGCACGCTGTGTACATAGTACTGTGTTGACATCGCATACGCGTTCAACTAATATTTCTATCGTAATAATAAAACGCTGATTCAGGCGGTTTATTCAAAATCTCAGATTTTGACAAAACTACAGCACCTAAAGTCTTGATTTTTGCAGAGAATCTTTATTTACTAAAGTACATTACAATCGTGTAAAAACCTGAATTTAAAATTTTTTTGAGGGCGTTCTCCTCAGCAAATGTTATAATATGGCTTTAATGTCTGAATGATATAACATTTCTAAGTTAGCGACGAGTAGGGATTTTTATCACTACCCTCAACAACTACATACCCTTACTAACATACCACAACACAACACTGAATAGAACACAACAAACTGAACAAAATCTTACATCATGTTAATGAGATTTGTTTATTTTCAAGATCAAGGTGTTTGAAAGTCAAGGTGATACAATAAGCAGTCAGTACATTGTATTAAATTGTCAAAATTTCTATTTTATCAAAAAATATATATGATGTTCTACTTAAGTTCACACACAGTTCTGTACAGGACGGATTGGATAAAATTCCTCTTTTTTACATTTTTATCATTGGGCTGTTCCATTTAAAATCCACACTACCGCTGTGGAAGATTTAGGAAATATCTTCCACAGAGGGAGAATGAATTTCAAATGGAATTAACATATTAGGCAGTTCTATTCGAAATTCATACACCCTCTGAGAAAGATTCAAACTGAATCTTCCACAGAGGGAGGGTGAGATTCAAAGACTTAGTTAATGTGCTCATTCCATTTGAAATTTGTACTCCTTTTGTGGAAGGTAATTCCAAAATCTTCCACAGGGGTAGTGTGGATTTTAAGTGGAATAGCCCATTCCAGATCAAATTTTGTCATGACTTGCTATACATTTATAATTATACCATAGAGACAGTTCCATTTAAAAGAAGCCATCTTTTGACAATATGTTGCAAACAGCAATAGATTATTACAAACAAATAGCAAACCTAGTTCAGTATTCAAGTTCATTTGTCATTTTCAGAGATTTATTTTGATGAAAGTTCCATTACAATTGAACTTAACAGTTCCAGAGGTATGGTCAATTTAGTGTTGCTCAGGACAATAAAATACAAAGAAGTTGAATACTATATCAAATTATTATCAATACTAAGCAGTTGAATGCTTCATATTGAATACTAAGCAGTTGAATGCTTTATATTGAGTGCTAAGCAGTTGAATGATTTATATTGAATACTAAGCAGTTGAATGATTTATATTGCATACTAAGCAGTTGAATGCATTGTATTGAATACTAAGCAGTTGAATGCTTCATATTGAAATGCTTTATATTGAATGCTAAGCAGTTGAATGATTTATATTGAATACTAAGCAGTTGAATGATTTATATTGAATACTAAGCAGTTGAATGCATTGTATTGAATACTAAGCAGTTGAATGGTTTGTATTGAATACTAAGCAGTTGAATGCTTTATATTGAATACTAAGCAGTTGAATGCTTTATCTCGAAATCCATATTAGCAATAGCAACAAGCCACTTTGTTTAGCTTGATCACATCACATAATTATGAGGTCAACTATTTTTGACGAACATAGCATTTTAGGACGGAGAATGAAGAGAGTCCCAAAAACAGTTTTTACTGGGCAGGCCAACTCGACTACCAGGCAAAATCAACCATGCTGCCTCAAACCCTAGCCTCATCCTATCTCTAACCCTAACCCTTTTTTTGCCCGTTTAACACCCAATTAATTCACTTTGATAAAGAACCCCTAAAAATTGTGTAAAATTATGAATTTCTGTGGTGCAGGTTTGCAAGAAAACATACTGGGCCAAAATGATGCATACCAGTGATTTTGTTTACCATTGCGCTCCTTCTGATCCCAATATATACACATCCCTGACAGGACCTCCTGCAAAAACTACTGTACTTTTAACTTAATACACACACTTCACACAGTCTTCAAGCAAGTTTTGAACACCAAATATATAAAAGTTATGGACGGAAGCAAAATATACTGTACATTTGAAATATAAAACTACTGAGGACTTAGTTAATAAACAAAAAAATAAAAATACAATATTGTTCCACATTTTTATCACTTTGGTGCACTGATTGGGCAATTTCCATACTCAAGATGACTAAAATATTACAAGCAATTCATGCATTGAAAGTTTGTTATCTAAAATTTTCAGTTTTCAATATTTAACTAAAACATGATAAAAAGATAAAAATGTTTTTACAGAAAAGTTGATAAACAAAAGTCTGTACAATCAAATTTAACTAACTTTTAAAAAGTTATATTATTGAAATACAATGTAAAATTCATAACAACGTGAATACGCTGTAACATTTAAGATGGCTTTTGTGGCATTTGTTCAATTTGTCGCATAATTTTGAGTCCAATATTTTATTTACATTTCAAAAATAGTTCTATTTATAATACCTTAAAACTTTAAATGCCTTAAAATTAGAAAAAAAATGTCATATTTATTTCAAATATTTCACCTGAGTCTTTGGTTCATTGGTCAAATTAAGTTAAAATATAAATGTAATAAAAAAGATGAAATGACAATGAATTGCAATTTACTTCATGAACTATCTTTTTTAAAATATTTTGAATATCCAAATTTAAAAATAAGGTATATATGACTGATGACTGGTCCCAAATTCTGATTGTGGACATGGTGTTATATGAACACCAAAAGTGGTAGTGCAGACTTTAAAAAAGACCACTTTTTATGTCAAAATGCATATAATGATACCATTTTATAGCAGTATAGTTCAGATTTTGGACTGTGTATGGTCTGTTTATGTGGCCATTATAATTTTACTGAATGTATTCCTCCTTTTTCTAGGGAGCACCGACCATCCAGACAGGGATGGCTAGACATCGCAATTTAAAAACGCAGACAATGCAAAAATTGTGAGTTGGCGGCAGAATTAAAAAAACAGATTTCCATGTAAAAGTGGTGATTTCACTCCAATGAAAGATGCAAGCACCCGGTATCCTGAAATATTGCCTGATATGATATAGGAAAATAAGTCCATAGGCATTTACAGCTCTGTGATATTATCAGCTGATCCTGCAGTAGGCACTACTTTCTTTACTCCAGACCGTGGTCTACCGGACGATGGCCTCTCTTTTAGCTTTGGTGATTTGGGTTCAGCTAAAGAAGAGTAAGACGATGCCTTGGACAAAGACACTGCTGGATGCGCTGGACCCAAGGAAGCTTCTGATGGCATTCTTTCACCAAGATTGACTCCAGGAGTAGCCGGAATATGAAGCATGTCTTGCGAGCCGATTCCACCGACTGTTTTGGGACGAGGGCGCATTATACTTTCCGCAGATCCCATCCAATTGGTGGTAACTGGTTGCTGATTTTTCTCCATGCCACTTGCTCCTTGGTGGAGGGCTGCTTTGAGGTCCTTGTCCATGCCAACGACTCCCATCTCTCCAAATACCTGTTTAACAGAAGACAAGTTGGTGTAAAAACTTGTATATTTATCACCTCAAGAGGAGCGAAGGGGGAAGAGGGCAAGTTGCACTCCATGACTCAAAATACCAAGACAAAAGGCTTTCAATACCAAGACAAAATTACACTGCGACAAAATTGCCAAAAAGTGGTAATGGCCATAATTTTGGCCCATTTTAGCATTAAAATTGCAGCATTCATTACTGGTGGTATTGGACATTGTATTGAATATTGCAATATCATTATGGTGAAAATATGTTGACGTTTAGTCCTCCCACTCCCCCACTTGTTAGATTTTCGAGTGCCCTGCCGAAAAACAATGGGGTTAACATTTCGCGTCAATATATTTCTATATTCCACATTTCCGCCCTGGGATGATTGGGAAATTGATGGTCCTGGTAAGCCGGCCTACTGCTCACAGAGGACAAACAAGGTGTACCTAAAGATTATTTTGCCATGCTTACTGCAAACTTTGATTTACAGTGTATGCTTATCGGTGATCTGCATGTTATACACTGTGGCTTTAATGTACCCCATGTACTACAGGCGCAAACCACCCATCCATCAGCCTGCACCCCTGACTATTACTAAGACCTTACCTCAACAATGCCTCCATCAGGGAGTCTTAAGAAGTGTCTGTGTAGTTCTCTTAGTCCATCTAAATGTAGTGTATGGATTGACACATGAGTTGTCACTTCTGTCTTGCCCCCTACTCTGTTAAAGCTCTCCCTATCCCCAACCACCCCTCCACCTACACCCCTGACTATTACTAAGACCTTACCTCAACAATGCCTCCATCAGGGAGTCTTAAGAAGTGTCTGTGTAGTTCTCTTAGTCCATCTAAATGTAGTGTATGGATAGACACATGAGTTGTCACTTCTGTCTTGCCACCTCCTCTATTAATGCTCTCCCCATCATCATCCATGTACCCTTCTTCATCCTAAAAATACAAAGGATAAGAATTATTGGATCGGAGTCACCATATGTGTAGCATCTTTGGGGTGAAGAAATTTGCCACACCCCTCTAGGATGACGTCAGATGGAACATTCAGAGTTTATCTCTGCCGGCAACTATAGTGACATCTCATCCCATCTGATTCAAAGACATTCATTTTGTGTCACATATTTGCAAACTTATAACTTGATTGAAAAGCAAATCTAACTTTTACAATGTAAACCAGCTAAAAGTGGCAACTTTGTTTCCCATCAGTATCATGGTTTTTTTTTGGTGGTTTTTTTTTTTTTTTGGGGGGGCAGGAATTTTAATGCATTTTGTTTGAATGTCAAAATTGCTCAATAAATTTTCTTTGTCATATATTTTGCTTAGCAATATGCTATAAAATCAATAAATCTTAAAACTTTCAATTTTCATATCTAACCTACTTCACACTGATTTGAAATTAAACATTTGTGATTTGAGGCATACGTTATCATAAATCACAATTCTAAAAAATCCAACAAAAAAAAAACCGCATAACAATTTGTTTTTAGGCTGCTGAAGGAAACAACCTTTTTTATTTATCCTAAACTGCATGTAAAATGAGCACCTCTTACTTTATGACTAATTTTGTATTCTATTGGGCTATTCTATTCTAAATCTGCCATAACCCGGTGGAAGATTGGCATTGGAATTGGCTAGAGTTAATTATTCTGAAACCCATACTCCCCCTGTATTGTGGCTTTACACAACTGGTGTATTTCATATGGAAGATACCCAATCGTTTATTCTTTTTGAAAACCATACTCCCTCTTTAGAAAACTAGCTAAATTTTCCACAGTGGGTGTGTGGATTTCAAATAGAATAGCCTGTTGCTCACATTTGTTATTTTACCTGATCATCTTCTTGCCAGATATAATCATACACAGCCACTTTCCTCCTCTCCCCTTCCTCTCCTCTCCATTGCTCAGATTTCTTACAGATGTGTGATAATTCCTGGTTACTGATCTCCAAATCATACGGGATGAAGAAATCATCCTCAGGAGCATGCAGACGATGGTAGATGTCAAGCATACGACCATTGTTGTGAAGTCTGTTGGACAGAAATAATAAAGTTTGATGTGAATCAATTAAATAAAAAAATAACAAGTAGGAAAATGACCTCAAGTGACCCCCGATTAATTTTTTACTTCACACCTATAAATTAACATCACACATGTCAATGTCACTAAGGGTCATTGTGTCCGAGTCCCATTGAAATCCATCAAAGCATGTGGGAGATATCCACTAAAGAAGACAGGGTTAACATTTTTTGCAAAAGCTTAACATATTCTCCACACGCACATAGCTAAGCCCACAACACCCATAGATACCACAAAATACCACAAAGATAACCACAGTGCATGCATGAATCCCCTGTGATGAGATGATGCAATCACCCTAAGTGCGATATGCTCAGGGAATTGCTGGCCGGGCCAGCGCAACCCCTGTGGTTTACCGGCCGGTGATTGTGTGCTTGGTATGCGAGGGGTCTAAGGTTTGAATTCCGGGGGTGCTAAGTGACTTCTTTGTTCATCTTCTCTCCGTTTTTGTTTCTTCAAAAATAATTTCTTACATTCCTCAAGTTAATCCCTCTCTCATTCTTACCTTAGGAAATACATATAGAAGATGACACCAGAGAAGAACATGAGGAAGAAATAGATGGGCACAGTGAGTAGGATGCCCATTAAACCAGTGCCATGAGTACGCTCAAAATGGAAATACAACTTGGCAGCGTCTGCTACTGGTTCATCTCCTACTTCGTAATCATAACGCTGTAATAAAAAAGCAAGAAATTCAATTGCTGTAACAATATGAAATTAGCTGGATTGGATAAGAGTAAGGTTAGGGTTAGGTTTTAGGGTTAGGTTTACTTTTAAGGCTAAGAATTAGGTTCTACGGTTAGGGTTTAGGTTAGGAATTGGGCCATTCCCGTTGAAATAAGACCTTAACCTTCCACACAGGGGGTGTAGATTTCAAATGGAGTCACCCAATTAGGTAGCTCTATTTCAAATGCACACTCCCTGTGTGGAAGATTAAGGTCATGTCTTCCATAGAGGGTGTATGGATATTTTGAATGGCAGCATAGAATTTGACACACTTATCAATAATAATTTTTCTCCCTTGAATTCTGCTACTTTTAGTAAAATATGCATCAAATGATAATTGTTACATATGACAGCATCCCTGCAGTCATGAATATGGATTTTTAAGCAATTCCGATCGAGTTCTCATTGGTGCTTACATGCTGAGATTGAAAAAAAAAAATCTGACCGTTCAACCCAAACAACATTTTATTGGACTTACCCCAAGTGGTGCATCAACAATAGCAATCAGCACAGGATCCAAGAATGTGTGCAATCCATACACGATGACAAACTTGCAGAAGAGATCGGGAAAGCTTCCTAAGACCTTCTGACATGCCCAGCAAGATCCCACAAGCAATGCTAGGATTAATATATTCATCAGAGGGCCTAGGATTACCACGGCAACCTCCTCACGAGTGTGGAGGAGAGAGACTAGTAGTTGAGATTGACACTGTATGGAAGAAATTCAAACCTGGAAAAGAAAAACCAGAAAGAAATGTTTAGTATATGTTATGGTGGTTTCATACAGGGTGTATCAAAATGATTGGTACCGACGACTTTTCATTTTTACCGATTTTTTAAACTATTTTTTGTACCAGTTTGGGGTAAATTGTTTACATATTTGTAATTATAGTAGTTTTATCTTCTCTAAGAATTTTAGATCATAAAGATAGCACATTTTGTTCAGAAGTTACATGATTCTAAAGGAAAGTAGGTGTTTTTACATTTTTCATTGTAACGCAGGATCAGTAGCGCACCATTTTCAAAGCTCTATTTTACTACAAATACCTTGTGAGAAGGATATATTGAAAATCATGGAAATGTTTAATTTTTCCTTGCCTATTTCTTCATTCATATATATTAATGTTCCAATCAATATTTATTGGTTGAGAGTAATATTATTGACTTGAATAATTTAGGTGGGGTGAAATAAGTTTGTGAATCACTGAACACCTTCCAGGGTGGTAACTTAAATTGTAGTATTGAGATTACTATTAAGTAGATGGTGTGGCAGAATGGTTATAGACTACTGTTGACAGTGTAGGTTAGGTTAGACCTGGTAAAAGTATTCAACAGTATTCCACACTTTAGCGTGCATTCATAGTAAAGAATCGCTGGTTGACAGGAAGCCTTGGAGAAGTGCAGAGAAGATTTTGAAGACAGTTTTCAAGCGCAAGGAGTATCTCATGCAAACGTGATATAACTTGCAATGTGTCACAATTTGATATGGGCAGTTACAGAACGGATTCATCCCAGGTGTTAAGTTCATTCAAGATAGGGCTACACCTCATACTGTCAGAGTCATAAGGCAGGGACTTCAGGAACTATCTTTCTAAAAGCATGTGTAAAGCAATTTTTTGTTATGTAGACTGAGGTGAGATATTGAAGAGCATGTATGCAATAAATAGTTCAAGCAGTGAACCTTTTCATCTTGTGTTGTAGTAAAGCCATGATTACGTCGATCTTCGTTTAACTGACAATAGCTCCCAGATGCATCAATCAATCATCTTCAGATTATTGGATCAATAAGTTAACATATGCCCCTTTCTATTTATAGTACAAAAACTATACTAATTAGCAATTTTATATTTTTGATATATTTTTGAAAATGTCACATAGCCCGGTACCAATCATTTTGATACACCCTGTACTATCCTGCTGCTTGCAGTTGAACAGTGTGACGTTCATCGTGCGGTTGCATTTTTCTGTACGAGGCAGTCACCAAGTGGAATGCCACTCAGCAGCAGTATGACTCTGAAAGCCAGTGCTGTCTAACTTTGCTCATTGGCCCAAAATCATCTCCTTTGCCATACCTTGGTGTGGCAAATGATTTGCCACTTAGAGTGATCAATATATCAATTGCGAACTGATGTGAAATCATAGCAGCAAAGTGGCAACGGGCATGACAGTGTGAAACCAGCATTACACAACTACATGTATGAAAACATGCTATGATTTTTTTAAAGCTCAGTTACATAAACAAGTACTCCTCTGCAGAGAATGGTGATTATTATTGATAAAAGTAGCCTAAAACAACTTCATAAAACCATAGCATCATCCACATGGCCCTAAAGGTTTGATTATATATGTGTACATCAAGGATGCACTTGTTTGCTGCTGCATGCGTCTCTTTTTACATAATAGTTATTTTTATAGGAATAAATACCAGACTCATCTCAAGTGGAGGTCACTCCAAATCATCCACAAGTCACAACATGACTCAGGAATACAGGGAACTTTCCCAAACCATGTGACTTGGGGATAATTTGAAGTGTTGTCCATTTGAAATGAGTCTCTTCTTTTTATTCCTAGCTATAAATATGTTAAGACACAAGTCCTTTTGATATGGATGGACACATATCATCTATCAGAGATATGGTAGAGATGATGGCTGAAGGGGATTAAGCTTAAAATTGCTGAGAGATCTAAAAGCTTTATTTTCATTAAGTTACTCAGCAGATTATATCATGTAATTAACCAATCATTGTACAAAAGGCAGTTGTTGAGACTTACTTGCTGATAGGAATGTTGATGATATTCAGGAATATCCACTGGCCTACGTAATGCAAGTATACACGCATGAAGAAGATTAAACAAAGCAGAATAAGAAGAGTCCAGAATTCCCTTGACCTCCACTGAGATAAACCCAGCTCAGAGAACAACTGTCTGGACACATACTGGACCTTCTCTTGACCTTCACGATGGATGTGACCTTTGGTGGAAAATGGCTTCCTGTCATGGCAAAATGGAGAAGTGTTGGTGGTAAATTATAGCTCATGAACATAAATCACTATGTGCATAACTTGATATTAAATCTATACAGCAACAGAACTCATCCTGCTCTATTACCCTACCCCTTGATATCATTTGTGGTTGGATTGTAGTAAAGATGGCAGTTATGTATTTAGGTGGTAGGTGGGATTAAATTAGGGGTTCATTCATATATTATTGTAGCCCCCATAAATATTGTTTATGCCCGGCTCTCAACCAATCATGCACGCTGTTATATACCGCATATGTATGAACACTTTTAAGTGAATAATCCTGGTTTTTATTGCTTAGAACAATTGAACACAATCAGTTCTGCCTGGGCAGCACAGCCAACCTTGCAGTTGGGTTTTGAAGAGCCATCCCTTAATAATATTTCTTTTGCTCAGTGAGACAGCAGACTACTAAGCAACTATCAATTACATAAAGAGCATGTGTGCACAATGGGCTATTCCAGTTGAAATCCATACCCCCCCCCCTTCATGGAAGACATGACCTTAATCTCCCACACAGGGAGTGTAAATTTCAAATAGAGTCACCCATTCAGGTAACTTCATTTGAAATCCACACTCTCTGTGTGGAAGATTATAAGGTCATGTCTTCCATAGGGGGTGTATGGATTTCATATGGAATAGCCCAGTTCTTTTGTAAAAAAGATAAATTCAGTTTTTACACGGAACGCCAATAAAATATTACAAATTCAACATGGAAACATGTACATACTGTACAGCAAATGAGTGTGTATCCAGTTGTTCTAGATATGTGAGCTTCTTCCTTCGTTTCTTCTGTGATAACAATGCCGTCTTGGGAAGCATGGTATACAGACGACGCATGTAGTCTGTAGCTGGAGGGTTCATGTGATGCTGAAATGAAATTCAATCAATTAATTAATCAATCAATCAATCAATCAATTTATCAACTAATTCATCAATCAATATAATCTTGCTGTTTAATGCATTTCTCTTAAATCATGGAATAACTCATTGCATTTTTCTGCAGCTTTTTCAGTATGTTAAATTAAGCAGTACAACACACAACCATGTCAATCACATATATAACTCTTGACTGAATAATTTTGATCATGCACTTTTTGTTAAGCAATCGACTGTTATGAGAAGCTTATACACATGCTGCTGTAAGCTTACTATAGTGGAAATTTCATTTGAATGAACACAGCTGCCAACAATGTGATGATCATCGGCAGTGGTGTGCGCAAAGGGGGGGGGGCAGGGGGGGAACAGGCCCCCACTTTTGTTGGTCAATTGGGGGATTCGGCGAAAAAACATCAAAATTTGCCCCCTCAAAATAGGATTCCTTGGCCTTTTAAGACTCCATTCGGAGGAATTGAACAACCTGGCCCCCCACTTTCAATATGCTGCGCACGCCAATGATCATCCGCGTACAATGTGCGATGAATGCCCGTGTGAAGTGAATCCAACCATGCCAACTCATGATCGGTTAGTATTTTCACTAAGTAGCCAAGGTTGTGCGTTCCTGTGGGATTGTGTACAGCTATTGGCAGCAGTGTTCATTCAAATGAAATGTCTACTGTAAGTGTTCCACAATGGACACAAATTAGTTAACCCATAGTTATATTCTCCCTTTAAAGTTGCTCTTTTCTTTACCCCTCAATGCAAGTGCTACTGCATTGTATTAGGCAAAAAAAAAAAGGTTTGTCTCAAAGCTCATACAGCAGCATTTGTAAAATTGTGAGATTTGGAAAAAAAGAAATGCGGATTTTTTTTTTTATTTCAATTTTTTATTTTATTTTAGTTTTTCCAGAAAAATTCGGCGAAAATCAGATTTTTTTCTCCAAGTACCATGAAAAAAGTCGGGAATATAGAAAAAAAAAATCGCATTTCGCATTTGTTTTCAAATCACTCGTGAGCTTTGAGACAACTTTTTTTTTTTTTTGGCCTTACAACAATGTTTTATCAGCACTGTTTAATTTTCAACTTCCTCCAAATCTTACCTTATAATACAGTCCTGGTTCTCCTTTGACTGCCATAAACCCATCATCCAACCTCCTGACATCATCATCATCTGAGTTGTCTGAATCCCAGTCAAGGCGACTACCCTTGGCCGTCTCCAGCAGCTTGCGGGAGTTGTAGACAGTCGTTGGTGCCTGGGTAGCGCCACCACCACGCTGCTGATTCGCATTACCACGGTAACGGAGCTTACCCTTCATGGAATCAGTGTCTGTATCCTGTGAATCAAATGAGTATTTCATCAAAATTAGATATACCTTGAACAATAATATCAGTAAAATATGTGACAATGTCTGGTGCATGGGAGCCAAAGGAGGCATTTTTGAAAATTGAGTTACTGTAATTATTACATTATACATACAATAGGCTATCATTTACTGAAAACACAAAAGGCCTAGCATACTTGGTTCTAAAGTTTTTTGATGTCTATTTTCTTATGTATTTTATTGCTTTTTTATTCCATATTTTTACCTTTATCTCAGTTTCAAATTTGCCGCCTTTGGCCCCCATGGACCAGATTGTGTCACATATTACAAATTGTGCAAGGAACACACATGAAGCACTTTGATACAATTCAAGTGCAATCCTTGCGCAGAATTAAAAACACAGTTCATGACCTTAGACATGGAAGGAAGCTAAAGCATTTAGTTCATTTCAGTACATTAATAAAGAAAATCACTTCCCCCCCCCCATTTTTGTCTATGGATATTTGTTTTATATTTTTTTTCAGTTTGTTCACCGCTGGTTTTCTTTTAGTGTGCCTCATTTCGCAGTACAAAGACAATCAATAATTTTAGCTCACATTAAATCATATTGTTTCATCAAACTCTATTGGTAAAGCACACAAAACAATACTAGCAAACAAAACAATAAGAGTACTGTAAAATAAAAGTACACTATATTGCCACAACACATTATATGTAGAATGCAAATAATAATTTTGAGGAACACTATTTTGCTATCCAGGAGGGACATTCAAACATAGCAGAGTTCACCAAAGGTCGGTATGCACAAAAGAGTTAGACCTGGTCTAAGCGAAATTTAGTTCCACCAGGAATGGTCCTTTACAATTATTTTCTGCATAGAGTAGGTGGCAAATTCTAAAGATTTAAATGTAAAGTTCAAAAATAATACAAAATGACTTAGGCAAATGTATAGGAAAAGGTCCTTTCTCCTGGGACTAAATTCCACTTAGACCAGGTTTAACTTTAGACCCGGTCTAACTCTTTTGTGCATACGGACCAAATTGGGTCTTATCTTTTTAATGTCAATAAGTCCCAATGAACACACTTGGTGTGATGTCACTTAGTACCAACCAATCACAAAATATGTAAAGCACACTTGGCAAAGGTGCTTTGCCCACCTGCAGTTACGTCATCAGATATTTAGAGAATAAATGATAGGATTTTGTCTTTTGCCTATCCAATATCGTGTCATAATGGATGGGCTGGCCAATATTTTGAGTACACTACGAAAAAAATATTGGCTAGCCCATCCATTATGACACGATATTGATAGGCAAAAGACAAAAATCCTATCTTTATTCTCATTCTTATTCAGTTTTAATGTAATTTTGCGAGAAAAACTGCCCTTTTTCAGAAAAACATAAAGTTACTTTTGTGAGGACATCCCCGTTGTTTTAAATGAACGAAACCATCACGAACATCTAAGCCGCCGAATCGCTTTCTTAGTTCTCGCACATGTATTACGCGAATGCATTATCGCGCGATCATTGAGGAGCAACAAGCGTGCCGCCGTTGCGTGGCGGCGCGCGCCATGACTAATATCACTATCAACTATTGCGAGATATTATACACCAGAAAACCAATCAAATTACATGAATTCTTTACAAGACGCACCCACTGAATAAGAATTATTCATGATGCTGTACAAGCCCACCCTCTAATTACTAGTCGACCAAAGAATAGTGTCACTCACCTCCTTAACCTTTGGTATGCTACTATGATCACTGATACTCTTCTGACTTCCCATAGAATCACTACCCTGACGTTTACCCACACTGCCAGAATCAGATGAGCCGGATGCTTTATTCACATCACTACCAGTACTTAGACTGGTTTGAGAGGAATTCACATTTGCCTGGATACCACCTAGTAGAGAAAAGGATGGAAAATGAAGTGTAAAGGACAATGAATTATCTTGAATTTTTACAATCTTACACACAGTTTGTTAAGCAGTATTATAAAACTTATATTAACTTATCAGTCATGATATTTGTTGGTCTGCCTGCTTTGTACATTTACTCATCAGGTAAATAGTGATGCCACAACATATATTTACAAGCCTGTAGATAAATTTAAGACGGGTCAGAGGGGAGCAAAACCTAGCCATACTGGCACTAACATATTGAGACAAATAAAGCTGCTGCACTTGAAAGATGGTATGGGTCCTATAAAGGAGATACCAAGGCTTGATGTAAGAGGTGTCATTTCTGTTCCATGTACTGATTGTTCCCTGGAGGAAAATACCCAAAACTTTCATTTTTATATATTATTGGCCTTAACTCAAGAACCGCAAGACCCATGGAAATATAAATGACTTGACTCTAACCTGTGGATCCATTCAGGTCAGGCTGTGACCCCATGATAGGTGCGTCCCCATCAATAGCTTCCTCCGCTCCTTTGGTACGGTCTGGGTAATTGAAAACCTATGTGTGTTTGTTTGTTTACTAACCTGTAGATCCATTCAGGTCAGGTTGTGACCCCATGATAGGTGCGTCCCCATCAATAGCTTCCTCCGCTCCTTTGGTACGGTCTGGGTAATTGACAACCTATGTGTGTTTGTTTGTTTACTAACCTGTAGATCCATTCAGGTCAGGTTGTGACCCCATGATAGGTGCGTCCCCATCAATAGCTTCCTCCGCTCCTTTGGTACGGTCTGGGTAATTGACAAGCTATGTGTGTTTGTTTGTTTACTAACCTGTAGATCCATTCAGGTCAGGTTGTGACCCCATGATAGGTGCGTCCCCATCAATAGCTTCCTCCGCCCCTTTGGTACGGTCTGGGTAATTGACAACCTATGTGTGTTTGTTTGTTTACTAACCTGTAGATCCATTCAGGTCAGGTTGTGACCCCATGATAGGTGCGTCCCCATCAATAGCTTCCTCCGCTCCTTTGGTACGGTCTGGGTAATTGACAACCTATGTGTGTTTGTTTGTTTACTAACCTGTAGATCCATTCAGGTCAGGTTGTGACCCCATGATAGGTGAGTCCCCATCGATAGCTTCCTCCGCCCCTTTAGTACGGTCTGGGTAATTGACAAGCTATGTGTGTTTGTTTGTTTACTAACCTGTAGATCCATTCAGGTCAGGTTGTGACCCCATGATAGGTGCGTCCCCATCAATAGCTTCCTCCGCTCCTTTGGTACGGTCTGGGTAATTGACAAGCTATGTGTGTTTGTTTGTTTACTAACCTGTAGATCCATTCAGGTCAGGTTGTGACCCCATGATAGGTGCGTCCCCATCAATAGCTTCCTCCGCCCCTTTAGTACGGTCTGGGTAATTGACAAGCTATGTGTGTTTGTTTGTTTACTAACCTGTAGATCCATTCAGGTCAGGTTGTGACCCCATGATAGGTGCGTCCCCATCGATAGCTTCCTCCGCCCCTTTAGTACGGTCTGGGTAATTGACAAGCTATGTGTGTTTGTTTGTTTACTAACCTGTAGATCCATTCAGTTCAGGTTGTGACCCCATGATAGGTGCGTCCCCATCAATAGCTTCCTCCGCCCCTTTAGTACGGTCTGGGTAATTGACAAGCTATGTGTGTTTGTTTGTTTACTAACCTGTAGATCCATTCAGGTCAGGTTGTGACCCCATGATAGGTGCGTCCCCATCAATAGCTTCCTCCGCTCCTTTGGTACGGTCTGGGTAATTGACAAGCTATGTGTGTTTGTTTGTTTACTAACCTGTAGATCCATTCAGTTCAGGTTGTGACCCCATGATAGGTGCGTCCCCATCAATAGCTTCCTCCGCCCCTTTAGTATGGTCTGGGTAATTGACAACCTATGTGTGTTTGTTTGTTTACTAACCTGTAGATCCATTCAGGTCAGGTTGTGACCCCATGATAGGTGCATCCCCATCAATAGCTTCCTCTGCCCCTTTAGTACGGTCTGGGTAATTGACAAGCTATGTGTGTTTGTTTGTTTACTAACCTGTGGATCCATTCAGGTCAGGTTGTGACCCCATGATAGGTGCGTCCCCATCGATAGCTTCCTCCGCTCCTTTGGTACGGTCTGGGTAATTGACAAGCTGTGTGTGTTTGTTTGTTTACTAACCTGTAGATCCATTCAGGTCAGGTTGTGACCCCATGATAGGTGCGTCCCCATCGATAGCTTCCTCTGCCCCTTTAGTACGGTCTGGGTAATTGACAACCTATGTGTGTTTGTTTGTTTACTAACCTGTAGATCCATTCAGGTCAGGTTGTGACCCCATGATAGGTGCGTCCCCATCAATAGCTTCCTCCGCCCCTTTGGTACGGTCTGGGTAATTGACAAGCTGTGTGTGTTTGTTTGTTTACTAACCTGTAGATCCATTCAGGTCAGGTTGTGACCCCATGATAGGTGCTTCCCCATCAATAGCTTCCTCCGCCCCTTTTAGTACGGTCTGGGTAATTGACAACCTATGTGTGTTTGTTTGTTTACTAACCTGTAGATCCATTCAGGTCAGGTTGTGACCCCATGATAGGTGCGTCCCCATCAATAGCTTCCTCCGCCCCTTTAGTACGGTCTGGGTAATTGACAACCTATGTGTGTTTGTTTGTTTACTAACCTGTAGATCCATTCAGGTCAGGTTGTGACCCCATGATAGGTGCGTCCCCATCGATAGCTTCCTCCGCCCCTTTAGTACGGTCTGGGTAATTGACAAGCTATGTGTGTTTGTTTGTTTACTAACCTGTAGATCCATTCAGGTCAGGTTGTGACCCCATGATAGGTGCGTTCCCATCAATAGCTTCCTCCGCCCCTTTAGTACGGTCTGGGTGATTGACAAGCTTTGTGTGTTTGTTTGTTTACTAACCTGTAGATCCATTCAGGTCAGGTTGTGACCCCATGATAGGTGCGTCCCCATCAATAGCTTCCTCCGCCCCTTTAGTACGGTCTGGGTAATTGACAAGCTGTGACGTAAACTGTAACTCTACTTCATATTCTTTCTGTCCAACAAGATACCTGGAAATGAATTCAAAATGCACATAAATAATGAGTACATGTATCTGATGTATCAGATGAGTAAATTCTCAGCAAGGTCCCTTTGTACTTGCTGATGGGCATGCCCTGCTTATTGTATGTAAAGAACTGGGCTATGTGATGTCACATGGCTTCTTCAACAAATGAGTTGCAATATTTCATGATTTGATTCAATTAACCTATCAGGACCCTCACTTCCATATGTACTCAGTAGTTACTAGTCAGTACAATCATAACACCAGCAAAAAAAAAGTGAAGGAGCATGCCTTATCCGACTATGAACAAAAAAGTGGGACTCAAAATATAAAGACAATTTAGAACCACCATGTGTACAAAAATTCCTGGGCTATTTATTAACATAAGATTTATGAATGTGCTTTTATATCAGATACTCTTATTGATAATATTAATTTTGTGGTTTTTTTTCTAACATTGACATAATTTAGCTACCAACAGGTAACATGTATACAAATTTGTTCTTATCTCTGCTAACTTGATATCTTTAATTAAAGAAACTAATATAGTCCTATAAAGTTGTGAAAATCGGAGTACTATTTTTCATCTTGGCAAGTCAGTGATGCCAACAAGTACATCACCGAGTTCAGCTTCAAATCGCTAGCATTTGTTCCAAGTGCTGCAAAAAACACCAAGAGTATCTCACCAAGATTAAAAATAGTATAGCAGCTTTAGTGATCCCAAAATTGATCTACATCGCAACTTGGTAACTTAAAAAAATGCAGTGATTTATAGTATGCTACGCACAGGCACAATGCCTAAATATTGATCCACAAGCCTCAGCACACTTTACAGGTTGTCGCTGACCACTATGGCCCGCATCATTCCATAAGCCATTTAACAACAACAAAGGGACTTTGCAGCTTCAAGAGCGCACACCCTAGGCATTCCACAAATGACATCGCAACCAGGATCAGCTCCCCGAGTTTCTTAGGGATATAACAAGACAATTAGCAGTAAGTTCCTTGTCCAGGGGAATTTCAAGCAAACTCAATTTTCCACGAGAGCATACAAAACCACCACCAGGGTTTGAAACCACAATCTCTCGCACCATAGTCGAACACCTTATCGATTGAGCTAACTTGACTGCCTTAAAGCTAAGTTGTATATCAGATTGGAGTAGATTTTGAGCCACCTTGTTTTGACTTACCTTGGCAATTTGATAACTTCAAAGTAGACATTACATAACCAGTGATCAATATCAGATGCCAGCAGTTTCTCAACCTGAACATGTCTGTCAATACGAGGATCCATCTCTCCACGCAACATTGGAGTCTTGTATCTACAGAAAAAAATGAAATTTAGGTGTAAAGAAAAATCTAGTTTGTTACCTGTACAAATTTGGCAGCAAATTGAGTGCATTTTAATTGTTACTTTAAAATATGATGCTTCAAACTATCCTACTAAATAGTTTTGTTTATATTTGATTAAAAACTCTTTTTAAAGAGTAAACAACACATCTGGATTTATTCATAAAGTGTTTTGCAGCAAGCTCAACATTTTATGGCAAAACATAATCCATGATAATTAAAGTTTCCAACTCCCCAAGTTCCAGATCAGTGTAAAATAACATTGTAATGTCAGGGCATAGTAACCGATCCAAATCCTAGTATAAATAATTAGTAATTGCTGGCAATAGTTAATGCACAAAAAACTGATATTGCCTGCAGAGTTGGCCTGGCCAACCATGCTAAGTCTTTAAGACAGCATTCAAGATCCAACTTGTATTTGGTGGCCATTGGTGTGAGAAAAATATTTAGGTGTGAAAATAATCCAAAATGTTGTTTTCTAAGGTAAATTTACCTGTATTTTATGATTTTGGCACTTTTAAGTGTCCAAGTTGTACAATTTTTGACATTTTAAGGTCAATCTTGCAAACCGTTTGGCGCATTGCATGACTAACAGGTTTTTTAAAGGTGCACTTTTACATATTTATGTGGGCGTAAACTGAGACTTTATTGACGCGCACAGTAAAAATAACCAAATAAAGCTGGCCTACTACAAGCTGATCATAGTATAGAAGATTACGAGACAACAACTGTACAATGTGTGTACTTACTTTCCTTGAATGATATTAAACTGTTCATCACATATTGGGAACACTCCCCATGATACCACTTTATCTATTGGTAGGAGAGAACCTCGCAGCAGAAACAATTCAAACATGACCATCATACCAGGTCTGACATCAGGTTTGGATGGGCACACTGTGAACAGACTCTGATCCACCTGAGAAATATAGATGATTTGTATTAAATTACTGATAAAAGTATTGGTAATATATAAATTATGATCAACATAAATCATTCATAACCTCATTAATAAACGCGATGCGTGCGATCCAATTACATTTAGTTATTTGTGAAAACGTGAACGCAAATCGAGGTCATTAATAACTCACAATTGAACCGCAAAATGCGTAATTGTTCCAATGGCGCACACAATTGACCGGCGTTTGCGTGTTGTTGTGCGTCAAACAAACTGCAGCGCTGGCCGCCAGTATTTGGATTGCGTGCTACCATATTTGCACAGATTGTGATACGCACTTTTGTTATTGGTCGTCCTGTTTTAGCCTGATCGATTTTTGGAAAGGGAAGATGTAAAAATCATCTATTTTTATAAACTTTTGAGCAAAATTTTGTGTTATTTTGTAAGGTGAAGAGATTAAAGTGACAGTTATGAATGAGGTTAATAACTTTGCATCGGTAATATGTCGGCATTGTGAAAAATCTAAACATTTTGCTTTGGACCTCGGAATATCCTCGGGATATTCCTCGGTTCCAAAGGCAAAATGTTTAGATTTTTCACAATGCCCTCCAAATAACCGATGCGCAGTTATTAACCTCTAACTAGTGCATGTCTGTCGCTACAATAATCTTTTGAATGATGGAATTTAGATTCGGTTTCACTGATAACTTTCTTAAACATAATTTGTTGTAGACTGTCCCACAGTCTTGGTTCCATTTCTGTGTGGGGAAATAATAAAGTTGCGAGAAAGTCAAAGGTAAAATGTATAAAGAGTCAAGGGGTCTGTGTTTTGGGTGGATTAATAATGGTATAGTCTTCATCAGGGGTTCTATACTGGTGGCCCACTGGCCATATCTGCCCCGCTGACTATGGTGTTCTGAAATGTACAGTAAACATAGCAATTTGGCCCTCAAACACAAGCCTTTGAAATAATTTTGGGCATCGTGGCCTGCAAGCAAATATAGTTAAGAATTCCCAGGTCTACATTATCCACAGACCCAAGGCGAGGGTCTAAATTTGTTACTGCCCTATTTTCTGCTACCAAGCTGCTAATTGAATATTATGTAATTTATTTTATTCTGGTCCATACCTTAACTTCTACATTATGAAATTTGCCATCATGCACCAGTGGCAGTGTAGCTCCTCCCCATTCCTGTCCTCTGAGATGTGACCAGCGAAGGATGTGTCCCCCTAATCTGTCATACAGTGATACCATCAACACATAACGGCCGGCTAAAAAGTAAAAATGAGGATTGGGAGAATTGGTCAGTCAATTTGAGAAAGTCACTGAAGCGTCACTGAGGTATGTTTTAATAACATCAATTTACCCCATTTTTCCTTGTTTATAATAAATTTTGCAAATGGTTAAGTAAAAATACAGTTTTGAGTATTAATTGTAATCACCTTATATGGTGTTTTGATTCTATGATAAATAAAATCAGGGGCGGTGGAAGCATTAAAATTTAGAGGGGGGCAGGGGACAAGTATATTTTGTTCTGGTTTTACTGGGACTTTTTTGTGCATGCAAAGTGCGCAAAAATGTGAGTTTCAGACTATTTTAGCCCCAAATGAAGGTGTGTTTTACTATTTGATGGGCCAGTGTGTGCAAAATTTTGCAATCTTACCCTATTTGGGCCCACAACAGTGCTTTCCATGCTAAAAAGGACAATTATTGCTTAATTTTTTCTTCTATTAGGATTTTTAGGAGGGATGTCCCCCAAGGAGAAATTTTGGGGGATGTGTCCCTTCTGCCCCCTCCTGCTTCCGCTGCCTATGGATAGTTAGGATATACCACCACCATTTCCCACCAATCACAGTGTGTGAGTGACACAAACTGGTTAAAATCTTATTTCCAGTCCTTGAAATTAAATTTCACCATATCTGTCAAAAATTACTGGGTGAATAATCTATAACAAGAGACTTTTCCTTTACCTGGCAGCTTATCTTTGACTCCTCTAAGGCATTTGATCTTGATCTGGACAGGCTGAGGTGCCCTGTTCCAATCCACTTTCCATCTCCTGCCCTTTGAGCCACCATATTGTCCATCTGCCATCATAAGATCACCATACATAGTCTGCAAAGGTCAATCAAAGGTCAAAATTACGAATCATTTGGTAAGTGAACAGACCAAAAACCCTGTGTTCTACAGGCAGGCAGATTTGCCAAGTAGGGTTTGGTCTGAATTTTACTTTTCCTCTTTAAGAAGCTCAATGACCTATAAAATCACCAAAAGCTTGAAAAATCTGACACAAATTTGAAATTTTTTTGCAGGTATATTTTGAAAAGTTCCTGAATTTTTTTCAAAAAATTCCTGTCAAAAAAAGTGTCAACATCAATCCACTTAGGCAAAAACAGCTGCTTTTAATTTCATACAGTTTAAAAAACAACAAAATTCTCGAAATGCAAAATCTGAATCAGTCGCACTTGTAGGACAGGTTTTTTAAAATTGCTAATGTTGGTTTTTTTTCCTTGCATTTGGTGATAAACTTGTTCCTTGTAATTATACTGGTAATTTCCATTCAAGTTTTCAAAATACTGATATCCCAAATGCCTAAAATAGTCTAACCACAAGCAAACCAAATCCTGATAATGGCTATTCCAAATGAAATCCACACCCCCTGTGGAAGACATGATCTTAATCTCCCACACAGGGGGTGTAGATTTCAAATGGAGTCCTCATTCTGGTAGCCCCAAATTCACACTCCCTGTGTGAAAGATTAAGATCACATCCTCCACAGGGGGTGTATGGATTTCAACTACAACAGTACAAGCTATACTGAAATCCGAGACGGTATTTCAATGACAAAGTCATAGTGTGTGAAATACAAATGTGTTTCAATAACAAAATTAGGCCATTTGGCCAAAATATGGACTTTTCCTCATATTTTTATCTTACCTTAACTTCTCCTTTCCTGATTTCCAGTGATCTGAGCAGCTGATTCTCTGATTTCTTGAAAGTCTTGTGCAGTTGATCTTGTAATAATCGTTCTCTCTGAATATTTAGCTCCTGCAAAATAATTGTTTAAAATTGTTAATGTTTACCATTAATGGTTTCTATAATTACTGCTTCTGAAATGCATTGTATGTCCAATTAAACACAGAAGCCAGAAAGCATGATATGTATATCACATTATCCAGTTTTCTTTAAAAACTAGTATAAAAGATTTATAACATAAATTGCAAACTAAATTTGTTGTTGGCCATAAAACAACCTCCTATGTGTCACTGGCCCCTGAACATGTTTAAACCAAAATCTCCTGTGTAATCTCTTGGCAGTTTTGATTTAAACATGTTCAAGGGCCACAAGTACATAGGAGTTTTTTCCTGCCCAACAATGCTATGCTCTACCTTTTGTCGTCTTAGGTTTAAAGGTATGTGACCCAACAGCCTCATCCCCCATTTCTTCCATCAAAACTTTGGTATCATCATAACCCCAGTGAAATTTTAAGGCCTGAAACAAATTTGGTTTACATGGTAGTTTGTTGGTTACCACCCCAGAAGTTGTGTAGGCCTACTGTTCTATGGGCCACTGTGATACACATATTTGCTTCTAGGGCACGGTGGCTCAGTGGTTACGGCCTTGTACTCATAATCTGAGAGCTTGCTTGATGTGCATGGGTTTGAGTCCCGTCCCACCACCGTGTTGCGCCCTTGGGCAAGGCGCTTTGCCTCGCTTGCCTCACCCCACCCAGGTGCAATGGGAAGCTGTTAGGGGTTGTCACAGTCGTTGTACTGATGAACCCTGCGCCAATTGTATGCTGCAAACGTGGTTCCGACAAATTCTAATGACGGCAGGGGTAGCATTAAGGCCCGAAAGTCTGGGGTTGTTTTTCCCTGTTTTTCACTCCCGAGCTTGCAGAAAATCCAAATACATGGGGTGAAAATTAAATCTTGGGGTGAAAAATATTTTGCAGTGTAGTCAGGGGTAGGAGTAAGGTGCAAAAGTAGAGGGTCAGAGTTCATCCGCGAGCTTGCACATATTCCCAATATAGAGGGTGAAAAATTAATGTTTTTTAAATTTAGGGGGTCATTCACCCCCGATCCGGGGTTAACGCTACCCCTGAATGACGGCGGAATAAATGTAAAGCGCTTTGAGGCTGTTTACGGCATAAAGCGCTATATAAATATCTACATTTATTTATTTTTATTTTGCTTCTAGAATCCAAACTGATGGAGCAATTTAACTCAAAACTTGGAATAAGAATGTTTGGGTAATGGATGGGCCTCAATGTGAGGTAGAAAACACATTTATTGATTATCTCTCTCGATCTTACTTTTCTTAATTAACGCTATCTTAAGGGTGTACTGCACCCTTGGCCAATTTTGTGCCTATTTTTGCATTTTTCTCAAAAATTATAGCGCATTGGTGACAAGTAAGATATGTATATTTTAGGGGCAACTACTGCACTGAAAATTCAGCAACTTAAGGCAAATAGTTATTGATTTATTGATCAAATATTGGTTTTCCCTCATTTTTGACTGTAACTCCACAACTATTGTCTGTGCTGAAATAAAATTTCCAGTGCAGTAGTTATAGTCCTTGCCCCTAAAATATACATATCTTACCTTGTCACCAATGCACTATAATTTTTGAGAACAATGCAAAAATAGGCACAAAATTAGGCAGAGGTGTAGTACCCCCTTAATAATTTATGTGTAATACTTTGTATGCAATTTTTTGATGTACAAATTGTGAAAAATTACTGAATATACTTTGGATTAATTTAATGTGATTGTGATTTGTGACTTAATGTAAAGGAAGAACAAGAAATTCTTCCATTTTTGTGATTGTCAAGTGACTAGTGGATGTTAGTGAACTGAATATACTCTTCAAGAAGGAAGAGGTGCTCCTACACAAAAGGAGGAATTTCCAATTCAAAACAAAACAAAACAATATGGCCAGTGTGTCATGATGTTATTTAAAAAAAAATTGAATTGAATTGAAGTGAATTAAAACAATTAAAACCAAATAATAACACTAAACTTTCCAGGAACCACTCCAATAACCCACCTCCATTCTGGCTAGTTCTTTACGCTTATCCTTCATAGTTTTGGTGACATGGCGCTTGGCTCGTTCTTCCCTCAGGAGAATATCTTCTTGTCGTTTTCGTGCAAGGATCGCTTCTTGCTGCTGGTAGGCAATGTGCTCATCACGAAGGCGTCGCTCTTCTTCCTACATGATGTAATCAGCAAACAATTAGTTTAATCGGCAATAATCACAGAAAACACAAATAAATACTATCCATATATGAACCGTAAATCATTTTTTGACCATTACAGGACTGAAAAAAATTTACTTTACTTTCAGTAGGGTGGCCACAATGCTAGCTATTGTGTGTACCCCTGCCTACATACACAATGTATGGTGGAAATTGTAACAGATTCTGCAGCAGTTGGAAAACTTTTGGGCATTTTGAATTCCATATAATTTGTCTCCTAGTAACTTCTGTGCAAACCCGACTACCTAATTAGATAGAAAATTTTCTGCTCGTAATGAAGGTGAATATAGCATTTTTGTACGGTCACGCATAAAAAAGTTACGCACAAAATAAATGTTTTCAAAAGATGTACAATTATGCTATATTCAGTTTTACAATCTAGACCCTCAGAGCAAAATCCTGTGCAAAAATCAGACAATTTGGTTGTGTAGTTTAGGAAATACAGGCCTTTGAAGGTCATAATTGGCACATAATAGCGCCCTCAATGGTGAAAATCACACATATTTTACCTTAAAAGTCCTGGCAAAAGAGTTATTTTTGTGATTTCAGCCATTTTAAAATTGTTGTAAAGAAGCAAATATAGCAATTATGACCCTGGATTTTTAATATTTGCATAAATGAACATTAAATATTAAACAAAAACAATACATCTCATGCCTTCTTTGGCTTTATTCCCACAATTATCGCTTCATGAATATGCAAATTTATGACAAAATCAGGATTTTCCTAAAAATGGGGTAAAAATGGCCACTTTTGTGAATCTTTAAAAGACTGTATCTTCGCAACGGATTGTCTGATTGAGTTGATTCAAAAGGTTTTTTAAATCATTTTGCAAAAGGAACAATCCTGACAGAAAAAGTAATTCCAGGGGTGGGTTTGAAATTTTCATGTGACCACCCTACTTTCAGTGAGGGTGAATAATTGAATAATAATAACCAACACTATTTGGTGAATATGATAATGCTGTGGAACATAGTCTACAGCATAGTTTACGATTAGGTAAAAGTTACAAAAAGAGACTAATGTTGATTGTTCAATGGTTCACATACATGTATATTGCAGTGCCCTGCGTGTGTGTGTATATCACCTATCCCAAATTATAGAGTGTTAAGGCCATGTCATGCTAACAGTCACAGCGTGCGATTCAAAAATGGATAGTGATCAAACACTGGTAGCATTTCCACAATCACTACCAGCGTGTAATTGCGGCTAGCGACATACCAGGGGGGGGTACTCAAGTTCGGTTTTGGTAGGGACGTGCCGCTGAGATTTTGGAAGTAGACCCATAAATATACCAATTTGTCAAGAAATTTGGACCCATTGATATACAAAAATACAAAATTTTCGGCCGAATTTACCCAAAATTGTCTTAGTTTTTACAAATTTTCCCAAAATTTTGGGAAAATTTTGCTAGATTAAGGAAAAATTGGGCTGTTTTCTGAAAAAATTTAGAAAATTTTGAAAAAAGGACCCATTCATATACCAAAATAGGCTTTGAAAAAGGGGTCATTGATATACCAGAAGGCTGAAAATGCTACCCATGTTTATGCACGTCCCCGTATGGTCATTTGTACTGAGTACCCCCGGGGTGACATAGCAACAATGTTGCTTTCAAGTCAACTGCTTATGACTTGACCCTAGAGCATGCTATCTACCAGGTATCAGCAATCGCCTCTCCAATAAGTGACATCACAAAACAAACACTACACTCCTTGCGATTGGCTAGTATGGTATGGGCATTAGTGCAGCATGCTAATGTACTTGCATTGGAAACGGCTATGATGTGACCAACTTTCCATTTCATTGATCTCTTATTCGTACACTCTTATATAGCGAGAACCAATCAGAGCAAGCATTAGAAAAATGCTAGGCATTTATTAACCCATAATTGTATTTTGTTATTTGTTATAGAAAGACAAGAAACTGAAACTGAATATGATACACTGTGGTGTCATTTGGAAACTGTACTATTCTGAGACCGAGTGAAATGAACAAGCTGAATTTTGAATGACCAAATAATAGAATATGTCAAATTGGTTGTTAATATAAAAAAACAAACACATTACTCGATAACTGGGTCAAACACTGACTCCATAAACCCTTTCCTGTTAAATACTCAGAAGATTGAAAGATCATACCTGGACTTCTTCTAGTGATATATTGCCAATCATCAAAACATCATCTTTGATGTCATCTTCAAACCGAGTGATGTAGGGATCAATAGGTTCCTCTTCCATCTCAATTTTTAAACTGGAGATAGTCTTGTAGTTAGGCTCATGCTCTGGTCTCTTGAAGAGCTCTGGAGGAGCTCTCTCTGCTTCTAAGTCAGACTCTCCACCATCCAATTCATCCATCAGTTTTGTGAGGTCTGGAAGATTCTCCTGACTTGGAGGCTCTGTAATAAAACATCAACAGAAAACATAAAGAATTATATAACTCTACAAAGATTCTTGGCATTGATTGGTGTACCAATATTGATCATTTTTGCTATTTTTAACACCAGCTACAAAAAGACTACTATTGCACAAGTGCATTTTTCTTCTCCTTCGTGCTAAATTTTGGTTGTGCGCCATAGCACGACTGACTATTGGCACCTGTGTGAAGCACTGTTGTACCACACTGTTGTGACAATATCGCGCTCTGCGGTTCTTAAAATGCGTGTTCAATAACAAAAGCAGTCAAAAGGTCAATTTGGACACAACTGCGCAGTCTCAATGTAACCAGATTCTGGTTGTAATGTAAAGTTCGACATTTTTTTATCATACAAATTTCTCCGCAATCAACCCAGAAAGTTGATGAATGAGGACAACAGTCTAAGGTGTGGTCCTGTTATACCACCTACCATATTGATATTCTGGTTCCGGGTCCATATCAATGCCATATTCCTTGGGATCTACATCATCAGCCACACCCTCCATATCGACTGTATGCATTGACAGGTCTATCTCTGGTTGCCCAACATCATCTCCTCCACTCATATGCAACCTTGGTTTCTTCTCTTCTGTCTCCATTGCATCATCTGCTTGTGGTTTCTCAGAATCACCATCCTCTTTTGGTTCTGCTGTGGTGTTACTTTGTTTCTCAACTTCTGCAATATAATAATAAATTGGCACAACCACTGACTGTGTAAATTGGAAACCAAGAGTATGTGGGGAGTTATTTAGGGGTTAAATTTGACAAGAAGATTCTTTTGATATTTGGCCAATATATGCAAATATGCACCTCAAAACATGCAATTATGATTTGTTCTAATCTTATTTATTGTTATCAACACACCCGTAGCCAGGTGCAGGGAGCAAGGGCTATAATTTTTTTCCCCAAAAAAAGCGGACCTTTTGATAAATTTTCTACAGAAAAAAGTGGACCTTTTAAATGTCAGAAAATTATTAAGTAGAAGTTAATTGCAATTAGACAAATTGATGTGACAATACAATCATGCACACACACACAAGGCCAACGTTCTGTCCTGTACACATGATATTATGTAATACATTTTTATATGTTGACATGATCTTTTAAAGAAGAAAAAAAAACACAATGTTACTGATGTAGTGTTATGGTATTTGTGTGCAGCATCCTTTTTATGCATAAAAGTGTACGGACCTAAATCACTACAATCTGCACACTACTGAAATAATACTCTCTACTAGACACAGCTATTCAAGCTAAATTATCTTAGCATATATATATAATTTGATTGAGTGTGATGATTTATACACAGTCTGCAACTTAAGTATATACAACTCTGACTATGTCCACTGCAGCTTAGATCGGGGGCAAGTCCATATAAAGGGGCAGGCCAAATTTAGTTCTTAAAACTTACAAGCAAAAATAAATCACACCTATTTTATAATACAATATTGCATGATTCCTCCTCTGTAAGATGCAAAAAGTAAAAGTTACAGCTATACAACTGGATGGAGTGGCCAATTCTTTTTTTTTTTTTTTTGCCGGGGAGCTAGACCACTGTATGCCCCTCTCTCCCTCCCCTGTCTACTCACTGCTATAATCCCCCCCCTCCCACCATCTGACAATACCACTCTGACCATCCATCCCTTCTTTTACACATGCTACAACAGCACTTAAAGCCATATACGGTCTTTTAGAATAATTTTGGTAAATTTTTTCAAACTTGATTTTTTGGCATATTTGTAATGTTTACACATGTGACATGTCCCAACTTACACCTAATTGGACTCAGCCAAATTCATTGTGTTTTTAAGAAAACAGAGCAAGTTTCAGAATTAAAATCACCACAGTGAAGCAGCTAAGATAGTAAGTGAATTTTTTTTTCATTTTACCTCATTAGTTTGGCTTAAGGTGGTACTACACCCCCTGATCAATTTTATGTATAATTTTGCATTTTTCTCAAAAAATAACTACACACTGGTAACAAAAGTTATGTATATTATAGGGGCAAGGAATCCAATTAATTGATTCAAGATAAGTGGTTCATTATATAATGTTAAGAAATGAGGTACATTCTAGCGGTACAGCTCAACTTACCGTACTTTGCCTAACCAGACAGTCCATGCCAAAATTGTTACTACACCTTTACATTTCATCGAATCTCTTTTTGATGTCTGTCATTTTGAACATCACACTTGAAAGATGTATGCTATGTAGAAACTTTATTTTGCAATTTCATAATTTGCATATTATTAGCATATTTGCAAGAAAAAACATGAAAATCAATAAATACCTATATTTTTCACAATTTCAATATTTTATTAGAAATTAAGCATGTAGGCCGTTTGTTATGACTTGATGAATGAAGCTGTTAAAACAGATTTTGATATTTTTGCTTATTTTTCCTTTTTGTCCCAGAATGTGTAAAATCAACATTTTTGGATGACCTATATTTTCTTTGAATATTTATCAAATTTCTTAATTTAGGTATAATACAGTGCAGAAAAAGATGTCAAAAAAATCTGTTAAAACAGATTTCCAATAAATTGTTCCATTTTCCATTTTGGGTTAAATACTCAATTTTCATGCGCGGGATATTTGAAACATAAAATGAAAACATGTCCATTGCATTTTTCCTCGAGATGTACTATAATATCAAGGTTACGGATATATTATAATCCCTTCTTATCTTCACTGATCCATCAGATACCTATTGTTATGAATGATCAATGAAAAGGTTCAGAACTTATCATAAATAATGTACCGCTTGTCTTGAGTCACTGAAATTCCAGTGTATTAACTGGATTCCTTGCCCCTATAATATACATAACTTTTGTTACGAGTGTGTTATTATTTTTTGAGCAAATGCAAAAATAGTCACACATTTATCATGGGGTGTAGTACCACCTTAAACTGACCAGAAAACTTTCCTGACAGTTGTTACTAATGTTTTATAATATTTGGCAAAGAACAACCAAATTAAAATTTGATAGAAATCGTACAACAAGGCTTTAAGATATGAGGACAAAATTATTTTTAAAAATACAAACCAACTGTGCGATAAAATTCCACAGATGATGTTGGTCTTGACCCTGCCAATTTCGATGATGTTGGTCTTGAACCTGGTAATTTTGCAGAGGTTAGTCTTGACCCTGCCAATTTAGATGATGCTGGTCTGGACCCTGGTAGTTTTATTGCTCCATCTGGCTCAGTTCCCCCATCAATCTGCAGTGGTTCTGGACTCTTTGGTTTTGCCTCCACATCTGCAGTCTCTTCCTCAGACTTTCCTTGTTTGCTAGCTGTACCTGGCCTGTCATCTTGTGATGTTAGTGGTTCAGCAGTTGGTTGAGGCTGTTCTGTTAGCTGAGGGTCTTCCTCCTCTGTAGGATTTTTACATAATGGAACAATAATAAAAGATAATATCAGAAGTAAGAACAAGAACGGCTGCTACTTGAGCATCAACTGGTATACAAGACCTAATAAAAATATTTTTGGTTACTTCTTGACAATTAAACTTCCCAGAATGCATTGCTGAATATGATTTCTTCTTTCAATACTTCTTGAATGTTATTATATCAGGCTAAAAATTTTATGTGGAAAAATAGTCAAAATTATTTAGATGATGGATGGCATTTCCTCCCAACTACCTACACTTCAAGTACTTATCAATAGATTTATAAAGTTTACTTTGAGGATGTTGAATGTCAAATGTCAAAAATATCAATTTTTAATAATTTGTCATAAAATTTGTATATCGTGAATTTCAAAAAATTAAAATTAATTGATATCAGAAGGACATTCCTTGTATTCAGAATGCAATCCTATATGTCTGATGTGTTCTCAGGCCCCACAAAAAAATACTGTGCCAAGGTGGGTGACCGTCCCCTTAAAGTACTTTTGGTATAAGAAATAATATTCCCCACTCACCTAGGTTCCTTTTGCTCTTCTTCTTTCCTTTTCCTTTCTTACCCTTCTTGCCCTTGGGTTCATCTTGTTCTGGTAGTGGTTCAGCTGATTCAGGCTCGGCTGTAGCTGTATCATCAGCTGGTTGGGGCTGTTCTGTTAGCTGAGGGTCTTCCTCTGTAGGATTTTACGTAGTGGAAGAAATAAAAGATGCGATAATATAAATAAGAACAAGAACAGACGTGGATCAATCAACTGATACAAGATTCATTAAAATGTTAACAGTTACTTCTTTAAAATGTTGATAGAAAGTGTTTTTGGAATTTCCAAGGGAAAATAGTTAATGGATCTTGATAAGCAGTCAAGTTAGCTCAATCGATAAGGTGTTGAACTATTTTGCAAGAGGTTGCAAGTTCGATATGCTCTCTTGGAAAAATTGAGTTAGCTTGAAATTTTCCTGGACAAGAAAATTATTATTAATTTTCTTGTTGTGTGACCGGTACAAAACTCGGGGAGCTGATCCTGGTTGGGAAGGTCAATTGTGGAATGTCTAGGGTGTATGCTCCTCTTGAAGCTGCAAAGTCCCTGAGTTGTTGTTTTAGTTTATGGAAAGATATGGGGCTAGCTGTAGGGGTCAGCGATAATTTGTTTAATGTACTGAGGCTTGTGGATCAACGTCTAGGCATTGTGCCTGTGTGTAGCACACTATAAATCACTGCCATGTGAAAAATATGACCCCACTCACCTGGATCAGGAGCTTTCTTTTTGCCTTTGCCCTTCTTCTTAGGTGGCATGTTGGATGTATAGTTAGTGTTACACCTATAAACAAAGAATTTATGATCAGTGTTGGGCAAAAATGATTTGTCTTTTTCAAGAAGATCAGGTATGAGAATACATTTCAATGAAAAAAAAAAAAAAAAAAAATGAAATAAAAATCTGGCAAAAATGAAAAAAAAAAAAAAAAAAAAAAGAAATAAAAATGGAAATAAATAAAAAAAAAAAAAAAAAAAAATAAAAAAAAATTAAAAAATTTATGAGTTAGTTTGCTAACTCAACCCCCAAAAGAAAAGTTCACCCTTCTAAAAAAAAAAAAGTTAAATAAAATTAAAAATCTGATAGTGTTAAATTGAAAATTGGCTTAGTAAACACACAATTTTACCTTTGTTTTGAGCAAAATATTATCAAATATATCACTGTATTTCACCTTAATTTTGGGCTAAAATAGTTTACAATTAAAAATATTTTTGCGCTGTATGTGTTATATTTCACAGTAACAAACGACCACAATGATGCCCATAAGAGATTTTTTTCTTTGCCGCTTCAGACAACTGACCCTGATACGCCATTAAATAGGTTAAATAATTAGACCCCACAAGGCTTTTGACAAAGACCATGTCACTGGTATTACACAAAGCAGGCGGCGGATGACATGATCGAGCCGGCAACTTGTGAAACCGCTCGGCCGTATGGCATTTTCCAATATACTCTTTTTAGCTTGTATTTATATTATTTATCAACATAGGCCTATTTGTTTGTGATATTTCAAGCGTTTTAAAATTTCAAAATAATCCCATTCAATTACACGGTTGACAATGAAAATTTACTGAATTTAGAGAATGCAATGCGGCCACCACCTGACACAAAGCATTTTTAATCATACATCAATCATCGTACATGTACAATTGAAACAAAGAATTTTGTTCTTGATTGAAATGTCAACAATGCAACAATTGGCTTATTAGTTTTTCATATACCGTATTTCGTCAAATAGTCGCCCCCTCAAATAAACGCCCCCACCACTTTTTTTCAACCAAGATGTTTCAAAATGCCGATATTTCCATGCTATCTTGTGTAGTAAGCTTACCAAGTTGCCCACATGGTTGATAATAGCGTCAATAATTGGCGAAAATCTGGATTGGAAACCCGGAAGTGAACCAGAAGTCAGTGTTTCTAGTTCATAGTTCGTCATTTTAGCGTGAGTTTTAAGTTTACCTAATGATTTTAACAGGAATTATTGTTCTAAAATTGACCTTGAATAAACGCTCCCCCCTTGGGAAAAAGTAACGCCCCACGAGGGCGTTTATTTGATGAAAAAAGGTATGTGGGAAATGGAATGCGAAGTCAATTTGATGTCATTCAAGAGTGCCCCCGGGAATGTCAGACTGCAAAATGAATAAAGCAACAACATCAACATGTGTTCATCACTGATCCACATCCTTGTTACAAAAAATATTCAGTTATATTCTGTCAAACAAAAACTTGCATTGATAATCATTTCCTTCCAAAATGGTTTGGATCATAATAATCTCATTTCTGCAATCAAATAGAATTATGCAGGGCATATATTGTATCATTATATTAAACAGTCACAGAACTTGCATTTGCAAGCACGAAAGTCGGACAGTATTTAAAATTGCCAATTGATATCCTTTGTATTTGAGTTGTCTGATGATGGTATTAGAACTGTCATGGATGTAAACATTGCACAAAATGTCAACAAAACATGCTACTGCAGAACTATATGCCTGTATGTGTGTGTCTGAGGGCCGATCTGAGGGCTGATGACACACATTCGATGGGTGTACCGTGTTATATATAGGTATGCCAGGCAAACCTTAATAACACATTTGCTAGTCAGCGAAATTCGCCTAGACCGGGGACCAAACACAATACATATAGGTCACCCCGGTCATCCGGGTACTTATTGTACATGACGCTACAGTCGGCTACACTTACGTTTTTCAACCCACAATAGATCGTGCAGCTGAGCGACTACTTGAAGACTTGTAGCAGAGCTCATTAAGTTGTTTACGTTCTGTTTTGACGTCGAATCAAGCGAATTTCTCGGCCGATTTCGGTAAAATAAAGGTTAAATATTTGGCGAAAATTGCATTTTATGTGAAGCTGAACACATGAACATGTAGAGGAGAGTCTTTATTTTTGTTGTTGGCTGGAGGCCCCATGTCGAGAAGTTATAGAAATGGTAGTATTTTGGCCGATTTGAAAAGGGACAAACCACAGAAAACTACAAATTTGACTTCTGAATCGGATTTGTTGTCAACGGAGGTCAACGGCTTGTGACGTCACTCCGGGGTCACCTATTTACATAGAAATTTCAATTTTTTTCAAGAACAGGTCAGTCAAGGAAACCTACATAAATATGTTTTCTATACTTCACTTGACCCAAATATATGATTTTTTATGGTGATGAGACACTCACACGAGGAATTTTAGCGGGATTTTGATAGCAGTTCCATTTAAAAAAGCTGCTATCATCATGAGTCTAAGCTCTAGAAACACCCCCGTAATGCTGCTTTGGGGAATTTTGCTAGCAGAATCTTTTTGATGAAAGGCGATCTTTGAAAAGATGTAACTTTGCCACGGAAAGTGCTATGACAAAGAGGTTTTCAGTTTTGGCTTTCTTTACTCAAGGGCTTTAATTTGATATATAAAATGACGCAGTTTGATGGCAAATTTAAATTCACCTGGCATACCTATACTATAATATAGCTGCTGAATTTTGATCCACACAATTTAAAGCTTGCCTTTAATTTAAGCTTACTGAAGTTACACTACTTATGCAGCACCTACGAAAGCCCTGTTAATAAAATGAAAAAAAAATCTCCATGATCATATTATACTTTAAAAAGAATAAAACTTACCTACTATGTAGGTACTATATGAAATCATTTTCATGTTGCTGTTGTGTACAACTGATGTCCGATTTAGATCGCCATTTGTATAACATCGCTCAGCAACAATGACGTCAATGCTAATCAATTATCAACATATGTAACATAGGGCTGACATTATTGACAAGAATAGACATAGGAAATCTAAAAATGAATGTTAACCTTTTGTTATTGTAAGTTTAATTGACAGGTGTCGTAAATAGCGGGTAAATAGTTGACAAAGTTTGAAACAACAGGTGAAGAACCAAAATATTGCAACCTGTAAGTCAAAATCAATGAAGATT